>NC_056728.1:1043241435-1043311435 GCF_019279795.1 Protopterus annectens | reverse complement strand
TACGCTTATCTATGCTTAGCTAAGCGCACACAAGCGCACACCCACTGACTACTGCTTAAAAGTGCTTACTCCCACTAACACCCGCGCTAATTTCTTTTAAAGAAAAGAAAATGGGGAAATAGGAAAGTGGTGAAAAAGGGGGCACAAAGAGGGTAGGACAGTAGGAAAACAAGCTCGGGATGTGCAGGAAGGATGTAGGGAAGGCCCATAGCTGCACAATTCTTTACCAGCAACAGCTGTGCATATGTTAGAAATTTAGAGTGAGATTTGAAACCTTCCACCCCTGAGAGAGGAGTGAGGACAACAAAGTATGTTATACAGCCAATTGTAATTATCAGTTTACATGTCCAGCAGACATGTGTGCGAAATGGGCAGCTATGTATGGGGCGTAATTTTTTTGCGGGTACAGATTTCCCTTTTTCTTTTTTTTTTTCAGGTAAGAGTGGAATGTGAGGTAAAGGCTGTAGGAATATTGGGGGAGGTGGGATGGGGAGGTTAACTGACAAGACAAACAAGATGCATACAAGGGGCAGAGTATGACACATGTGGTGGGTACACACAATTGACGGGGATGGATGTTTGGATATCGCAAGACCATGAGCCCACAGATGGCAACAGTGGAACTGAGATCCCCACCCATGGGCAGTTACAACCATGCCTTCCCTGCCCAGGCCAGGGCTGTGCTGTGGGCTGGATAGGAGAGGCAGGCAAACCCATGAGTTGCACCACTCTCACCTCAAGCTGGCATAGGGGATCAGTCATGGAACGCCTGATCTCACTATGCACCACAGACCGGACCCTTTGGAGGGTGAGTGGAGAATCTCCTCCGGCCACGCTTGCAGAGGGGGGTGGAGCCCCATCTCTTGCAGTGCTTCCACCCAAAGGTGGCACAGGGTCACCGGTGGAGGAGGTCCCAGGCTGGGCACTGGTGCCAGGTGCAATCGCCAGCTGAGGTGGGAGTGGTGGGTCCGCTGGGACCCGCCTTCCCAGTTGTTCTATGTTTAGCAGTATTTAATGGCATTTTGGGTTAGTAACAAACAACACCATTCCAAATTAGTTGTAACAGCATGCATTAGTATTCCCATTAACCAAACACACATGAATTCCAAACGTTGAACAGCAAGCATAACACATGCATATTTAGAACAACAGTGGACATTCCAACAGCATGCAGGGTTGATTGGTGGCAACAGGCCATTAGGTTTGGATATGTGAATAGGGCACATGCATCAACGTACATGCAAATATGTATAAACAAACAGGACAAATGTCCATAGGAATTAATTGTGAATACACATACCCAGTTTGGTGTGGAATGGCATAATTTGTGAACATAACATAGGGTGGTAAAATATTACATTAACAACTTAAAATACCTATATGTATACTGTACATTCCTACTAGATGCAGATATATATCCCCTACATGTATTAGTACAGTTCCCTGTATGTAACCTTAGAAATGTTGGTGATGGAGATGTTACTGCTACATTAATATACATTCCATTTGTGTTCATATCTGGCTGTGTTCAGGTAAAGTATCCTGCTACATTTGAACAGTTACATACAATTCTAGCAACACACTGACATTTGAGGAATCATAAGCACAAGCTGCCCATGTACCGGATTAACATGTACATACTATACATGAAACAGTTGAGGACTATAAATATTTTTCTGAGATACTGGCATTCCCATCAGCCAGTTTATATGGGCCTAGACAACTGTGGATGTTCAGCATTTCATGCAACCATACTATCTCCATAATGCAAGGGTACAACAATATATCCAAAATGTGGGACGGACACAGTCCAGGTATTGTACTTTATTAAAAACATTTCACTCTTTGGTTGTGGCTGTCTCATTCATTTCATTATGTAGTGCATGCAGTATACCTTTATTCAAGACTTCTTACACCTTTATTGGTAGCTTCAAACTCTTTCTCACACTCTCACTTATTTTATATTTACATTTCAGGATGGTACTTAATTCCAGGCTTTATTAACATTTATTGCTGGGTTACAACAATCCTTTCCAGCTGACTCACTTATTTCATATGACAGTATATACAAGGATGTATTCAAGACTTGTCTGTCCTTTATTGATAGATTAGAACACTCATTTTCAGGCTAAAGCAGTTATCTGATATTACAATATAGGTGGAAACTCTATTTGAGACTTGTTTACTCTTTATTAATGGATTACAATACTCTTTTTCAGGCTGTATCATTTATCTGATCTTAGAATACAAGCAGAAGCTTTATTCTAGGCTTATTTGACCTTTATTACTGGGTTACAACACTGAACTCTTTTACAGGCTGTCTCACTTATATTCTATAATAATACCAGCTGAATAATTACTAACCTGCCTGGTGGCGCAGCCTTACCAGCCTATCAGCATAGGTTTGCCAATTCGCGGAACGAACACCTGCAGCTGTAATATAAATGAAGGGATATTTGAACATACCTATCCATACTATAGGCTAGGATAGCATTTCTTACATACTTAATTACATGGATACTTACTCAGTAGTGGGGCATTGGGCATATGACTGGCCTCCTGGATCCATCGGTTCAGTTGGTTCTCCTTTCATCACTTCAGGTCCGCATGGTGGTGACGGACCTGCTCACCAGTCCTGGGAATGCCTGTAGCACTGGTAAGATCATGTGCCAACTGGTTCCATGCCTCTGCCTTATATGCTCCCCATTGAACCTGGCCCTGCATGAGTCGGCCTTCGTGTTGGTGTACTAGGAGCCAAACCATATATTTGGACTCCTCAATGCCCCACCTTTGCGCTCTAAAGCGATTACCCTCTCCAACACCTGCCATCCTGACTGCAAATGGGTACCACAATCAGTTATGGCGAGTATTCCCGCCTATGGGGCTTAAATATGCCGCATTTCCCGCACTTTGTTGTGATTGGCCATTTTTGAGAATTCTAAGCTGACTGCAGACCTGCTTAGTAATGGTTATGTATGCTAATAGTGGCTGTTTCTTTATTTTAATACTGTCTAGACAAGCTATGGGGTGTGGCTGTGTTTAAGCAACTTAGCTCGACGTTGCTCCCCGGTGCCCTACAGTGCCCTGGTTGGCACAGCGCACATCCGCGCAAACACATTGCGCTGGGTAAAGCATTATTAAACTATGGGCACATCTGTTTAGCTGGGTAAAGTGCTATTAAACTATGGGCAACTCTGTTTAGCTGGGTAAAGCGCTATTAAACTATGGGCACCTCTGTTTAGCTGGGTAAAGCACTATTAAACTATGGGCACCTCTGTTTAGCTGGGTAAAGTGCTGCTTAAGAGCAGGCTATTATATATTTGGATCCTTTAAAAATATATATTTTGTTCACTGATACATTAGCCATTTCACTGCTATTAATAATATTTTAATCATATATGTCTGGTACTATTTCAAATACTGATTTAAAACAAAAATAAGAAGGGGAGTGTGCATACGCTCTACCATTACGCTATTTGGATCAATTTGCATAAGTAGTTCTTATATACTCTTCAATGTCAAAATTGCTAACTGTGGTTAAGCAATGGGCACACCCGCGCAAACAAGTGCAAATACAGACAGCTATATAGTGGATTTAAAAAAAATAAAATGTATTTGTTATGTTTTATAACTGTGATGGGGGGTTTACAGTGTGAGGGAGTGTGGTGTTGGGTGCAAGTACATTTGAGTGAACTCGCTCTTGTCTGTTGACACTATGCTTTTTAAAACCTTGCAGGGGCGTGGACTTTTAGACTGCTCCGCAGTCGGACATGCCCCCTGCTTTCCTACTCAGTCCGTGTAAGAGTTACGGATGAGTCAGCGTGCCCTCATGAATATTCATGGCACACTGATGTCAATCCGTTCAACTGCAGCCTCCGAGTAAGACTTATTAAGTCTTACACGGAGGATTAGTAAATCCGGGGGAATGTCTTTAACATAAACTCATCACGTCTGTGGTGTAGACGTTTTGTTGCTGATTTTTTTTGTTGGGGCAAGGTGATGTACAGAGTTTGTTGTCCTTTGTGGATTACTTACATACTGTCACAATGTTTTTAAAGTTTACTGTAACTTACTTACACTCTAGTATTTCATTTCTGGATGTGACTGTTATGTAAGAATGAATGCGGTAGTTTCCACACAGGTTTATACAGGAGAATTGTGAGGGGAAATATGCTCTGCTACATAGACAGAGCATGCATTCTAGACACATTCCACGCAATATACTTAAAGGACAATTCTTGAGGTTGATGAGGTTACATAGTGATGACACCGAGTTGAAAACAGCATTTGATAAACTCAAGCTTGACTTTATAGAGAGAGGGTATAGCGAGAGAGAGGTAGATGAATGAATTAGGCTTGTATCTTTAGACAGGAATACCAGAGGTAAACCATTTTTCTCTGATACACCCACACCCTCCTTGCTTCAGAGAGAAAGTAATGTTAGGAAGGTTAGGTTTCCATTAACCTTCTCAAGTGATGTGAATATATGCTGTAATATAATAAAGAAGAATTTAAATATTCTGTACGATAGCCATGACCTTAGGGGCATTGTTGGTGATAAACCCAACTTTTCATTTAAGAATAATAGGACAGTCAAACAGCAACTGCGTTACAGGAAAGGGAGTAGCTTGACACTGTAGTCCCAGAGGTTTGGTAGCTATCCATGTGGACACTGTGAGGCATGCAAACATATTTTTAGTGCGTCTAGCTTTGTGCATCCAACACTTCAATGCTTTGTTGAGTTTCCCTTTTATGCGGACTGCAGTACTAAGAATATTGTGTACTACTCTAACTGTGTAGCATGTGATGCCTACTATATTGGGAACATGAACCGTCCCTTCAGGGACAGGATTTTAGAACATCTACATGACATCAGGAATTGCAAAAGTACTAGTGCTTTAGCTAGACATGTAATTGAGGTAGGGGGAGATCATTATTTTAAGTTTTTTTGTTTTAGAAGTAGTACCAGAAGGGAATAGGGGTAGTGACTTGAAATGTAAGACAGAAGTATGTGAACAGAAATGGATTTTATTTAAGGCTGACATCCACCCTGGGATTAATGACATGGTTTCATTAAATCCATTTTTAAAAGAGAGACCACTTAAACACTAATACCATATGAGTATTTTTAAAGTTGTGATTGTGTGTATTATGCTTCCTACTTGGATGTTTTGCACTAGGGATTCTTTAGAGTGTTTATTAGATACTAGCACTTTAAATGCTGTAATTGTTTTTACTCATGAATTAAGCAGCATTTTTCATTGGCTATTACTGCTTTTTAAACTGTATTGTGTTAATGTGCTGTTGTCTGATGAAGCGGTTACCAACCGTGAAAGCGCTTACCTTATGTTATTAAACCTTATTTTTATTTCCTTTTGGAATTTTCATTTTTTGCTGCCTTGCTGGGACTGAACTTGTGTTTATTTTTACGTGGTTATTTTTGTTGTTATTTGTCTTATATCTTGGCCATTGGTTGTTTGTTTATTTAGTTATAAATTAGTATGTCAGCCAGTGGATAGCCAAGTGGCTGACAGACATTTTCCTGGACAATAGCTTTGGGGAGTCCACTCCTACAATGAGGCCAGTCACCAGTGGACTCCCTCACAAATCATTCCAGGGACTGCTCCTTCTAGGCATTCACTTCTTTGCAGTCACACCCACTGTCATTGACTGCTGACTGACAGAGATGATTGCAAATTAGGAACTTTCATTGACTCCCACACTGTTTCTTCAGTTATCCAGGGTGGGCTGACAAAGAAATTCAGTTGTTGTCAGAGCCATGGACTAACACTAAATGCCAAGGATTGCACAATACTATCCCTTGGTAAGTCATCCCACCCTTATAATTATTGTATTGACCACACACCTACAACAGTTGGTTCAGTAGTCAGGGACTTATGGACACATAGATAGTAACCTAGCCTCTGTACTTCACTGGTCAGTAATATTTGTGGATTCATTCTATGTTGTAAAACCTATAAACAAAGGTATGGCATGTAAAGCCAACAAAGTCATTGTTCCACTGTATTCAGCAGTCATCACACCTATCATTGAGTGCAATGCCACCTTTGGTATGTAACTAACCAGTCATATCCAATAAGTGTAACATCCACAGAGGTTCCACAGTAAACCAATACACAGTGTACATAACATGACCTATGCAGATACATCAGGGCCATAACTGAGTAGTCTGTCTCCTACATGCTTTGGAGGGAGGTGTATGCCTGCCATGCAGGGTGGTGGCATACTCCACTGTGTACCTCCTGCATATCCAACAAAGGAGTAGCACAAGAATTACCTGTCCTACACACATACACATTCACTGTGGTATAAATAGGACATGCTGGAGAGACAGGTGTGTAGCCCAGAGACTATATTCAATATGTAACAGGCTCCCCATCCATGTGAAGCAGATTTCCAGTCTACCACAAATCATGTGAAAGTTATACAATAGGATGGGGAACAGGGCAATGATAACTGCCTTAGGACAAATGTCTCTAATGGACACAGGGAAACCATAGGTGGTTCATCTCACATGCCCTGGCTTGTACATGTCCCAGGTCCCAAAAACCCTGCTAAAACCTTTCAAGGGTATCAGACCTTGTCAGAGTTTAGGGATGCTTGGCTAGGCTGAAAGAAGCCCGTGTTTTTGTTAGCCTATTATACACATATGAACCTATGGAGATATGCACCTATACTGTTTTACCTTTCTGATGATACTTTTCTTCTGTGCTGTCATTCCATCCTGTGCTCCAACATTGATGGGTTTATTGTAGATGTGCACCCAGAGGTGTGTCCTACACAATCCTGAAAGCGATACATAAACAGTTCCTTAAGAAACCTTTCATTGTGTGACTACACAGCCATTGCAACAGCATACAATGTAAGATACACAAAATAATGTAGTTTACTCATTACAAATGGCAGTGTACAATATCTGCAAATGACCAGTACAAGTAGCATGTCAAAGGCAACAATGGATGAGACAAATACATATTAATTTAGATAGTCACCCTGTGTATCAGACACATAGCTACATTACCCTACATCGATAAGAAGAATGACAGGGATGTGGCACAGGTATCATCACTTGCACCGGGTGTTGTATGGGGATGCAGGACTGATCTAATAGGTTGGCAAGCACGCGCATGGGCGTGTGTGTGTGTGTGTGTGTGTGTGTGTGTGTGTGTGTGTGTGTGTGTGTGTGTGTGTGTGTGTGTGTATGTGAGAAAGGGAAGCAGGCAAGATGGACCATGTAAATATGGCATATGTGTCTGTAGGTGACCTGAATGTGACAGTAGTGTGTGAGTGTCTGCGGGAACACAGCCAAGCTCATTGCTAGCCCTATGTGTCTGTATGTTGGACAGCTTTCAGCCATGCATGGTAGAACTGACAGTTCATCCTCTCCACCCCAAACATGAGAACTGCCTCTGCCACTAGCACCTCCATGCCCAAGGTTGGATGCTGGGCTACTACATGAGGGTGACTGCTCTCTGCTGGGACCGTGTCT
Source organism: Protopterus annectens (assembly GCF_019279795.1). Lineage (NCBI taxonomy): Eukaryota > Metazoa > Chordata > Ceratodontiformes > Protopteridae > Protopterus > Protopterus annectens. The sequence continues at coordinate 1,043,303,925 of NC_056728.1, read as the reverse complement.
TCCATGTGAATGCCCAGGAACACGAGCCCATGGCCTGCCATGTGTTGGTGGGACAGCACACTCCCCTTTGGAGTGCTGGATGCACTGCCACTATGAGACCATGACTGTGCATGGCCACTAAACTCTCAGCAGATGTAGTTGCTGCCCTACATCCACGAGTCCAATGCTCAACTCCAACCAGATGTTCCATCACAGACAGTGTGCTTTCCAAGACAGATAGTGTGTGATCTTTCTCAGACCAACATCTTTCCACTGCATCAGTCAACCAGTCCAGGGAATTAGCAACACAGTGGAGGCAGTCACAGATGTCAGACTGTGCTGCATACATAACCCAGAGCATTCATCTGGAGTTCCTTTTGGAACATGCCTGTGCCTCCATGATGGCCCTAAACATACACCAAGTGCCACGTGATGAGACACCTGCAACAGGTGGTGGAGGGACAGCAGTCTTTCTACAAGCACCCCTATCAATCTGCCTTTGTGGAACCTTGCCAACTGTTTGGCTAAGGCCAGTGTCAACACTCACTGCAGCCACAATAGACACACTTCCCTGTTTAATGTTCCCACTCTCTGACTGTCCAACATCTGTGTCCTCAGGAGACTGGGTATGAGTAGGCATACTACACATACATACATACATACATACATACATACATACAAACATTTCAAGCATGGGCATTAAAATCTATTCTAGCTTGCCAATACACCATAGCACTTGTTCCCATAATAAGTGTCCAGGCTGTTCTTAAAAATATCTAAACTAGTACTTGCTTTAATGTAATTTGTAAGTCTATTCCATGCATCAGCTGCTCTGTCAGTGAACCAGTTAATACACTTCTCATTCCTATTGTATCTTCTACATAGGTTGTCTGATGATTCTCTAGTACTTTTTGAGAACCCCAAACATTCCCAGAGGTAGTTGTCTCTAAATGCCCTATATACTTGAATAAGATCTCTTCTTAGAAATCTATAAGAAACACTGTATAAGTTCAGATATTTTAGTCTTTCATAATAACTTAAATTTTCACATCCATAGATGCCCTTGGTATATTTCTGCTGCACTCTTTCCAGTTTACTCATGCTTGTTTTCTTAAAGGGTTGCTATCTTGTTATTCCATTCTCAGGTTTGGGTCTGGCTGTACTGAATGTGTACGATGATAATGAAGGCAGATGAGGGAGGTAAACCTGTGTGACAGATTAATCTCCTGCAACCCCCAGCTGTACCTCACTTTGGCCACCATCATCATCAATGTCTGAAGAGACACTGACATCAGATTGTGAAGGGGCAGAGACTAACCCCCTGGTCACCTGTGATAAAAAGGGAAAAGCAGTACATTAATACCTGCATTACTATGCTCTGCAGTACTATATTGCAATATATATCAAGCTGTATACACTGCTGTCACTATTGCAGTCTTATATAACCCACAGTCTGATATAGAAGGAAATGAGGACATTATTTTCTATCCCAAATCTGTAAGTATTTGAAAATAACAGACTTTTAAACTAGACTCTCATGAGCAAAACATAAACTATGTACACTGTTCACATTCTGCAGAACCCTGCACAGTTTACTGGTATGCCCATCTGAAAAGTACTGACAATACTGTGAAATCAATCACTGTGGTCACACCTACAAGGCATAGGTATGACCTTAAATTGTGTTAAGTCAGAACATATCTGTGCATTTGCCAATCATGTAGACAGTACATCAATCCAGCCAGCAGGACTGGGATGACAGTTTAGCTAACACCTAGAAGTAAATTTACATCTTTGACAAAAATGTTTTGTGCTTACCAGCAGCAGGAGAATGGCCTCTTCCTATTCTTGATGATCCTGAAATACATATGAGGGAGAGGTAACGTAAACAGCACCACATGCTATAGTATAACATTGGTACTATGTCCAAATATCTCTCATTTACAGTAGGTGCTATATTAACAGGTATGTGGGTCACAATCTCTGCATGAGCTTAAAACTGCAGCTAACCTCCTTCCCCCACCCCATAAAACACCTGACACTAACATAAAACTATGCAGACCCTGACATGCTAAATGCTATAGTAGTCCATTGCTGATCCAAATAAGCATACCTGGATTCTCCTCTTGAGTGGAAACAGTGGCACCGACATCTATGACATATTGTGTAATGGATGCCTGGGAGTTGTACCATGTTTCAAGGTTCACCAGGAATTCCTCAGTGGCTGACAGAGGTTGTTCCACTGCAGGCCATCACCAGTGACCTGTCTATCCCTGACCGCATCCTTTACCTGTCTGCGTGCTGAGTGGTTCATGTCTGTGGCATGGTGTTGCGCCTGCTCATATGTGTGATTCTGGTGACCCACAGCATTTATGTTATGGACCAGATTGCCCCACAAGGCTTGTCACTCTAGCCTATTTGCCCACCCTCTGGACAGCAGGACTTGGTAGTGTTGTCTTAACACCTCAATTATGAGGTAGTTTTCAGCCTCAGTGAAAGATGGGTGGTGTCTGGCATGCATGATATCACCTGAAATGCCAACAAATGAAAACATATGTCAGGATCACATACATGGGTATACAGTATGTACAGATTCAGCAATAAAATAAAATAAACTATTCCCCACTTGATTATACATCTCATATGCAACAGTGTGCCAAACATACAAAGGGTGTGGAACAAACTAGGATAGTAGCAATAGTGACCTACTCCTATTTCTGCCATGACAGATACTCACATATGATCACACACCCAACACAGGAGTCCACTTGTAGTGTGGCCCATAGCAGGAACCCCCCCATAACATATGTATGAAATACAATGCCAGACAAATAGCTGTGTAGTATTACAACCTCTAGCAAAGGAAGCATCCAGTAGACCTGTGTCCCTAGTTAACAGACAGCATTACACTCTTGCTGTAGTGTACATCCTATGTAGGTGTTGCACAGCTGCAGATCAATGTCATGTCATCTGTACAGAAAGGCTTACTGATGTAATCCCCATTCCTCCTAAGTATATTCAAACATATGCATTATCTTGGAAACAAAATGGTTACATACCCGATGGAGTACAATACTCTGTTGAAAGATATAGATATGTAAGTGTTGTGCCGAGTTCACCATAGAAAGTAACTATCATACACAATGGTTCCCCTAGGTAGAATGTTCCTCTTCTAAGATGGTTTTCTTTAGCAGGTAATTGCCTCTGAACAAATCTGTGGCTCAGGAATGCCAATTGCAGCATACACAGCTGATTTACAGTATAATCCGGCAATCCCATGCAACTATTAAACAAGATATAAGGCTTCAAAGAGGAATCCATCCACTTTCTCATATGTTGGGGTGGAAAATGCTGCGGTAAAGATACTACACCAGCACAGAGAGAATGTTTGTAGTAGATGCTTAATACATACATGTGTGTGCTACAGGCTGCAGCTGCTGCTGCTGCAGGCAATAAGCATACTGAGAGAGGCTGCAGAATGTGGAGGACAACAACACTTGTGAGTAACGGCGTGACCAGTGCCATCCTTGGTGCAAAGCCAGAACCTGATTGAGGGAACTCATCCCACAGGATATTGAAGTATGTGTTTAAGATAAGTATTTTAGCCGGTTGTATCATTACCAGAGTAACAGGCAACATGGTTGTTGTGTCCTTGAGCAAATGTAGGGGGTACATTTATCATTATCTCAACCATTTGGACAACAGCCAAGTCATCAAGTCATGTGTTATGTTATGGTAGTCATCTGCAATGTGTTTGCTGACAACCCTTGCTTCCAGCAGAAAAAAAGAGTAATAGAAAAATGGGAATGTAACTTGGACATATGTGCATGTTACTTGTGCAGCTGTGGTTATCTGTAATATCAGTAGCAAATCATTGTGTGCTGCAGTCTAATATTACTGGGTCTCATTTGAATTACATATTTCAAAATCCTCTGTGAATGCATAGTAATGCATGACCTGACACTGTATGCACTTTCTAGTGTTGTAATAGGAATATGTTAACTGTGTTCCTATCTGTAGGCCTTTGACTTCCATCAATGAAAAGCAGACATTCCATCTGTACTGCTTTGGGTGGATAAATAGGTGATGAGACAATTATGTATATCAGAATTCATAATGGTGATGTACACATACAGGTATTTTAAATGCTAGACACCACTGGATTTGAACCCAGGGCCATGTGCACCAAAAATGAATAGCGTCAAAGCATTTAACAGACTGAGCTACAGAATTACTGTCATAGCAGCTGTATTTTTAAATATATAATTGCACACTTACATGCTGTTACATACTTCATTTACATCTATTATTATGTGCATGGCTTTATAGGGATGTATTTCTCCAGCAGAGTCCCATTTAAACACTATTTTTCCATTAATCTTTTAGAAGGTGTATTTTTAAATTTTGCAGATATAATTGAACAGTTAGCTGGTGTTAGATACCTCACTTTCATCCATTATTATGCATCCGGCTTTATAGTGATGTATTCCTATACCAGAGTCCAAGTTACATTCCCATTTTTCTATTACTCTTTTATTAATTTTTTGCAATGTGGTGTGATGCATAGCATTGCTAAAACACGCTTAATGATGGGAAAATGGCAAGTATAATGTTTTGCTTAAAACACCTGTGTCAATAAACAGCTCGGTTGCTTTGCAAGTTGATGCACTGGTCTACAGGTGCAAGTGTCCTGGGCCCAAAATAGGGTGCAGGTGTACTTTTTGAACATGATTAATATTTTTTCACAAACATATATCAATATAGCACCATTTAACTTAGGTTAGCAATGCTACGTGTCTCCCAGAGTTGCTCAAAAAATCTTTAAAGAAATGAAAAATGGGGAGATAGGACAGTGGTGATATGTTGTGCAAATGGGGAAAATATAGTGAAAGTCAGGTAGGTATGTGCAGGAATGGTGTAGGAAAGAACCATAGTTATCCCTTTCTTCAATGGCAACAACTGTGGACTTTAACATATTTTTTTATGTGAATTGGGACTGTCACCACCAGAGAGAGAGGGGAGAGTATAACATGAGTGTGTTGTCAAGCTAATTGGACCAAATTAAGTGTGTCTAGTGGACACATGTGAAATGTAGAGCTATGTATGGGACGATTGTTTTTTTTTGGGGGGGGGCAAGTGCCCATATTTTTTTAAGGTGAGAGTGGAATGTTGGGGAAGGTACATAGATATGTGTGGGGGAGGTGAGTTGGAAAGAGAGGAAGCTTTTGCAGACAGACAAGACAGACAAAACAACAGAGAGGGTTTGTGTGTGACACAAGAGGGGAGTGAACACCTTGGTTGGGGAGGGTGCTGTGGAATACCAGTTCCATGAATGTCAGACATGGTATCAGTGTGACTCAAGTCCTTATCATGGGACTGTTAGCACTGCACCTTCACTGCTCATGTGGAGACAGTGGCTGATGCTGGGTGAGGAATGCCCCACCAGGATGGACAGCATGCTCTCTATGCAGAGCAGGCATGCACCAATAATTTGGCACAGCGACCCATGCATCATACCTGGCAGTTCATTGTGGGTGACAAAAGCATCCCCTCCACTTTCAGTCCCAGAGGGGGACTACCTCCAGACTGTGGTGTGGAACTACCCAATGGAGTAGGTAGTGCAGGGGCAGCAGAGGGGGTGCAACCAGGCTGCATCTCAGATGTGCTGGGCCCCAGTGCCACAGCCAGGGGAGCCAAAGTAGGTGGATCACCAGGAACCAGCTTACCTTGTTGCTCTATGGTAAATTAAGTATAAACGTAAGGAAAAATAAACATAACCAAACACATTTAATTAATAACATAACAGAAAAAAAGAATGAGTAATGGAAAGAAATAGAAAAGAATATAATGAAAAACAAGAACAATACATAATGTAAATAAAGATATTTTAACAGCAAAGAGGTAATTACAAATAATATATTAATATCAAACCATAATAATAAATATAATTAATAAATTAAAGAAGAGAAGGTGTGGGGTGAGAGAGAAAAAAGAACATTAGTAACGTCACAGATAATATAACTACACATACTACTACTACATACTTCTGCATATGTTAGATTTCATTTGTGAGAACAGTGACTGCTTATATTGTATAGATGATGTTGCATGTACATAGCTCTCAAACTGTTAGTGTGGGACATTATGGGCCAAACCCTACCAAATGGTGGTAGAAAGGCACAACTACAGGGAACATTTTTACATGGTGTGCTCATCCATTAGTAGCAAGGTGTTCTGATAACAGATTTGTCATTAAATTGCATTCCAAGTAATGTCAGATATCTGCAAATCAAGGAGCAGACACATGGGGCAGTTGTCATTACTTTCTGCAAAAATCATGATAGTTGAGAGGTATGTTCGTGTACACTAATTACACTAGACAGCTTGTCATTTCTCATTTGTCTGCCATGGGATTAGAACCCACAAGCAGTGACTATAGGAATAATATGTACTTTATTTGAATATAATGAATTCTGAAAGCACCACCTCCTTTAAGAACTTTAATGCAGCATTTTGTGCGAAATCATACATTTACACACCTGCATAGCTGTGTGTTGCATCAGATGGGAAGCCAAAAGCAGTAACCACAAGAATAATGAGCACTTTTTTTTGAAAACATTAGTTATCAAAGCATCATCTCATTTTACACTGCACTGCTTAATGTGGCTTGAAATCTGGCAGTTACACATGTGTATGGCTGTGTAGGATGTCTATTAAACTAACCATATTCCCTGTTCATTTACTGAGTGCTATCTACAGCATATTTTGGGAAACATTATCAGAAAGCAAGCTTGACCCTTAATCTAGGTATTGCACTACATTTATTTCTGACATTTGTTGCTGCATTATTTATTAGTTAATATGTAATAGTTGACTGGTGTCGGATTGGAACACACATGTAGTGGACACAAGAATAATAAACACTTTTTTAAAAGATTACTTATCAAAACACAATTTCCTTTTATACTTTATTATTAATGTTTCTTAAAATCTGGCATTTAGACACAGGAATAGCTGTCCAGGACTTAAGTTAACTTATCCATACACCATGTTAATTTACTGAGTGGAATATACAGCATTATTTTAGACAAAATGAGTATAACACAGGCTTGAACCTTACTCTGCGTATTGCACCACATTTATTTCAGGCATTTGTTACTGTATTCTTTATTCATTTACATTTAACAGTTGACTGGTGTCAGATTGGAATACACATGCTGTGAATACCTGAATAGTGAACACTTTTTTGAAAATATTAGTTATCAAAGCACCATCTCCTTTTAAACTTTACTGATAATGTTGCTTAAACTCTTGCATTTAGATATATGGATAGTTGGCCAGGACTTCAGCTAAATTACCCATACACCATTTTCATTTACTGAGTGGAATATATAGCATTATTTCAGACAAAATGAGCAGAGCACAGGCTTGAACCCAACTCTAGGTATTGCTCAACATTTATTTCTGACATTTGTTGCTGCTTTCTTTATTCAGTTACATGTAACAGTTGACTGTTGGCAGATTAGAACACGCATGCAGTGAATACAGGAATAGTGAACACTTTACTTGAAAACATTACTTATCAAAGCACCATCACCTTTTACAATGTATTGATTAATATTGCTTCAACTCTGGCATGTAGACCATGGATAGCTGTCTATGACTTCTGTTAACTAATGCATATACCCTGTTAATTTTTTGACTGCAACCTACAACATACTTTAGACAATGAGCAGACTAGAACAGTGACTCTTAATCTGGGTAGACCTCAACGTTAACTGATGGTTGGAAGCTATGCTACACAGTACTGCATGCTTACTCTCTTTAACTTGCTTTACCATTTCAGGTAGGCAGTGACACATTAATAAAGATGTAGGATGTCCCAGGCATGTCATACCTGACTGTTAAGACTGCAAAATCTGTATTTACGTTATTGTGTTATTAAGTTATGCATTAAGTTATTTCTTCGATGATTTTCCTACATGACACACAACTGCCTCATCCTGGCCAAGTGTCATGCATGGTACTGGACATTGCGAGCCCTCTCTTCTGCTGTTGTGGTAAGAGAAGCAAACCATTATACACACCAGTTTCGCACAGATTCAGCTTGTATATTTATAAATTACTGCAAAACATGCTTACATATCTGTGGGATGTGCCCAGTCCTAGCCTCTTGGACCTAGGTGTCCAAGATTCCCCTCTTTCTAAGCCTCAAGTCATTGTACTGGTGATGACACTGCTCACCAGTGCAGGGGATACCAGTAGCACTGGTCAGGTCCCTGGCCAATCAATCCCAGGCCACAGACTTACACTCTGAGCCCTGGTAGTCACCCTGCAGCAGCTGGGCTCTATAATGCTTAACCGGGAGTCCAACAAAAACTATGGACTCATGCACTCCCCACCTTTGTGTGCTAAAGCAGACTCCCTCACCTACAATAGCAGCCATATCTATAGCCAAAGTAAGACTCCAAAAAATGAAGTGAAATTCTTGCCTATTAGCCCTTGCACATCATACTGTAACTTTCAAAAAAGCGGTGTGTCGCTTAGTATCGCGCAAACTCACAAATCCATGTTTAAGTGATGCTTAGCAATCCACAGCTTTTCTAACTGTTTCTAAATGTAACAATTAATTACAAGTCAACTGACGTTTCAGTCACCTGACACATTTTCACAGCATTAAATGTAAGTAAAATCTATGACTGCTCAAGACTCGAACATAGAACCTACTACACTGTAGGTCATGACTCAACCTATCTAGCCACTGAAATAGTGAAGGGAACTTGTATATCTTCACATATACTACAAAGGTGTCTGTAAGCATAGCGCAGCTTTGCTGCATGGGTTTGCACATTGCTTAGCAACTCAAAACTATAACAATTGAATACATCTGGTTTCTATTTTTAGATTTCTAGCAGATATCTACCATATCTGTAAGCAAAGCTAAGCATAGCTAAGCAAGGTGCTGCACCACTCAAACAAGGAAAAGTAAAAAAAAATTAAATTGCAATTTAATAAAGTTAAATCTGTTGTACACCATTTGGTTCAGGTTTACGGGCTGAAAGGTATAGTGATGTGCTTACCAACTTTCCAGAACTTTTCCTGACAGTCCACAATTATGAGACTGCCTATAATGTATTGCTCACATGGATTCAATATCTGTGTTACTGAGATCTCCCTCAGTAGAGCATCAAAATTAATATGTATGGCGCTTTGTGCGAGGAAAAACTGTGTCTGTGTGCATGTATACATTCCATGTAGGCTATACATGGGGCCTACACAGATTTTATTGAATCATGGGGAATGTCTATTATGCAATAAAATAATTTTGCTTCCAGAAATGTGCATGCTAATTGAACAAACCAATCAGCATGCTCATTGTAAATCAAATGTTCCTCACAGGATACATTCCATTAAGTAACTTTGCATTGCTAAGTGGAGAATTTAAGATGCAAAAAAAAGTAAATTAAACTACAAAGTAATATACTGTACTACAAAAAAAAAATTCTTACAGATTTTGATGCCAGAAATACCCCTACAGCATACCTCACAGCATCTTATGTACAGAAAAGGAGATATCTTTCATTGTCAAGTAACATTATCCCTCATTTATATGCCAGCAAACCATAACATTTATGAAGAATAGACCATTTTTTTAATTGCACAGATATGCTCTATTTAGACTGTCTCCGTAGACTCAAAAAAGGCAGAGACAACAATGTACTGTATAGCCACAGAGCATGCACAGTACATACCCTGATTAACAAAAACTACTAGAAGCCAGAGGAAGAGCATTGAAGTCCTTTTGTACAATGACATTATTTATAAAAGGTAAGACATCTTTTCTTAAATAATGCCATTGTTTAATAGCAGTAATCCATTCCTTTGTGTATAAATCCTATATTAACCGCACTCAGTCATCTGTTATTGCTGCAATATGCTTTGCAGTGGTGTATTTTTTGTTTCCATCATATTTATGGAATTTCTCTGAAGTAAACACTGCTGCCAACTGTTCATTTTTCTGAGCATATATCCTTTGTGCATTTGAAATGGTCTTGACCCATAGACAAATGGTCTGCTTACTTTTAAGATCACAGCTTCTATACCATTCTTACTGGTATCTGCTTGCATTTTGGTTTTAGTTGCTATCATGTGCTTAGATTACCGAAGTTAATTCCACAGTAACACAAGTATAACAGCTCAAGCTGACAGCTGCTTGTGTCACGATTGTTCAGTTCACTAACAAGGAAGACAGTAGTGCTTGTATGTTATTGTGTAGGGGGTGGTCCAGTTTTACAGCCTCCTGAAGAAATATTAAAACAGGTTTTACATTTTTTGTTAGAGACTGCTCTTTTTTCAAAGAGCAGTATCCTTGGAATATGTGGAGGGTCAAGTCTCCCACACAGCAATACAGGAGAATTTGATCCCTCTAAAATTTTGATAAAAAAATATTAATTGCATGAAGTCACGATGAATGCTATGATGAGCTTGAGTAAATGCACGGTGGTATGTGCATACTCCAGTTCATCGTTTATGAGCTGATGATGCCAACTTTGTGTATCACAGACTTAGATGTGTCACGATGTTTATTTTATTTTATTTTATTATTTATTTTATTTTACATTTGTTGACTGAGTTTGTCTGACTGAGTTAGTGGCTCATTTTCAGCACAGACCAAGGGAGAAAAGCTCCACAGTGAGATAAAATTTTACATCAGATAGAAAAACTTAAAAATACATTTCAGTAACATACACATAAAAAAGAATTATACATTTAGGAGTACATAAAAAGTTTCAAAAACATCTATACAATATTTGTAATGGTAGAGAAGTGATGTAGAGAAACCAAAAGCACTATTGTGAGGCAAAACATTCTGAAAAGGAAATGCACATCTAGGATGGACTCAGAAAAACAGGCTAGAATAAAAAGATATACGATCAGAGGTATATAGAAGGGTGCATGGTAATAAACATGGTATGAACTGGTGAGAGATAAAAGAGGAGAGACAGTAGCAGGTGACAAGGACAGTCTAATAAATCAGCAGATGTTTTTGCATCCTTCAGGTCTACAATATCTGATTGAAACTAAAGATGTCTCAACAAAATGTCTCTGTCATACTAGCTCATAATCGTCTACAACTAAGTTATAACTCTCCCGGCACCAGTAAATATATCCATGTATCCAAGCAAGAAGTGAGGCACAGTACATATACCATTTTTATACCGAGTACAAATTGACTACATGGCAAAACCTACTATAGCTCTCAAACTTCTTGCAGATGTATTTTCTGAATCCTAATATGTTTTAGATGTACTCTGTCAAATGTTTAGTAACTAAAATTGTTATACTTTTTCTCTTTATCTACTGTATTAAGTTTATAGACCATTGCAAATGTTTGTCTAATTTGTAAATACTATTGTATATATCATTTTGTGCTATATGTGGAGCTTTTCTCCCCAAGCCTCCACTGAAAATGGACTTGTTGTCCAGTCAGACTTTCCCTGTAAGCAAATGTAAAATAAAAAATAAAATAAATAAATAAAAACTGCTACCTTGAGTACACAAGTGATCAAAACATGTGCACTTGAGTAGTGCTGACTTTTAGCACAACAAACATCGGGACAGTAGCAGCATCCTTTATGCAGTGCAGAATGCCGCCCAGCCATACTACACTAAATGTGGAGAGACTCCTTCCCAGGCAGACTTTGCTTGCCTATTCTTATTCCAAGGTCACTTGAACTTGGAAAAAGAAATCTGCAATTTTGGAGTAAAAAACAAAAATCCACAAATTTGGAGATCAAACACAATGAAACATTAAGCAGCATATGAAAACACAACAAGAAAACAGGGTTCAAACAGCTGAAGTGAAACTTGCATCACAACTGACATATTCAAATCACTATATTTTTATGCCAGTGCTTTTCTAACTAATATACCCTGAGCACTTCAAAACACTTCTTGTTTATAGTCTTTCTGCATGCCCCATCATGCTCCAAGAGATTTCTTAGATGTAGTGAACTCGGACATATTAGGCACATCTTTACTTGATACAGCATCATTCTTAAAAAGCATCTGCAATAATTGCCTGCCTTTTTGTTTTGGCATCTGTGAAACTGTTCTGATTTTACTGTATCAAGCCCTCTGAAAATAGAGAATGATCCTCTTATTTCAAATGTGCACTCCAATTTTACATTTAGTTTTATTACACTTGAAATTATACTGTCAATCTATTCAGCAGCCACGTGACTCTCTCTTGTAATGCTCATCTTGTTTTTGAGATTACACTAATGAATTATGCTTTCAACAACTTCCAAATCTTCAATCACATATATTACAGCTTCTTGGAGTACTGCTAGTGCTGAGGAAATATCAAACAGAAGTCAAAGGAATAATGTATCTTTCTAACATAGCATCACATAAACACTATACACATCTCTGGTCATTCAGCTTTAGCTCCTGTAATGCTTGATTTTCTTCTAATACTTGAAAATGACAACATTTGGTATTACTGAGACCATTTCTTCATCTTGAAGCCATGTCTTTTTGCTGTTCTTTAATCACTTTATTCAGAGTTTTCACATCAGTATAAACGAGGGCCGTATCTTTCTATGCATCCACTTTTTTGTTTCTGATTCTAAACATACCATAACTTTCCATTCATTTATTTTTTGTTCCTGCTTAGGTCTACTACTGAGAACTACTGACATTGCTTTCAGTAAGTGTGTAACATTGGACTAGAATCAAGATTTATTAAAGAATATTACTGGGTCAACTGTCTTTAAGCCTATAAAAATCAACATTGTTGTCAAGGATTGCAGCAATGTGACACTGTACTATGTTCAAGAAGTCATTGCAACTGCCTGACTGTGACTGTACACACCCACTCTTCGCTTTCATGTTGTGGTATCATTTAACCATTCTAATGCCAGAGAATATTATGAGAATATACCTCAAGTGTTACACTTTGAATGAACATTAGTGAACTTATACTCACGATAGTGACTGTATTGATTAGTTCCAGTACTTCAAATGTTCATCATTTCTAATAAGGCTATTGACCTTGAAAGATCCTTAGAATCCTAGCCACACATTCCCATCTTTCTTTTTTAGTGTTTGTAAGCTTAATATGAATAACCCATAGCAGGCAGAACATTTGCATGTTACTCTTTTCCATAAGAGATAAGAGTGTTACTACAGGGATGAGTTTATGGTTTCCAATCCATTCATCCAAGTTACATACGAAGAGAGTAACATAAATACTTTGTTTTATGTGGTGAGGAAGAAAAATCCAAAACAGAATTCTCTGTGATACATATCTATCCCGCTAACATGTGCTATTTATGCTGCAGAAGAGATTGAGATGTCTTGAATGGGTGTTTATGCCGCCATCTAACTGGTGGATTGCAAAAGGTGTGAAAGGTTAGGATCTTCTGAGGCCTTGTATATGAGGCAGAGGCCATTCCTAACAACCTGTATTATACCAAGAAAAGGGACAAGGCTTTGAGATTATCAATGTATTTCTTATGATTTAGGCCATTGATTTTCTTGGTGGGAAAAGTTCTTCAAAAGTACTTTCAGATACATTACACATTTGTACAAATTCAACATTTCATTTATTAATTGTCAGTATTTATTGACAAGTGTCTGACTTTTATTTTTTTCACATTTCCTTAGATACATGTACCAACTCCATCTCACTTCAGTATTGCCAGTACACAGCTACACTTCATATTTCTGATCAATAAAATACAAATTCTTATCTTTGTTTGTATCCTTCTTTGCAAATCGTAATTCCGCTTCATATTTTATAAAATCTATATAAAGTAAGGCATTTTGCTCTTGAGATTATAGCCAAGTCTAGTACATGAGACTTGATATGATTTCAGCTTCTCAGTAGTTGCTGTCAATGTCATGCTTCCCTTTCTTGTTTCAGTTATTGTCACAACACATTCTTGTTTTCTTATTGTTTTTATAGTATTTGTCTGACACTTTTAACATACACACTTCCATTTCCTCATTTAATTATTTGAATAGTGTGCTATCATTTTCATTTGCTTTGTGTATAACCATGACTTTTGAGTAGGTCAGAGTTGCTTCACATAATAACTTATTTGTCTGATGGTTTAGTATACTACAGAGTATTCTGTCTCTAATTACTAAAACATGCATTTACAGTCATTAATTCAATGTCTTATCTCAGTAACGTAAGCACTGATAACCTCTATAGGACTTTGTTACTAAATGAAGAACATAGAGTTATTTTCTATGCTTACAATTTCTTAACTTCTTCCTAACTGCTGGTATTTGTTCTCTCTCTTATTCAGGAGTATAGAAGTGTGAAATATCGGGTCTATATCATATGAGCGAATCGCACAAATTGTGAATGCTCATAATATCGAACATACCAGACCTTGAAGTACTTTTTCTGAGATTGTGGTACGGTGAAAAATGGGATATTTGCCCTTTCCACACTGTAATGTGATCTCAGAGTTGGAATATATATGTAGTGGGGGTGTGGGGGATGCAGCCCCCCACAATAGGAAGTTCAAGGTCCGGTACATTCGATATTATGAGCGTTCGCAATTTGCGCAATTCACTCATATGATATAGACCCTGAAATATCATCAAGGCTTCATCCTAGCAACATGTAAAATGTAGCATATTGTACATTTTTAGGTTTCCTGACTATTTCACTTACAGTGAGGAAAAACATATATTTTTGAATCCAAAATTTCCATTTTTTTCACTAAGTTGCCTTGGAGCAAGAGTTTTCCTGGTGGTTACAGCTGGTGTATTTTCCACTGGGAAGTATGTTTCCATATTTCTACCTGATAAAACTATTGAAAACAAATACATGTCTTTACTTCTGCAAATACATCTCCTCATTGACACCTTTAACATAAGAGTAAGAGCCTCCAAGAGGTGTCAATCAAGACATGCTTCTTGAAGGAATGTGTACTGTATAACATGCAGCTGCCTAGTAGCATAGTTAGAATGGAACAAAAGGAGCAGTTGCTACTGTCTCAAATTGTTAGGGACACAATTGGCTGATCTGATTGCTCTTTAATGCATGCTGGCTTTTAAAACCTGATATTGTATTTATGGTCAATCCTGACCTTTGTAATACTCTGTGTACTCTGTGTGTGGTCTGCACTGTAGCAACTGCTTGCTACAAGTAAAAATATATTTTTTAACTGAAACCTGAACAGTATAGGGCTCTATGCAAGATATGAACTATAACAAGCAGTTTCCTACAGTTTTAAAGAGAAAATATTTTTAACTAAAACCCAAGTGCCATAGCGCTCTATGCATGGTATAAACTGCAGCATCTGCTTGCTACATTTGTGCCAAGCAGTTTACTATAGTTTAAAAGAAATAAAGATTTTCTTTTTACTAAAATGACAGGAAGGAGGGTGCAGAAACAGGACTTGATTGACTGACGCATGAGGAAGGGGGTTGTGTCATGTATCTGTCCACCTGGTTGCTGTGCCAATAGAAAGAGAGGATGGTTTTATTTATTTATTTATTTATTTATTTTTTGCTCATCACTTGAAGAGCTGGGGAAGTGGGGGGGGTCACACATCAGGTACTGAGTGCAGGAATCCATCCAATCACTGAAACCATCTGGCAGAGGAATATGGAGAAGTATATTCAAAAGGCCTAGCCATCATCTTATTTGGCCTGATTATTAGTAATGCTTCCATGGAAGAGAATTTATATTTCTCATCTTAACTTGCTAGTCAAAGCTAATTAGAATAATGAAACACATTGGATGCTGAAGTGCTTGTATAAGCACTTGTATTGAATTAGAAACAAAGCAGCTTGTTTACATGTTTTTTGTCATTGGCTGCTATATGCTTTATATTAGATTGAGATGTGGCTTTTGAATGTGGATCTGAAGAAGGCTTTGATAGCTGAAAGCGCTAATCCATTGTTTGTTGTTTTGTTGAGATACAGCTCTGAATAAATCGCTGAGATACGTTTTATGGTGTGGTGCATCGCTCATCTCTTAGTTATTGTTGAGTTTAAATACTTGGGATCAATAGTTCAGAGTAATGGTGAGTGTGGAAGAGAGGTGAAGAAGACAGTACAGGCAGGATGGATTGGGTGGAGAAGAGTGTCAGGAGTGATTTGTGACAGATGAGTACCAGTAAGAGTGAAAGGGAAGGTCTATAAGAGGGTAGTGAGACCAGCTATGCTATATGGGTTGGAAACAGTGGCACTGACAAAAAGGCAGGAGTTAGAGCTGGATGTGGCAGAGTTAAAGATGTTACAATTTGTACTGGGTGTGACGAGGGTGGACAGGATTAGGAAAAAGTATATTAGAGGGTCAGCCCAGGTTGGAAGGTTTGGAGACAAAGCCAGAGAGGCAAGATTACATTGTTTTGGACATGTGCTGAGGAGAGATGCTGAGTATATTGGGGAAAAAGATGCTAAGGATGAAGCTACCAGGTAACAGGAAAAGAAGAAGGTCTAAGATAAGGTTTATGGATGTGGTGAGAGAAGACATGCAGGTGGTTGATGTGACAGAGCATGATGCAGAGGACAGGAAGAAATGGAAACAGATGATCCATTGTGACGACCCCTAATGGGAACAGCTGAAAGACGACGATGATGATGATAGTATACCTAATTTAAAGTGAGTTTTCCTGATACAATTATTTATGTGGAGGTCGAATTTTAGTTGATCATCGATTGTGATACCAAGGAGTTTTGAGCTAGGTTCAACAATAGGAGTCTTGTTGAGTGACTGGATAGTAAAAGAGGTCTTTATGTGGTTGGCTGTTTTAGGGAGGAAGAGTAGGAGTTTTGTTTTGTTAGGGTTGAGGATGAGTTGGTTGTTTGACAGCCATGTTTCTACTGAGTTAAAGGATGACTGGGTAGCTGTTAATAGTTCAGAGTGAGAGTTAGCTACTGTTATGATTGTAGAGTCATCTGCATATTGTATAATAAGGAGAGTGGGCAGGAGGTATAGAGCAAGTTTGTGAAGATGTTGAAAAGTAGTGGCCCTAAAATGGATCCTTGAGGGACACCCATTTGTATTGGAAGGGGAGTAGATAAAGCAGTGTCCCATTTTACAGACTGGAATCTATCTTTTAGATAGCTTTCAAACTATGCCACTGCATCTGGGGAAAAGTTGAGGTTAGACAGTTTGTTTAATAGCAGAGAGTGAGAAACAGTATCAAAGGCCTTTGAGAGATCAAGGAAGAGACAGGAGATAAGTTTATGGTCATCTCTGGCCAGGGAAATAGTATTGAGAAAGGATAGAAGTGCAGTATAGGTGCTATGCTCAGTGTGACAGAAGTTCATAATGTTACACCACATACAGACTGAGTCTGTGAAAACACCAACATAATAATACCTCACATGCAAAAGATGTGGATACTTCCTGATTTGAACCATGACACGTCACCCATGCTAACTTCCCTAGTCCACTGAGCCACACAAGTTGCCAGACAGAGACTAGTCATTGGTCACACAATCAACCACATACGTATGTACGTTGTTATTCCTGTGTTAAGTGAGACATACAATGTGTGATCGATTTCTATGTTATTGCCCTGTGTGACTGCATATATACCAATGATGACCTACTATTAAAGTAGTTTTATGGGAAAACTGCTGTGTTTGGTGTGGGGAAACAGCACCACATGTTCTGCTGGGATACACAGTAATCCAACTATTATGTGACCCCACTGTTTAACATCTCCCATGACTGATGTAGTGTATATTCCAGCCATGAGGCCTAGTGAATATTAATGAACACATACTAGTGGAATTGGTAACTGTAGTCCAATGTGGATGTTACTTGTGTCCAAATAGCCCACTATATTACCTTACATAATTTCAGCAGATTCATACATACAATAGCATATTATAGTAATCCTTAAAAGTAGTGTGTAGAAAAGGAACTTAACTTGTGAATGCAGCAATTGACAGAACCGTATTTCAAGGCTGACTCTGTCTGAATGATGCAAGCAGTACATAGCCAATACATGGATAGGTACAAGTTATGTGGGTTGCCTGGCATCAATTTTACTATATGTATGTGAGTATGAGTAAGGTGTCAGTCCCTAGGGCCCTAGGTTGTCAGAGAATGTGCTATGTGTTGTTTCAGCCAAAGTCAGGGCATACTGGGCCTGCCTGTGTCTGCCTACAGGGATATCATCAGGGGGTTCCTCTTCTAAGTTCTCCTGTTACTGTGGCTGTGGTGACCTAGGCACTGGTGGGGGGCTGTGTATCCCTTCCATTTTCTAATCCTGCTGCAGCTGTTTCTGCAGGATCATATTTTGTAGCATAACACATACTGTGAACATATGCGCACGTGTGGCTGGAGAGTAATGCAGGGCTTCACCAGATATATCGAGGCACTGGAACCGTGACTTCAGAAGCCCAAACACACTCTCTATGATGTTCTTAGTTTGTGCATGTGCCTCGTTATAGAATTCTTCGGTGGGTGGGTGTGCATTTCTAATGGATGTTATCATCCACGGTTCCAGGGCATAGCTAGCATCCCCTAGTGAATGGCCATGTGGGATTTCCCCCCTAGCAAACAATTGGTACAGCTGTGAAGTGTGCCAGATATGGGAGTCATGATAACTGCCAGGGCTGCCAGCACAGACATTCATAATAATCCCCTCGGGATTGCACATGACCTGGGAGTTGATGGAATGATATCCCTTGCAGTTGAAGTAGATTCTACTTTCCTCACCAGGTGGTGCCTTGATGTGTACATGAGTGTAGTCAATGGCACCAAGTACTTCAGTGTGCTACATGTTAGAAGTGTTGCATATTTCTGGCCATCACCTCAGCGGTGAGGGGAAAAGAAATGTGCTCACTGGCATGTGGTAGCACGGCATCTAGGAAATGTTGGAGTAGCCCAGATGCTGATGCCTGTGAGACACCCATCATGTCCCCAGTTGGTCTTTGTGGAGTACCTGTACCTAGTATCTTAAGGACTACACATACCTTGGTTTCCACTGGGATGGGTTCCCCCTCTGTTGTCTCTGGGTCTGAGTTGAGGGCGGTTGAGCTCAGTGTATTCTTGTATTATGTCTCTGTCCTCCCTGTAGTGCTCTACAGTCTTCAGCTCATGTAGCTCTTGGAAGGTTAAACTGGGCCTGAACACTTTTCTCCTTCTCTGTCTAGGCCTATTGTCAGCAGCAGCAGCAACTTTGACTTCAGCATCTAGCACATACAGGTGCAG
This sequence comes from Protopterus annectens, assembly GCF_019279795.1. Classification (NCBI taxonomy): domain Eukaryota; kingdom Metazoa; phylum Chordata; order Ceratodontiformes; family Protopteridae; genus Protopterus; species Protopterus annectens. Next base: position 1,043,284,742 of record NC_056728.1, on the reverse strand, counting down.
CAGACTTGCAGCAGCCCCTAGCATTCTTGCATTCTCTCAGTTAAAATTCCCAAGTCTGTACTCAAGTGGTGCAGAGTAATGGGGACAAAATCAGAGTGTAGGGTGTATGCATACTTTATACAGCTCTGCTGTAGGTGCAAAATGTGTGATTGGGTAACTATGATTCAGTACATCTGCCTGCAATATAATTAACATCATTTAATGGTCCTATTTTAACTTAAGGGTAAAAACTCATTTAATACATTTTTTAAGCATAAAATGCTGTGGTGGTGCAGCAGAAGCATTGTTGCCTCACAGCAAGAGGTTCTCCCGTTCGACTCTTGGCTGGAGTGTGGGGCATGCCTTCTGTGTGGAGTCTGCATGTCCTCCCCACATTTGGGTGACATTCAAAAGGCATGCGTAAATGGGCGTGTCTTCATTAAAGGTTGGACTTCGAGCTGGCACCTCGGCATTTGTGAAAATCTACTGCAAATCATTAGCGGACCGAAGTTCCGCTGTGGCGACCCCTAACCGGGAAAAGCTGAAAGATAAACAACAACTCAGTGCAGTGGCATACCATGCAAACACGTGCACAGAAGGTAAACAGAACTCAGAATTTATTGGAACCCCCCCCCCATAGGTGCACACTCAACCAGGCGGCAATCCACGCAAACACACACACCTAAGCTGAAATAAGCTTAGAACTCAGTAGACATACTCCCCTGGTGTCAGCTGTATCCTGTGTAAACAGCAGCATGAGTCTAAGCCTACAAGAAGGGGATATGTGGGACACAATTACTCTTTTCTGCTATTCAGCACCTCCACCTTATTTGCATAAGTATCCATGCTGACAGCTTGGAAACTACACGCTTCATAGCCCAACCATGTTAGCTACAGCACTAATGCACAATTGTAGGGATACTAATTCATTTGTTTTTTCAAGATTTTTAAATTTTTTTTATAAAGCATGTTTGTGCACTGTGGCACTCCATGCAAACATACCCAGATTAAAAAAATATATATTATTTTAACTTACTTCCTTTAATTTCTCTGACATACATGATGATAGTTTTGCTCATATGTGTATGTGGTATGACATTTTTGTCCAAATATCTACATTTTTGCAACACCTTGCGTCTATCTACAGTCCTGTACATGGCATTTTTCTGTGTACATTATAGACACTGACACAGTGCCTGGAGAGATGCCTAACTGCTTGCTGGATTGCTCTACCTGTCTCATTTGCATGACATTCACCGGCTTATGAAGTGATTTGCATGCCACAGACATTTCCGTGTTGGCGAGTACATGTGCACCGCTCAGCAGCACTTACTGAATCTAAAAATGCTTGCGGCCTTGAAAGCAGTGTGGTGCAATGCCTACTCAGAAAAAATAAACTTGTAGGCTTTATTAAATTCCCCCCCAAAATCTTTCTAACTATTAAATAATTGTCATATAACTTGTATCTATTCTTAATCAATGTTTTCATATAATGAATGATTTGATAGAATTATTTAAACTGTACTTGTTTTTTGTATTATTTTTAAAGACTGTAAAATTATTGTTCTTAAAGTGTTTTGTAATACTTGGGAGCTTTTCCTGCCTGGCATCCATTGAAAATAGGCTCCTACACAGCTGGACTTTTCCTTGCAATCAGATATCAATAAATACATAAATAAAAGTGTTAAATCATGCTGGACTGACAGCAGACAATGAAAGGAAGGCAGCAATATACAGCTGATAACAGGCAAGGATGGCCAGACATAAGGGATGTGGTATGGCAATGAAGCTAAAGTACATAACACATAACATATAACATATAACTTTTGACATGACATAATGTAATGTAACATACCAAATGACAATGGAAGCACAGCAAAAATTAGAATTGCTGGTGAGCATAGTCAGCTGTAAAGGAACAAGAGCTGGGGGAGTAGCTCACACAATACATGGACAAAAGGCAAATCTGAGGACTATGCAAACAGCATATCACATAAGCATTAAAGCAGACAGCACAGAGTGTGTGCATGAGTATTGCACAGTGCAGAGATTCATATGTAACCAAGAAGTAGTGATATATGCATGAAGTTCTTATACGGAAGTACATAATGAAGTTCAGGACAAAATAAAAGAAAAAAACATACTTGCCACATGCAAAAATAGGTGGACAAAAGGACAATAAGACAGAAATGGAACTGAACATGTAACAAACAAACTGAAAGACAAACTATATGGAAAAAGGAGAACTTTAAAGCAATCAAGAGGAACATGCATGAAGCATGCAAAAAGGGGAATTAGCAAATAAAACTTAATGTGCTGAAAAAGCATTTCTGTGAACTCAGAACTTTCATAATACCCAATGAAGCAGGGATGTGTCAAGGTAAGCCATAGGAAATAATATTAGTTCAGGTCACTGGGATGGTAGGTATGTTAGAATTACTGAAGAAGGTAAAAATGCAAAGCATGTAGTACATCTCTTAGGACTGGAAAATATGAAGTGCAACAAAATGGTACCACATGAATTGTCCAAATTTCTCTTTCCATCCATTAGACATCCAAAAAATCCATTTCAAACCTGGAGCTTTTGTATTCAAACCTAAAAAAAAATCAGTAGTCTCTGTCAGATAGTAAACAAAACTATTTAACTGCTCTCCATCACCTATCCAGATGACAAAAAATATCGTCAACAAAACGATTGTATAATGTAATACATTTGCTCCATTGATTCATTGAGTCTCTCATCCATTCTCTCTCCCATTGTGCTAGGACCAAAGTCGCATAACTATTGGCACAGGGGGTGCCCATGGCTACCCCCCAACTTTGCCAATAGTATTTGCCTTCATACGTAAAGATGTTATTGCTGAGAATTAAGTCAAGAAGTATACAAATTAGCCTAGGATTAGTTTTTTCTTCCATAAGAAATCTAAAGTCACCAGTAATAGACACTAGCACAATGGGAGAGAGAATGGATGAGAGACTCAATGAATCAATGGAGCAGTGTCTATTACTGGTGACTTTAGATGTTAATAGCCTTTTTACATCTATACCCAATGATTATGGGGTTGAAGCCATCAGAAGTTTTCTTATGGAAGAAAAAACTAATCCTAGGCTAATTTGTATACTTCTTGACTTAATTCTCAGCAATAACATCTTCACGTATGAAGGCAAATACTATTGGCAAAGTTGGGGGGTACCCATGGGCACGCCCTGTGCCAATAGTTATGCGAATTTGGTCCTAGCACAATGGGAGAGAGAATGGATGAGAGACTCAATGAATCAATGGAGCAAATGTATTACTTTATACAATCGTTTTGTTGACAATATTTTTATCGTTTGGAGAGGTGATGGAAAGCAGTTAAATAGTTTTGTTTACTATCTGACAGAGACTACTGATTTTTTAAGGTTTGAATACAAAAGCTCCAGGTTTGAAATGGATTTTTTGGATGTTAGTATATGCTTAGACCTGAAGGAAGGTATTTCTACCAGCCTCTTTTGTAAACAAATGTGGCGGAATAATATGTTGCATTATACTAGTATGCATCCTCAACATATTTTCAATAATATCATGGAAAATCAGACAGTTAGGATTTCTAAACTCTGTACTGATGAAAAAGAGTTTATTGAGGAAAGGAATAGTTTACTGAAGAGTTTTGAACAGAGAGGATATCCGACTAGGAGAGTGAACTCAAATGTCATAGATGCCACTTAACTGTGAAAAAACAAGGGGAGACCTTTATATTCAACTAGAAACGTAGGGAATGAGAGTCATCATACTAATACTAAGAATATGAATTCTTTGAGAGTTGGCTTAACTTTTGGATATGACCATAATACTATCTGCCAAGTGATTAAGAAATGCTGGCCGGTTCTGACTGCTGATACTAAGATAAAAGGCATAGTAGGTTCAACTCCAACTTTTCAGTTCAAAAATAAGAAAAATCTAAAAAGACTATTATGCTATAGGGAAGGAACAGGCTCTTCTGACAGTATGATGAAAAAAGAAAGCTCTATAGGAACTAAAAAATGTGGGTTTTGTAAGACCTGCTATGTAATGAAATGCACCAAGTCATTTACACATCCAGACACAGGAAAAATATTTTATTTTTCTGGGACTGCTAATTGTGATAGTAGAAATGTGATTTACATCGCTAACTTTACAGTTTGTACAGCTTTTTATGTAGGGAAAACCAATATGAAAATGAAAGAAAGGATTTCCAAACATTTATCAGACATAAGGACCAGAAAAGAAACTAATGCTTTATTTAGACATATAAAAAGCAATGAAGGGCATAATTTTCATTTCATGATAATATCTCAGTTAAAACAAAATGAAAGAGAAGGTGATTTGGTGAATTTGACTGAACGTGAGGAATCCAAATGGATTATGAGACTGTGGGCTGATCATCCACCTGGATTAAATGGAAGTGTACCAATCAAGCCGTTTTTGAAGAATAGAAAAATTATTTAATATACAGCCTAGCTTATTAAATATAATTCTCATATGGTTTACTTGTTAACAACTATCAATCATATGATTTTTATATATTGTGTACTATTGTCTGTTTGAAGGTCTGATTATGACCCATATTGCCTTATTAATTGTCCTTGTGACTTGTATTATAGTTATATAAATTTATATTTTTATTTTTATTTCTAGTCACTGTTGTTTATAGTAGAAATTCAAGATGGTTATCATATCTTTTTATGGTGCTGTTCAGACTTTTTATAGCTCCTACGGTTCGTTGTTTATGACATCTTCAGCGATAGTGTTTGCTTATACTATTAATGTATATTTTTTCTGCTTTTGTTGTTTAATAATTTTTATGTAGGTAGTATATATTACATAATTTATAGATATATTATATTTTATATTTTATTATCACTTTGTTATTAAGGACTTTGCATACATATTTTTAAATGCTAAAATGTTTTAATTATTTATATTTTAGTAAGATATGTTTTGTTAAATGTCTATATAGAATTGCGCTTTTTGATGAGTGAACTTGGAATAATTTGGTTTTTATTCTTATGAAAGCGATAGGGAATACTTTTTTGATATAAGTTCCCTATGTTTTGTCTAATGTCTAATGCAAACCAATGATTTCTAAGCAAGCAAAGTCTGATTTACATTTCTGCTTTCATTTGCTAGCCCAGACCAATGATGTTTGAGAAAGTGAAGTTTAATTTACATTTTCCATTCTAACTTGCTAGTTAAAGCTAGGTTTTGTCTAATGTTTAAAGAAAACCAATGATTTTTAAGCAAGTAAAGTCTGATTTACATTTCTGCTTTCATTTGCTAGCTGAGACCAATGATGTTTGAGAAAGCGAAGTCTAATTTATATTTCCCATCTTAACTTGCTAGTCAAAGCTAATTAGAATAACGAAACACATTGGTTGATGAAGTGCTTGTATAAGCACATGAATTGGTTAGAGCAAAGCAGCTTGTTTACATGTTTTTTTGTCATTGGCTGCTATATGCTTTATATTAGATTGAGATGTGGCTTTTGAATGTGGATCTGAAGAAGGCTTTGATAGCTGAAAGCGCTACTCTGTTGTTTGTTGTTTTGTTGAGATACAGCTCTGAATAAATCGCTGAAATACATTTTATGGTGTGGTGCATCGCTCATCTCTTAGTTATTGTTGTGATTTTGCTGAGCAAGCTTAAACGGAACATTCTTCTGCCTTTTTGTTCAAGTATTTAAACTCATCCACCTTCACCACCTCTACTCCTTGCATCCTCACCATTCCTCTATCCTCCCTCTCACTCACACACACATATATTCTGTCTTAGTCCTGCTGACCTTCATTTATCTTCTCTCTATAGCATATCTCCATCTCTCCTGGGTCTCCTCCACCTGTTCCATTCTCTCACTACAGATCACAATGTCATCTGCAAACATCATAGTCCACGGGGACTCCTTTCTGATCTCATCTGCCAACCTGTCCATCACCATTGCAAATAAGAAAGGGCTTAGAGCTGATCCTTGATGAAATACTACCTCCACCTTAAATGCATCCGTCACTCCCACTGCAGACCTCACTGCTGTCACACTACCCTTGTACATATCCTGTACCACTGTTACATACTTCTCTGACACTCCCGACTTCCTCATACAATACCTCAACTCCTCTCTAGGCACCCTGTCATATGCTTTCTCTAAGTCTACAAAAACACAATGCAACTCCTTCTGACCTTTTCTGTACTTCTCCATCAACACTCTCAGAGCAAAGATCGCATCTGTAGTTCTCTTTCCCGGCATGAAACCATACTGCTGATCACTAATCATCATGTCCCTTCTTAACCTAGCTTCCACTACTCTTTTCCATAACTTCATGCTGTGACTGATCAGTTCAATCCCTCTGTAGTTACTACAGCTCTGCACATCACCCTTATTCTTAAAAATCGGTACCAAAACAATTTTTCTCCATTCCTCATGCATCCTCTCACTTTCCAAGATTTTATTAAACAATCTGGTTAGAAACTCCACTGCCATTTTAGCTAAACACCTCCATGCTTCCACAGGTATGTCAACTGGACCAACAGCCTTTCCATTCATCATCCTCTTCGTAGCTATCCTTACCTCCTCCTTGCTAATCCATTGCACTTCATGATTCACTATCCCCACATCATCCAACCTTCTCTCCCTCTCATTCTCTTCATTCATCAACCCCTCAAAGTACTCTTTCCATCTGCTCAACACACTCTCCTCACTTGTGAGTATGTTTCCCTCATTATCCTTTATCACCTTTACCTGCTGTACATCTTTCCTAGCTCAGTCCCTCTGTCTAGCCAATCGGTATAGGTCCTTTTTCTCCCTCCTTAGTGTCCAACCTTTCATACAACTCTTCATATGTCTTATGCTTAGCCTTCACCACCTCTCTCTTTGCCATACACCTCATCTCCTTATACTCCTGTCTACTTTCTTCATCTCTCTGACAATCCCAGTTCTTCTTTGCCAACCTCTTTCTCTGTATACTCTCCTGTACTTCCTCATTCCACCACCATGTCTCCTTGTCGTCCTTCCTCTGTCCAATGTCATCCCAAGCACCTTTCTAGCAGTCTCCCTTACTAGCTCTGCTGTAGTTATCCAGTTATTTGTTAAGTCTTCACTGCCACTCAGTGCCTGTCTTAACTCTTCCCTGAACTCCACCTCACAATTACCCTTTTTCAATTTCAACCATTTGATGCTTGGTGCTGCCCTCACACTCCTCCTCCTCTTCTTGCTCACCAGCGTCATCCTACAAACCACCATCCTATGCTGCCTAACTACACTTTCCCTGGTCACCACTTTACAGTCTCCAATCTCCTTCAAACTGGCCCTCCTACACAAGATATAATCCACCTGTGTGCATCTTCCTCCACTCCTGTATGTCACCCTATGGCCCTCCCTCTTGTTACAATATGTATTCACCACAGCCATGTCCATCTTTTTCGCAATATCCACTACCATCTGACCCTCTGCATTCCTTTGCTTAACACCATACCTACCCATCACTTCCTCATCCCCTCTGTTCTCGTCACCAACATGCCCATTGAAATCTGCTCCAATCACCACTCTCACCCTTGGGTACAGTCATCACCACTTCATCCAACTCACTCCAAAATTTTCTTTCTCATCCATCGCACACCCAACTTGTGGAGCATATGCACTAACAACATTCATCATTACACCATCAATTTCCAGCTTCATTAACATCACTCTATCCAACACTCTTTTAACCTCCACCTTAGCATACTGTTCCTTCAGGATAACTCCTACACCATTTCTCCTCCCATCCACACCATGTTAAAACAATTTGAACCTACCTCCGATACACCTAGCCTTACTCACCTTCCATCTGGTCTCTTGCACACACAATATACCAACCTTCCCTCTGTCCATCATATCAGCTAGCTCTCTCCCTATACCAGTCATACTGCCAACATTCAAAGTTCCAACCCTCACTACCACAGTCATAGCCTTTCTCCTCTCTTCCAGCCTTTGGCCATGCCTTCTCCCTCTTCTCCTCCTTTGGCCAACAGTAGCCAATAGTAGCCCAATTTCTGCTAGCACCCTGTTGGCTAACAGTACTGGTGGCGGTCATTGTTAACCTGGGCCTCGACTGATCATGTATGTAAATATTTACTGCTGTCCACATGAATGTTTTGGCAAAGTTTTATGCCGGATACCCTTCCTGACGCAACCCTCCCCATTTATCTGGGCTTGGGACCAGCACAAAGAAATGCACTGGCTTGTGCTTGTGCATCCCCATTGGCTGGGTATACTATATAGAAATAAAAACGTTCTCACTCAGGAAGCTAAAATAGCTCTCACTCATGCCTGTCTTATTCCCTACTTAACAAATTACTCACAAATCCTTACTAGCCTTAACTCCTCTCTCCTCACTAGACTTGAGACTATATACCACAAAGTAGCTAGATTTGCAACTCAACAATCCTATAGATCTCATCACTGTCTCTCTCTCTCTCTAAGATATTTAAATTGGCTTGACCTGCCCCACCTCCTCCTTCTTTCTCAGCTCCAAACCATACATTCAATTCTTTACCAGCCATCTTTCTGTCCAGCCTTACACTCTATCATCTCCCACTATGCTCCTTCAAGAAACCTCCGTAGCTCTTCACAAGACCTCTTAAAAATCTATAACCCCAAATCTAAAGCAGGATGTAACTTATACAGCTAACACCCCTCTACTGAATGGAACAAACTTCCCCTTGAAATTCGAACACACACACATCCCAAGCAATTTAAACTAACTCTAAAAGAATATTTCAACAGGAAATGGATCTTTCAATTCTCAAACCCTCCTTGAAAGCTCTCTACTTCACTTCCCTAATCAATGTAGTTCTCTTTCCTATACTTGTAGTGTATCCTGTTAAATTAATTACAAAAAAAAATGTTACTCCTATGTTACTCCTATGTTGCTTTTTTATACTAACTACTACTTTTTAAAAAAAAATGTTGTGGCTGTAATCTAGCTGTTTTTAACAATGTTCTACTTATATAATACTTGTATGATGATAAAATGTAATCTGCATACTCTCAAAAATGCTCTAGCAGTTTGCTAGCTGATTGCCTTATTCCACTTGTATAATATCTGTAATAATGACTAAATTTTATATGTATTTACTGGAGCTTTTCTCCCTGGGCCTCTGCTGAAAAAGAGCTTTGGCTCAGTCAGACATTCCCAGTCAACAAATGTAAAATAAAATAAATGAATAAAATAAAATATTAATTACATCAGATAGCTGGAGAATGCCATGGCCATTTTGAATAAAGTGAAGTACAGCAGAAACCAGGACAGATGTCAGTGTATGTAACACACAAAATGCCAGACTGGAGTGCAGGAAGATGTGGCCTGGAGTCACTTTATAAGTACTGATACTTCAACTGGGTATGACCTTACACTTAGTTAAACTGAACGAAATCATATTGCTCCTCGATCAAAATGACCTGTTATGTATACATATGTCTACACATACACAGCTACATTTATATATACATCCTAGTTATATACATAAACATGTGTCTGGATACCTGTATTTTCCTACATACCTGATAATGGTGAGTAAAGCTCCTCTATCACACATTTATAATGTTGCTCATAGGATCCAAAGTAAGGGGTCAACAATACATAATGCACTTAGCTAGAGACACCTATGCCTGCTGGATGTCACCACATAGGCAGCAAAAGTTGATCAGTTGGTGTGATGTATAATGTCTATGCATGCATGGAAAGGACACATTGTTCCTGTCCACAGGCTTGCCCATCCAAGGGCAAACAGCCACATATGGCCATACTGGTAACTATAGATACATAGCTAGGATAATAACAGTTATCTCACTGCTAGGATACTATATGCAGATAGCAGTATGAAACAATAACACTCTAAAGGCCACAGATGCTGTTCAACATATGCCTGGTTTGTGTAATCCACAAGTAGTTTGCCTGCAATCACATTCAAGACAGACATCAGGTGTGGCTCATTTGATAAGTGCTATGATTTATAGTATGAAAGACAAGATAGGTAAGGGTTCTAATCTCACTGCAGGCCACCTAGTGCATGTGTATGTATCCCCCTGCCAAACAACTGAGAAACCCTCATTGGCTATCAAGCCTCAACGGTTATGCACTTTTTGGTCCTTAAAGTTGCTGCTGAATTCCAAACTGCCCTTTTCTACAAGGCCTGATGATGTCATCTACCTTAAGACTAACAGCTGCCATAGTAGCATCTGACTTAAGCTGTAGTATATGAAATAAGTGTTGTGATCTACAGTGTATAGCAATAGATAGGGGGTTCTGATCTCACTGTTGGCCACTTGGTGTGTGTGTGTGTGTGTGTGTGTGTGTGTGTGTGTGTGTGTGTGTGTGTGTGTGTGTAATCATCTCAATAACTTTGAAAGAGTGTAAGGTTTTGCAGAAATTTATTTGTAGCAGGTGATGTGGCCCTCCAAATGCCCGTTGATGTCATCAAGCAAAATATTTCCTAAACTGATAGTACTATCAGACATGTGGTGTGTTGTGTGCATCACGTACTGTGATCTGTAGTGTGTACCATTACATAAGTAAATGTTCTAATCTACATACAGCCAACCTGCACTATGTGTGTGTTGTGCCATGTCCTGCAAGCAGTAATTGGAAGTGGTGCTATCCGCAATGTAGCCATGTTTGTGTGTGTGGCTGTTAGAGCAATTTACATCAGCTTATGGAAGCACAGGACATTTGAACTTTACTAGCATAATGGCCATACAGCCATCACAATCGTAGACAACTGTTACCCTTATTTACATGATCAGCACATATTGCCCCACTCCAAGAGGGACACATGCAGAAGCCCTGTGGTGAAATGATGGTTGCCCAGCCTTTCATACAGATGGCATGTGCTGAGGTGCACTGAGGTTCTCTGCTTGCCATTAGCCAGGGTTCTGTTTAAAAGATGGGTTAAAGTCTGCTAGACAAATCTCTCCTACCAGCATGTATTAGTAACATCACATACTATGTTAATGTCCTTAGAGTGATTAATCCATGTACTATGCCACCTACAGATATGCAGCATTTACAATCAAGCAGGGCCACACATTGCCCTGTATGCAAGGCAGAGAGCACCTCTGAGTAGTCTATATGCCACAGGCTCCAATGACACTCATTTCAGATTATCCCCATTGAACACATGCTGAAGACGTGAAGGTTCCTTGTGAGGGACCATAATGTTATGTGCAAGTTTCAGTAATGCTTGAAAAGGTTCATTAGCAAATGGCCATTGCACTCAGGTATTGGCATGCTGAGGGAAGAGTACATGGAGGTTATGAGTATGTCACTTTGTACCCTCAGCAATGGCATATGATTCCCGTCATACCACTGGGGAGACATGTTCATCTCAGGCACATTAGGTGTAAACCTGTGTGACCAGGTCTGTATGTCCAGTTCTTTCACCCCTGAGTATGTAGATCACATGTTACAACTGATGTGCTATTTACCAGATACATAGGTGTTTATTTATTTATTTTATTTATTTATGTTATTTTACATTTGTTGACCGGGCTAGTCTAACTGGATATATGTCCGTTTTCAGTAGAGGCCTGGGGAGAAAAGCTCCAAGCTTAGGCAGTGACATAGCATACATTATATGCAGTAGTAAAATGATTAGCAGTACATTATTTAGATTATACATAAAAAAATTATACAGGATTATACATAAAAAAAAAACTTATACAGAGTTCTTTAGTAAGGCTTAGGCTAAGATCTAATACAGAGAACTAACATAATATACATTTTTTTTTTGCCTGGTTTACAGAAGTACAAATTTATGTTTACATCTAGTGCAGAGGAGGGCTAGCACTTTTAGAGTAAGTAAACTCTTACAGAGTTCTAAGAAGGAAATCTCATTAAATACTATTTAGAGGTTAGCTTACTAGTTAACACTGATAGGCGTCAGACCGACAGAGCAGAGAAGTATAGGGGGAGCAGGATGGGGAATGAGATATTAGTCAGGGTTAGAGCAGGGACATAGCCAGTGTGTTTTAAGATATTCTTTAAGATATTTTTTGAAAAGCAGTGTGGAAGAAAGAGTTGAGAGTTCATTTGGAAGCTGGTGTTAGTGATGGAAATGATGCTACATATATATTTGCAGGAGTTTATGGCCATTACTGTGACAACAGGCATTTGTTCATCAATACACTCTTGAAGGATGTTGACATAACTCACAGACTCCATGAGTGTTCACAGTTTGCAGGCATCAGCCAACATTGTTAGCCACCGTCAGTCAGTAGTCACATGTATTGTGCTTAAATAGATTCCAAGCAGTAGAGGACCTAGGACTGAGCCTGTTAAACATTGCTGCTTACAGATCAGCTATTGGAGGTGGATGTCCTTATGTTGAGTATGTGTGCTATAAATGGGTCACTAAGTGATGCCTACAATGATAGTACCATTGATGCCTAAGTGGGTGCTTTGTAAATGATGCCTGACTAGGGGATAAAGTCAAATGTATTGGCTCAATCTAGGGGGTTGTATGCCCTGATGTCCCCTCATCCAGGTCCTTGGTGGCTGCCCTTGGAAATGTCCACCACATGCACATGTAACAGTCATAATCCCCCTGTCATGCATCCAAACTGTGTACAGTCAACTGTGTGTAGATCACATATATCTGTGCTGATTAGCTCCATGATGATTGCCCCTATGGGCATACAGGTATGGATACTCAGCCAAAGAGGTCTATAGTTCTAGAGGTCAGTGCATGTAACACCTCTATGCAAGAGTATAACAGTTGTCGTTGTCAAGTCAGCTGTGTCCAGCTACTGGTTTCAGTATGATTGCAAGGAGTTCCCAATGCTGTCAGTAATCTATGGCAGATCCCATGCAGAATGTAGTCTGGGATGGTAGCATGTCCAAAAGATACTTTGTATCCTCCATGGAGAGGCCATTTATGACCTGCTCTGTAGAGATGGAAGCTATGGGGCAGGTTGTAGGAATGTCATGTGTCACATGTGGTTGGGACAGGGGAGTGAAGTTGAGGCAGAACATGTGGAACAACAGGTTAGTTATGAGTACAGACCCATTCTATGCGGCATTATTATCTATGAGTTTACCGACAATCTGGGCCTGTCCTTTGAGGTTACACATGTAACTACACTGTGCATTGTGGTTCTGCTTTGTGCAGGTGGCTAATTTTGTCACTTACTGTGTCTATACAACATCACAACAACACTATGTGGTTGTTTTAGCTGAGTAAGTTGTGCCTCCATTTTAGGGGGGCACCCTCACCCCAACTGTCATACAGTAATGTCCACCTCTTATTGTATAGCCTGATAATGGCAGTTGCCTTCCAGGCTGCTTTGCTGTGCCATGAGGAGCCTGTGTTTCTCCTGTCAGGTACAGCACAGTTCATGCAGTTGTAATTCTGCTGGCATAATGCATGGGGTGTAGAACTCTGCATATCTGTCTGTCCTATCAGATGAGGTGGTGAAGTCAAGCTATGTAAACCATCCCACAGGAGGTAATAAATGGTTTTGTTGAAATATGCATATATTGTCTGCAAGGGAGGGGGGGTTAGTCCTGGGAGTTTTATGATACTGATCTGTGGTCAGATCCCACCAGGGAGGAACTAACAATGCAGGGCTGCAGGGGTCACGCATATTGGTAAACACATGATGCAATACATTGGTCCTCCTTGGAAGGATGTCACAGCACTGCTCCAGGGCATGTAGTTAATGGCATTAACTAACCTTTGGGCAAGTGCGCTGCTGCATAAATAAGCAACACAGCTGGTTGTCACTTAAGGCCGCTGCCTTCTCTTTTTCTCCTGTACCTACCTCCAACATAAAAAAAACTCTTAACTAAACTTAAACCCACCAAATTAGCAGCAGACAGCCTCCCAAGTGAATACCTACAAATCGCAGCTGATGCTCTGGCCTACCCAGCATCCATCTTGATTAACCGATCTCTGTCAGAAAGTTACGTTCCCACACTGTGGAAAGTATCACATATAATTCCCCTCCACAAAGGCGGACCCTCCACAGAACTAACCAATTACTGCCCCATAGCTATTCTCTCTCCACTGTCCAAAATACTAGAGAGATGCATACACTCTCAGGTCTCAGACTACCTCCTTACTAACAACCTCCTTTCCAGTACTCAGCATGGTTTCCGACCAAACCATAGCACCACCACTGCCTTACTCTCCTTTACTAGCACTGCCCTTCAGCATAAAAACAATGGCTACTTCTCCTCTGCTACTTTCCTAGACCTATCTAAAGCATTTGACATGGTCCCCCACAAACAACTTATCTCTGTCCTCAATAACCTATCCTTCTCACAATCGGTCACCAACTGGTTTCAGAGTTACCTGTCTGACCGCCAACAATCCATTGTATGGCAGAATGACATATCTCCCCAACTACCTGTCTCCATAGGGGTTCCCCAAGTCTCCATCCTTGGACCCCTACTCTTCTCTGTTTACACCAATAATCTAGCCTCTGCCACCAAACATGGCACACTCATACAATACGCAGATGACTCGACCATCATCTGCTCAGCCCATTCCCTACCAAAACTGCAAAAAGTCACACAGGAAGTCTTTTCCTCTGTTGAAACATGGTTATCCGATGCCCGATTAATACTCAACCCAAACAAAACTAAACTACTCATCTTCCAACCCACCAAACATACTCAAAACAACTCTCACTTTAACATCACGGCAAAAGACAACACCACTATATACCCAACTGAACACACCAAATTGCTAGGAGTGGAAATAGACAATAAACTAAAATTTGACATTCACGTATCCATGACTATAAAGAAGTCCACAAAAAACTAGGAGCGTTATACAGAAATAAGCAATTTCTCACCAAAGCAGCAAAGATTTCAATAGCAAATTCCCACCTTATCTCCACCCTACTTTATACCTCTCCAATATATACCAACCTAAGGCAATGTGATCTAAACAAGCCAGAGACCTGCTACAACAAAATCGCCAAATTCACCACAGGGGCATCCTACCGTAGTCACCACTGTCTCTCAATTGCTGAACTGGGCTGGCTTGAACTCCCTCACCTCCTTCAGTGGTATCAACTCTCACTCGCCCACAAACTAGTAAACCATCCACTAAATGTCCCATCCCTCCAGAATCTACTCCAACCCTATCGCACCACCAGACCACTAAGATCCAGCAGCAAAAATCACTTGCAGATCACTAAGGCCAATAACTCTGCTGGTGAAGCACTATTCTCTTGCGCCATAGCCAAATTATGGAACTCACTCCCACCCACAATTACCTCCATACCATCATACACCCACTTCAAAACTTTACTAAAAGCGCAACTAAAAACATGCTGGCTATGCCCTTGCAACTCCCACTCTAATATCATCCACCCCATCCAACCACTACCTTTCTTTCCACTCCACTAACTACCTTGATTATAGCAAGCTCAGATGCTCATAAGCCAGTACTTATTATACAGCACAAACAGCTTCATCTTGTAACATTTGTTAATGTCTGGTATGCACTTCACAGATAAATATTCTAGTTGTCTACTGATGTACTATGTTCTTCATCTGGAAATATGTTGTAAGTAATTGCTATGTAAATTGTTATTCACTATGTAATCCAATGTATATACTGTCTGTTTATTTTAACTGTGGAGCTTTTCTCCCCGGGCCTCCTCTGAAAATGGACCTACGTCCAGTTGGACACTCCCGATCAACAAATTTAAATAAATAAATAAATAAAAAATAAAATTAATGCCACCCCACACCATGGTGTAATGATATATCTTGCTAGACATACATACATACAAATAAGCACAATGAGTGTCTGGGATTCATGGAGCTGCTCCTGTAGCCTGCTATTGCTTGATAATGTACCCTTGCAGTACTGAATGGCACCTGTAGTGTCTCTAGGAAATTACAGTGTTTCACAAAATCTGGATGTGTATCTATCCTTAATAAGTATTATCACTCGTCTGCTCAGGATGAAACAGATGAACAGTTGTGGGTTTAGTTCAATCAGCTTTATTACACACAAGCACATCAGGAATGAGGCTTAGGAACTTAAATAAACTTATAAAGAGACTGACTACCACAGTAATACATGTTAAATCTCTGGCTGTTCTTTCAAAATGGCACTGCTGCCTGCTCATGCTCACTATTTATATGCACATGCCTACATCTGGAAATGCTTCTTAAAGTTACATACACACTCTGTTCTATATCCTCCCTCTTTGAGAAATAGATTGTATGCCAAATGACAGTATTCAATGACCAAGAGTGGCTTGTGCTATAGGACTGCGGGACTGCAACCCCCCCACCTGTAAAATGGGTCCCCCACCTGAAAAATGGATAAAACAAATTCCCCATTCCCCCCACCATAGAACATATTAAAATAAAAATTCTCTGACTTCATGTATGCGTGCTTAGTTCCTGACTGCTGCGTTAGGCAGACCAGAACTCCAAGCACACATGCTCAGGCATTCCTGGGCTCCAGACTGCTCTGTTAGGCAGTCTGGAAACTCTGCCCTTCCAGCCCAGAGGTCTGTGCGGTGATGACCGCACAAACCGCAAGGTCACCGGACTGCATTGCACACAGGCTGGACCAACAACAGGAGGCTCCAGCCTCCTCACATCTTGGGGAAGACCCAACAGCATGCGCGGGCCATTATGGAGGACCAATCGGGCTGCAGGATTGCTACAAAGGAACTAAGCACAGGTGATCACTGCAGAGGACGTAGCTGAGTACAGACAGGTAGGGTGTTTATGGAGGACAGAGAATCTGGTGTGTGTGTGTAAAATGCTCCAGTTGCTTCATGGTGGTGGGCAGAGAATAAGGCTTGAACCCTGTACGTTGGGCCCAAATGACAAGAGCCTGAATTCCCTACCCACCACCATTTGTTAAACATTTGCAGATTTTTGCCTCATATTTCTTCTGTTCCTCATAAAATCTGCGGTTTCTGTATTTTTGTTACTTAACACAGCCAGTGGTGCAGTGATAGTAGTGTTGCCTAACAGCTATAGGTTGTCTGGTTTGATTCTTGGCTGGGGTGCCTTCTGTGTGGAGTCTGCATGTTTTCTTTTTGTTTGCTCTGGTGTCCTCAGTGGATATTTGTCCCTATTTTTTGGACTGTATTCCCCCATTATTGGCTTCGTCCAGGTGTTTTGTGCCAAGGTTGAGAGCTATGGTGATAACTGAACTCACAGAATATGTTTGGGGAGTGTATTCCCCCATTATTAGCTTTGTTCAGGTGTTTTGTGCTAAGATGTTGACAGCTATGGTGAGAAATGAATTCACTAAATGGTAGCCATTTAAGTTTCAGTCATCCTTTCATTCATAACAAAAGATCATTTGGCATAATGGTATGTTGCTTTGGCTGTTTTGCACAGGGTCCTGGGTCCAATACTTGGCAGTGAAATGTATGGTGATAACTCAGCATTTTATTCTAGCAACGTTCCAACATTATACAAGCAATGTTTAAAATGTGTCCCTGGTTTTTGGGCTTTTGCCCCCCCCCCCAAAAAAAAATAAATTTTGGCTTTTTCCAGATTTCTTGTGCTGCAAAGTTCAGAGATACAGCTGAGTGTCAAGTAGATTTTACAAGGAGCTGAGAGCTGCAGGGGAACAAAAGTTTAGTGTTGCTTATGCCAAATCTATTTGCATTGTAAATAGCACAGCAGGTAATGTGCTTGCATTTGATGCAGAAGGCTGTGG
Source organism: Protopterus annectens (assembly GCF_019279795.1). NCBI lineage: Eukaryota > Metazoa > Chordata > Ceratodontiformes > Protopteridae > Protopterus > Protopterus annectens. The sequence goes on along the minus strand of NC_056728.1, from coordinate 1,043,267,062 downwards.
GTTCTATTCCTACAGTAGGTAGAACCATTACTGATACTGTACTCTGTTGTGAAGAGGATGGATGCTGCAGTCCTCTTTGATGAAGATACCTAGTAACTATAAACTTATCAGTTTGCCATCCATCCACTATTGTGATATTACTAGCATTATCATTTTTTAATGCAACATAGGCAATTTATTCCTCAAGGGCAATAGGCACTTTATTTGTAGATGAAACAATGACATATAAAGTTGTTTGCTAGCAGTAACCTCTTCATTAGTTAACAGATTTGTTTAATGTGGAATTATTTAAATGACTTTTACTTCTTCAGAGAATGTGCATATTTAATGATACTGGTGGACTGTAGAAGTTTGAGTACACTTTTATGATGGAAATGTTCTGAATTGGGCAGTTTTGTCATTATTGGTGCATGCATTTTGTTTCATTGTTTACTGGAAAAATGTTCAAAACAATAAATTTAAAATGCCATCTAACAACTGTACTGTATTGCACAAGGAATATAATTTAATACAGTCAGGAAGGTGTATCAAATAGCATGTGCATGTTTCGTGTTCAAGGGGCCTATGATTTGAAAACAGCCCAAAATTAATGTTTATCTGCCACTGGCGCAATGTATTTTCTTTGAATGTGGGTTTCAATGCTGTTTCAATGAATGTGAGTTTCAAGGGCAGTGAAGTTTTAATGCTAAGTCTATTTTCATTGTGAGACTGCATTGCTTTGTTTAGCAGATATATATTAGGGTTTATGCTGTAAAATATAAAATAAAACTTTCAAATGAAATCCATATCATCGCAGAAGTAAAGCAGTATGCACACTGCAGTGTTTATGGCAAATGGGGCGAAATAAACAAGGAATGGGACATTGGAATGACTGCAGGGGGGCACTCCATTCGACCATGATTTTGTGAGGGGGGCAAGGGCAGCAAACTCACACAGCCCCAGCTAACTATACCTCTTAGCTTTCCAGAATTTTACAGAATGAAAAGATTTTTGCTTCTTATTTTTGATTTGTTCCTCATAAAATTTGTGATTTTCTGCCAAATGATTTAGGAATGAAGTCACTAAATAATGACAGACATTGAGTTTCAGATGTCATAACATTCAGAAAAATGCATGCTAAAGCAAGACCTGTTATTCTATCAACTGTCTTTTTAGTACTGTTTGTATGTTTCCCCAATATATTTGGCCTTATCCAGATTTCCTGCATTAAGAGGTTGAGAGGTACATGCAAATAAATCGCTTTATAGTATTAGGAATATCCAAACCTCTCAACTGTCTCCAATTTTGGCTCAAAATGTTGCTCTCCCCCTAATAATCCCTCTGCAAAATGGCAATTTTGGAAGAAAATGTGGAGGGTTTACAATTATAAATAACTGTAATGATCAGAGTTATAGACTACTTTTATTTCAGAAATGCATGTAGATGCTCTTATTTTGTCAGCTGCTCAAGTTAACAGTACTAATTTTAAAAAGGTGTCCCTTATTTGACAGGTTCCCAGCTGTATTGTGTGGCAATTTTATATTTTTGCATAACATATTTGGTCTGTATTTCATAAAATTGTGGTTTTCTTGCAAATTAGTAGCAAATCATTAAAGACTGAAGTTAGAAAATAATGGCAGACATTTGAGTTTCAGATTTCATACCCTTCAAAAATTCATACTAATGCAAGACCTACTTTTATTCTATTATCTTTCTAAGTTTATAAGAGCAATATTTAAAAATTGTCTTTATTTTTGGGCCTGTCTCCCACTTCTCTGTATGGCTTTGTCCAGATTACTTGCTCTGAGGTTGAGAGGTCAAAGCCATCACCGTCAGCCAGAGACATTTCAAACTGTGACCTACGTGTTGCACCCCACTCCCCATTGTAGTGGCTCTGGATGTATCCAAGAAAGGCAAGGAGCAGTTATGCAGTTTAAGTGTGCAGAGTATTCCTCCATTCAAGGTAGACCACAAGTATGACCGTGGCTTTTCATCTGTCCTTGATTTTGCAGAATGTTCTGGTTTTCTGTCATATTTTTACACTGTTGATTTATGCTTCTTATTATTCAGAAAATGCATGCTATTGCAGTGCCCTGTTGCTCTGTATTAAAGTAGCAATGCTTTAATGACCATCAGGTAAGCTTGTCAGAGATTGTAAAATGCAAGTAAGCTTTAATAAGCATACTGTTAAAGAATTATCAACATTGAAAGCCTTTTCATTGTTGCCATGCAGAGAATATTTACGTAACTAGATAACGTATAAGCCTTAGGTACTGAAATGCATATGACAGTATTTGTAATAAAGGACAGCATTACAGTATTTTCAGAAGCTCATTACATTTGTTGGAGACTTGCAGTTATCTTTGCAGGCTTTACCCGTAAACTAAACAGAGTGCCAATCTATCATGTGTGGTACATAACATAACTTGTGCAGTAATCCTTTAAGCAATTTATCTTGAGCTTGTTTCTTGTTCGCTGTTCATTTTTTACTTTGATCATGTGTTCTCCATGAAACAAGTAGATAGTTGTTGTCAGTCAGCAGGTCTTTTTTGGATAAGAAACATTTTTACAAGTGGAGGTATCACAGAGATTGCTACTTTCATCATGTTACTTGGTACTTTAATAAAGCTGAATATAAATTATAATTAGAACTGCAGTGCAAGGAGAAGTGGTTTGAGCTGAGTGCTGCTTGTTTTTTTTATACTTGATTTTGACCAGCATTCCAGTAATGCATTTAGAAAGCAATTTATTTTTTCATGCCTCACAACCTTTGCGTTTCCATCTAGATATTAAGTAAGTTTTCATGTAGCCAATGCACTGAAATATATTTTTCTTCTACACATCATTTTGCCTTGATTGGACTCTCATAATGATGGTTTGGCACCCAGGGCAGCGTATTTAATTAAAGTTCCAGGTGTTATGGTTGTGAGCATAGCTCCATCCCTTTCTTGTTGGTCACACCTCTTACCATTGGCCCCACCCATTCAGCTGTCTCCTGCAGTCCCCCCTTTAATTTGAAGTCACCAACCGCCACTGTCAATGACATGCAATTATACAGAAATGATCTTTTGACATGCAGTTATACAGAACTAATGTTTTGACATGCAATCATATAAAATCAGACACATATAAACCAATCATGTCCAGGTTGCTGTGTATTTTACACTAGGTCTAGAAATATGACCTGACTGTGTAACATAAAAGTAAGAATTGGATATAGCAATGGGGACTGTCTTCAAGGAATTTTCAGCTCTGGAGACATCTGGGACATCATCAGGAATGGGAATGGATACTGAAACATGTTCTTCAGTATGAACATTGTCGGGTTGCTCTGAGATCTAGAGTCTGTATCACAAGTACAATGCTGTGATATCATTTCTGACACAGGAAGAAGATGCCTGCAGTTTCTCCTGTATTTTAAACCCTCAGATTCCACTAAGTAGGATCTTGGCTCAGCACATATGCCACTCACTTGACAAATTCAATAAAAGTCTTTCACCGTTTGCATCCTCACTGTCAATCCTTCTTTTAATGGACAAAGAAATCTATTCATTTTATCATAGCTGGACTTCTGAAAGGAACGTTTCTTAAAAAGTTGGGCTTTGATTGCTCTGTTGTTTTTAGCATTAGGCACAAACAAACTAGAACTGATAGACAAGTTTGTTCTGGTTAGCCATCAATAGAAAATCTCTGAGTAGGTGAGCCAAGTAGATTGTCACAGGGTATATTTCTGAGATTAAGTAAATTCAAGAAGATATCGGTATTGCCATGCTTTGACCTCTCTAATAATTCCTTTGCACCCTGTACTGCATGTTTAGCAAGGCCATTTGAATGTGGGTATTCCAGAATACTAGTAACATGGATAAAGTCCCACTCTTTTGCAAATTTCTGAAACAATTGACTGGTATACCGGGTATTGTTGTCAGAAATTATTTTGTGTGGACTACCATAGACTGAGAAATTATGTTTCATCTTAGTAATAACAGCACTGGACATTAGGTTAGGTAGCAAATCAATTTCAAACTAGTTTGAATAAGTCTACCAACACTAAATGCTGATTGTTCCACTCAAATATGTCAGTGGCTACTATTGACCCAAGTAGTTCAGGAATCTGGCTTAGCTGAAGTGGCTCTTTTTGCAAATGTGGTTTAGTACTGTTGCATACTGAACAAGCTGAAAGCACTTTATCAATGTCCCTTAATAGAGAAGGCCAAAATACTAGTCGCCTCAGCCTTCTTTTGGTATAATTGGAACCTGGGTGGCCACAATGAAAAATCTGAATGTATTCATGTTGTAAGGAAGTATGAACAATAATTTTTGGACCTTTGAAAATGATACCATCTTCCATCAGCATCTCTTCTATGTATGGAAAATAAGGTTGTACTTCTGGAAGTACACAAGATTGCTTTGATGGCCATCCAACATTGATGAAGTGGTTGAGCTTCTGCAAAACTGGATCAGTCTTTGTATGATCTCTTAACTCATTAAGTCCCATGGTAGAAAAATTATGCACTTCTATGACATCCAAGTCAAAATTTTCTGCATCAAGCTGTTCCGTGGTATTTCTGTGCAATGTGAATAAGGTAGCAGTGAGATAAAGAAGCTTGCCTTTGTGTAGACCATTTTGAAATTGTGCTTTTGTAATTTGAGCACCATTCTTTGTAGTCTTACTGGAGTGGTATGCATAGGCTTCTTTAAAATAGTGACTAGTGGTTGATGATCAGTTTTGATTTGGATATCTCGGCCATAGATATAATCATGGAACTTTGAACATGTGAACACAACTGCCAAATTTTCCTTCTCAATTTGAGCATACTGCATCTCAATTTGGGTATGAGTTCTAGATGCATAGGCAACAGGTCTACCCTCTTGAAAAATAACTGCACCAAGTTTGAACTTTGAAGCATCACAGGACAGAACAACTGGTTTGTGGACATCATAGTATCTCAATTGCCTACCTGCCTACATTGAGATACTATGATGTCCACAACTGGTTTGTGGACATCATAGTATCTCAATGTAGGCAGGTAGGCAATTTGCTGTTTGAGGTTATCAAATTCTCTCTGGTGTTGTTCTAACCATGACCAGGCAACATTTTTGAGTGTCAGTTCTCTTAAAAGCACTGATAACTGACCAAAGTCAGGGATGACTTTGCCCAAATAGTTAACCATGCCAAGGAAACTCTGTAGGGCTTGGATATTGACTGGAGCCGGCATCTCAAGAATGGCTGCTTGTTTCAAAGGGTCTGGTCATAAGCCTGTACTGGTAAATAAATGACCTACATATGTAACTTATGGTAGTCTGAATTTACATTTCAGAGGATTGAGCTTCAAGTTCACTTCACGTGCTCTGGGCAAAACTTTCCTGAGGTTTCTGTCATGCTCTGTTTCACCATTACCTCCAACCAGTAAATTATCACCTATTGTAACACAAGGATAGCCTAAACAAAATTGCTCCGTTACACACTGAAAAACTTCACTGTCAGAATTTATCCAAAAGGAATCTTGAGGAATTTATATCTACCAAATGGAGTGCTGAATGTAGCCAGTAATGAAGATTTACGATCAAGCATCACTTGGAAAAATTAGCTCTTTGCATCTAATACGGAAAAAACAATGGCACTTGGCATGAGGGCAGCAACCTCCTCAAGTGTACACATAGGATGATGAGGTCTCTTTAATGCCTTGTTCAAGTCTCTTGGGTCAATGCATATTCTGATTTCATCTGAATTTTTCTTATGAGCGGCTACCATGGAAGACACTCACTCAGTTGGTTCTGTGACTGGACAAATCACACCTTGCTGCACCATTTTGTCTAACTGGATCTTGAATTTGCCCTGCATAGTTATTGGAACTCTCCTTGCTGGTCTGACCACTGGACTGTCATCTAGGTCTACCTTCATGGAGTACCCAACTGGAAATTTGTCTAGCTTGTCGTTGAACACGTCAGCATACTCTGAGAAAATAGCATCAGTAAAGCTCGAACTGGGACATGTGCTTACATGATGTACCCCTTTAGTAAAAGAAAGCAGTGCCATTCTTAAACTGTCTCTGTGACCTAAAAAAAAAGAAAGACCTTGAAACACTTAGGAAGAATCCAAGCAGATGAATGTTTTAAACATTCATCTGCTTGGATCATTCCTAAGTGTTTCAAGGTGTTTCTTTTGTTTTTGGTTGTTTTTTTACACCGAGCCTGGTTGAAGTTGCTGGATTTTTTGTTTTGTTTTTTTGGTGTATCTGAGACCTAATAATGACTGCACAGGTCTTCTGACTACATAAAATTGCAGGCTGTAACTGTTCCCAGCCAAATAGCATGAAAGCATTACTGAACCTTCAGTGTGACTTTCTTCACCTCAATAAGCAAGAAGCTTCACACAATTAGCCAAATTAAGTTGCTCACCAGCTCTCACTCTAGCAAATGTTTCTGATGACATCATATTACACTTTGAACCAGTGTCTACTTTGAGCTCTCTGGGTTTACCATTGATCAGGACAGTGTAAAATACCTTATTCTTTGTCAATAAATCTACTCATTAACCTTTTCACAAACCGCTGATATCCCATTTACATAGAAAGTAGGGTTGCAGCTTTCCACATGATCAACTTGCTTTTTTGAGTAACCTTTCTTAATAACTGAATCAGGCTCACCTGATTTACAAAACTTTTGAAAGTGGTTCTATTTATTACACTTATGGCATTCCTGACAAAATGCTAAGCATTCTCTTTTTTAGACTCATGACTGGCACCACAATTACAACAGTTAACAATAAGACTTGGCTTGGGTTTTGTTGACTCATCCTTTTACTGCACTGAGCTTGTCCATTTTGCTGAGCTAGACTTGGAACTTGCTAAAAAGTTACGGGATCTCCCAAGGAATCCTGCAGGGGATGCAGCTGCCATGTGCTTAGGCCGCTTCTGCTTGCTATGTGCTGCATGCTGTCTACGCTTGCTCTGGAGGCTGCTGAAACTAAGCTTTTATCATTTGCAGGCATACTTAAGTGTCTTTCTGTAAGCTCATGGATTTGACAAATCACTATACCTTTGCTCAACGTTAAATCACTGTCATGAAGCACATTCTTTCTCACTGCAGCATTATTAACACCACACATAAGCCTGTCCTTTATCAACTCATCTTTCAAATCACCAAATCTACATATGTTAGCCTTATTTCTCAAGCCAGTGTTATAAGCTACAAATGTATCACCTGGCTTTTGGTCTCTTGCATAAAGGAGGTGCCTCTCTAATGTAACATTTGTCTGGGGGTTGCACATTTCTCTAAATTTATGTTTCAAGCACTCAGGGTCTTCCCTTGATTCAGCTTGTACAACAATATGGTGGCTTTTCTCACTCTTCTGCATGTACTGCTGGTGCATACACAAATGATCGCTCTCTTTCAATGGCCTCCAACCCAGCTAAGTTAAGCAAAATTAATGCCTTTGTATGTGCATCTTTGTCAGAAAAGGCTGCTTGTATGAAAATATTGTATTCCTGCTCAAATACTCTACAATTCTCTGCAATATTATGATCAAACACAAGTCGACACCATAAAACTTCACTGCCAATCATGAGTGGACAGATGATCCACTGTGGCGACCCCTAACCGGGAAAAGCTGGAAGAAGAAGAAGATTGTACTCATTATGCCCATTTAACCTCTTATCCTGCTCATTGTACTTTTCTTGTGCTCGTTTTTCTTTAAACATGCTTGTTATGCAAACCAAAGGTAATTCTGAGCCCCATATAAGTATTTCTGACAGTTTTGTCAAATATCGTGGTTTCAAACATTTTGTTTAATTAATAATGCATTTTGTGCCTTTCGTTTGATTAATAATGCATTTTGTGCTTTTCGTTTGATTAATAATGCATTTTGCACCTTACGAATGCTCCATTTCATTTTCTTTGCAAAATAAATCATTAGTGCAAGTTTTGGTTACCTGAAATTTGTTCTTGGCCCTTTCTGATCATTTGAGCACTGTTATCACCCAACCTGCTCAACATACCTTCACCGTCAACTCTGCACCTCGTGGCTTGAATAAGTTGCATTCACAATCTCGGTTCTGACACAATGTCACTCTTCTGCTCAGGATAAAATAGATGAACAGTAGTAGTGGGTTTGGTTCAAGCAGCTTTATTACACACAAACAAATCAGGAATGAGGCTTAGTAATTTAAACTATTTAACTTATAAACAGACTGACTACCACACTCATACATGTTAGCACTCTGGCTGTTCTCTCAAAATGACACTGCTCTCTGCACATGCTCACTCTTTATATGCACGTGCCTACATCTGGAAATTATTGTTAAAGTTATAAACACACACTCTGTTCTACAAGTATATATACACCATCCACATTGCCTTGAACACTGTCATTTTGATGTGTGGAGATGTGGATGGATGTGTAGTCTGGTATGGCTGTGATGCTGTCCACAGTCTTGAATCAGACATCCTTAACTGCACACATATCTGCATAATCCAGAATGGGAACACATCCCACAGAGTGGGGTTCAGTGTTGTCATACCCACTGTGTAACAGCATAACCATGATGTTGTATAAAGATGGTGTTCTCATTGCCATCTTTTCCCTGCACAGTACATCTAAGATGCATTATGGGGGTGTTAGTCGCCATGGCCATTACTCCAAATCTCAGTAGTGAGAGATGAACATCATCACTGGTGAATCATTGATTTCTGTTGAGGAAGGTATCCCAGGCAGACATGTTGTAGATCTCCTGAAAATGACACCACGTTAGGGCAATTATTGACTTCCATCGATTTCCATTTGTATGAATCCATTATCCTAGCTGAGGGTAAACTGCAGCCGAAAGTTATGCATATACCCATGAGAGACACAGACTTGCTAAGCACAGTCATGTGTCTGAATACAGGCCAGTGACGTATCTCCCTAGTTGTACACACCTGCAGGAACAATGATGTCAACATTATGTTAACTGATATCCCTTGATTCATGGCAATGTGTAGTAAGGCCTATTGTGTCAACCCACAGAAAGCTGTACATGATCTTTCCCAAATGTAGCCTGTTGACACAGACATCAATGTGTCTGACGATGTAATCACCTATGATCAAAAGGTGTGATTTTGTGTTTTGCCTCAGGTGTTTGACCAGTGAGAGAGTGGTGCATGCAGTATTTTGTGTATTGTGCACTATAGAGGCAGGATTTTCTGTTGTGTCTCTTTGGCAATGTGTCTCGTAAGGAGCTGCACACATGCAGGTGTGTGTGATGTGGGTGTAGGTGGTGCATGGTGTGAGCTGTGCAGGGCCTATATTACCACCACGAAAGCACAGTTAAGCGAATGTCATTTTGCATTGAAAATGCCATTCAACGAACAGTTATTGTGAGATTGCAGTACAGTGAAGATCAGAAAATTCGCCCTTTTCTCACTGTAGTGCTATTTCAGAGTTGGCATATATAATTAGTGGGGGGTGTGAGGGGTGCAGCCCCCCACAAAAGTGAATTTGACGAATGGCATTTTCAATGTGAAAGCCATTCACTGATGTGACTTTTCGTGGTTCTAATATAGATCCAGCTGTGCATATTGGCATAATGCTCATTGCCAAATGTAATGACTGCTGTTGGAGACTCCATGGCAGCAAGGTTTGAAATACAGTCACATCTGTCACACATTGTGTTTGTGTGTCATAGGAGTAGAGGGGTGGGGACACTCCCAACATCTCAGCAGCAGGTCCTGCAAAGGTAGGGTCATGCTGCTACTCCCTTGGCGTTGATAGCCTCATATACAGTGTTTGTAGGCACACCTTGCAGTGAAGATGTGGGTGCCCGTGCATGCATAGAGGACTTGTTCAACTTTGCTAACATTACATTGGCCTTGCAAGAGTACAATGCCTGTCAAGCGACTGGTTGTTGTGTCATATGATGTGGGAACACAGACATTTGCTTTGCATACATAACTGTACAATATGACATGCCTAGGACATGTGGCAGGTGGACACAAATTGGCCAAAGATGGCCAGTCCTCTGCAGTAGACATCACAGTCATGTCATGTAGATATCCATCAGTAATCTGTTGAAGGGCAGGATGCATGACTAGCTATGAAATTGTCACCTGTGATGGCTCTCTGCCAGTGTGCTGATTGTTATAGCAAGACTTGGCATCTGTGTCAATGGACATTGTACATTATATTGTGGCATTACAGCAGTGCTACTAATCCCCCTCTTGTCAATTTCCTAGTGACATACCACAAACCCTGGAACAGATGGCATAACACATGCAAAAGCCAACTGATTGCCCAGGTTGCTAATAAAGGCATCTGCTTGGAATGGGGTATTTGAAGCTTACAGAGCTTTGAATGATGTGGGATAGATATGTGGATGAACAAACAGGCTATGTCCTGCTTATCATCATGAGCTTTGAAGTAAGGTTTTGCGTGTGATGACAGAAAATCTATTGGTGCATGGTATCCTATATGAGAGTGGTGTATGTGAGACCAGCATTAGTAATTGCCAGGCACCGGCAATTCTGTGTACACCCATGTTTAACACAGTCTTCACAAGGTAATTGTGTCCTTCCAGTACAATACCACTTGGGTAGTATCCAACTGCATAATACCTGTGTAAAACCCCAACCTTACCTTCAAAGGGTACACATATTACACATCCCTGACGTGTTTGTCTGAGCTCTTTACAAACACCTTGGATGACTCTCTTCTTGGAACATGCTGGAAGCACCTTTAACAGTTAGTTGCACAAAGGACAACTAGCATGTAGTGCTAAGCAGTGTCCCCAAATCTCTGAGTTATACGTCATGAAATGTCGTGAAAGGAGTTAGCATGGATACGAGCAGTGACACTGTCATACACCTACTGACACTGGACCACACACTGTTTATTATGCTCATGGCCAAAGCATGCCTACCAACTCTAACTGGTGGACCCCATTGAGTGTTACACTATGCAATGGATGACAGGAATATTACTCACTCTACTTACCATGCTCCGACAAGGAGATGGAGAATATTAGGCCAGCAGGCCTTGCTGGACAATGTATAAGTTATCTACAGACATTATGTCAGCTGGTGGAGAGGCAAGTGTCTGATAGTCATAATCTGGCAAGATGGCATTGAGAGACCTACACTGCATTGGTGCCAGTTACCAGTGGATTTCCCCAGACATCATTGATGGCATACACCTTCTAGCCATTCCCTCTCTTCAGATCTAGCCACTGTCAGTGTCTTCTGATTGACTACATTAGCAGATGATTGCATTTCAGGAGCTGTAATTGAATCCCACACAGAACCAACAGTTATCCAGGATGGCCCGAGACACACATTCAGTGTTTGTCTGAGCCACTGACAAATACTAAATGCCAATGACTCGACATTACTATCCTTTGGAAAATCATCCACCCCTGGGGAATATAGCAGTGCCTGCACACCACACACAGTTGTACCATTACTCATGGACATATGGACACAGAAAGTAATGTAGCATTTGACTTTCACTTGTTGGTAAGATGTGATAATGCATTCAGTGTTGTACAACCTAAACAGAAAGGTCTATGATGTCTCTGCCAGGCTGTCATTGCTATACTGAATATGGCACTCATCACACCTATCATTGCATACAATGGCACCATTGCTATGTCACTACACAGGCATAGAGGTAGCAGCCACACAGGAGTCAGGGCACAACAATACACAGATTAGGGATGTATGAATACGTTGAATATTGCCATTGTCCTTGTTAACCTGTTATACATATATGGACATATGGAGCCATTCACCTATAGTGCTGTACCTTGTGAAGGACATATTTCTTCTGTGCTGACATGCTATCTTGTGCTGTGACATCTAGGCCTTTATTGCCACAGTGTATCCATAGGTGTCCCTAACAGAATATTGCAACAGAAACATAAATAGGTCTGTGACACACCTTTCATTGTGTAAGTATACAGCCATTACAACATCATACAACATAAGGTACACAGAATTGTGTGTAGCTTACTCATTACAAATGTCAGCATATAGTATCTGTCAGTAACCACTTCAAGTGGCATAGCAAAACAGCAATGCATTACACAAGTACATGTTAATTTATATAGTCACCCTGCATTGATGATGAGGATGACAGGGATGTGGCACAGGTATTATCACTTGCACAGGGTGTTATGTGGGGATGAAGGAGGCCTAGGCTGATCCACAAGGTTGACAGCATGTGTGTGAGTCAGGAAGGGAAGCAGACAAGATGGACCATGGAAATGTGCTGTGTGTATCTCTAGATGACCTGCATTTGACAGTGGAGTGTAAGTGTGTGTGTGTGTGTGTGTGTGTGTGTGTGTGTGTGTGTGTGTGTGTGTGTGTGTGTGTGTGTGTGTGTACACAGTCAAGCCCAGTGCTATCCCTACATGTATGTATGTTAGACAGCTTTGAACTGTGCATGGTAGAGCTGACAGTTCACCATTTCTGGCCCTGAACACAAGAACTGGCTCTGCCAGGAGTTACACTGGCATCTCCATGTCCAAGATCAGAAGCGGTGGTAGTACTTTATGGTGACTGCTGTCTGCTGGGACCATGTCATCCACAGGACTGCCCAGGACCATGAGCCCCTGGCCTGCCACATCATGGTGTAGACAACACACTCCCCTCTGTAGCTCTGGATGTACTGCCATTACAGGAGCATGATTGTGCATGGCCATGTGGACTCTCAGCAGATGGGTTTGCTGACCTCCATCCATGAGGCTGACGCTCAACTCCAACCACACTTTCCAGCACAGACACTGTCTCAGCCCACCTTCTTTCCACTGCATCACTGAAGTGATTCAGGGTGTCACCAATGCAATGCAGGCAGTCACAGATGTCAGACTGTGCTGCATCCATAACCCTGAACGTATGTCTGGAGTTCCTTTCAGAATGTGCCTGTGCCTCCATCGTGGCCTGAAACATACACCATGATGTGACATCTGCAACAGGTGGTAGAAGGAAAGCAGGCCTCCTACAAGCATCCCTATCAATCCACCTGTTTAGAACCTCACTAGTTCTCTGGCTATGGCTGGGTCTACACTCACTGGAGCCATAGTTACCACAGTTTCCTGCTCAATGTCCCCACCCTCTAACTGTCCTATGTCTATGGCCTGCTGGAACTGGGTATGTGTAGAAATACTGACTGTGTGTGGTGGCAATGAGGCCAACAGAGTGATGTCAACCTCTGGGAGAAATTCAGCCCCTGCAACCCCCACCTGTGCCTCACTGTGGCCACCTTCATCATCAGTGTCTGAAGAGACACTGACATCAGGTTGTGTAGGGACAGAGACCAGCCCTGCTGGTCACCTGAGATAAGAGACGAAAAAGAAGTGCATTAATACCTACACTATTATGCTCTGCAGTACTATGTTGCAACATATGTAAAACTCTTTACAATATTGGCACTATTACAGACCTGTTGAAACCCCAACCTCATATAGTAGGACAGGAGGGTATCAGTTTTCCCATAAACAGCTGTAGTTATGTGTTAATAAAAGCTCTTTATACAGCAATTTCATCAGCAACAATGAAGTACACCATTGACATTTGAGAAGGCTCTGCACAGTTGACACGTATGGCAATCTGCAATGTCCTGACAATACAGTCACATCTATCAGTATGGTGACACCTACAAGGTATACATATGACTGCAATATGAGTACACTCGGAAAATATCTGTGATGTTGGCAATCATGCCGACAGTACATCATTCCAGGCACCAGGCCTGGAATGACACTTTAAGGATTACATGGCTGTAAACCTACATCTATAACAAAACAGTGTTTTGCTTACCAGGAGCAGGACCAAGGCCTTGTCTGATACCTGACGGACCTGTGAAAAGTTGAGAGAGCTATAATGTCAGTACCACTGCATGTTGCACCACAACAAAGTAATAAATTCATATATCTCACATTTACAGTGGCTACTGTGTTCATTGTTATATCGGACAACATCTGAGCATGAGAGTCAAACTGCAGTTAAACCCTCAGCCCCCCAAAAACACAGACATGACATCCATGTAACTGTGAGTACACCCTGGCACACAGAATTCTACAGTATTGTAATGGTGATCAAACTAAGCTTACCTGCATGCTTCTCTGCCATGGACACTGTTGGACCCACATCCATGATGTATGGTGTGATGCACGCCTGGGAACTATGGCGTGTGCCTAGGTTCACCAGGAATTCCTCAGTGGCTGAGAGTGGTTGTTCCACTGCAGATCCCCACCAGTGATGCCATGATCCCTGGCTACATCTGCTGCTCTTCTGTCTACAGCATTGATCATGTCCATTGCATGGTGTCTATCCTGCTCATATGTCCTGATCTGATGACCTGTGGCATTCATGTCATGGACAAGGTCAGCCCACAATGCTGCCCATTGTTCCCTATTTTACGTCCCCCTGGACAGTAGTAGTTCATGGTGTTGCCAAAGGCCTTCAACTATAATATCATTCTCCACATCCATGAAAGGTGTACAGCATCTTGGGTACATGTTTCCTGTAAGACAACAGAATGGGAGCACATGTCAGGATCACATACATGGAAGTACAATATGTAGAGATACATCAAAGACAGAATGGCTGGCAGTATCCACTGCTTGATCATACATGCCATATTCCACAGTGTGCAAGTGTACTAAGTGTGTGGATACAATAAAGATACTAGCAATAGTCAGCTATTCCCATGTGTGCCATGACAGATAATGCTGTATGATCATACACCCCACACTGCAGTCTATTGTAGTGTGTCCCCGAGGGGCTATTCCCTGATAATATGTCAAAACAACAGTGCCACACAAATAAAGGGACAGTCCCATGAGAACAGTGTGCCACATTGACAAAAAGCATTCTACTCTTGATGTATTGTATGCCCTCTGTATAACAATTCTGGAGATCAAGGACATGTCATTATCACAGTTCTAAGAAAGGCTTAATGGTGTAATCCCTATTCCCTGTAAGTATGTTCACATGTCTGCATCCTGTTGTAAAGAAAAATGTTACATACCTGCTGGAGTGCAAAACTCCTCTGTTGGTATATGGTGATAGTTATGTTTTGCAAATGCTTGTTCTGTGTACAGAAACTCTCATGCAGAATGGTTTCCCATAGCCAGCATGTTTGGATTGTAACATGCTTTTCATTAGCAGGTGATTGCCCGTTAACCAGTCTGTGGTTCTGAAATGCTAATTTCAGCCAACACAGCTGATTTGCACTATCATCAGCCAATGACATGCAACCACTGCACAAGATACAAGGCCTCCATGTAGATTAAAAGCCCTTTCAGATATGCTGTGCTAGACATTACTGAGGTAAGGAGACTATGTCATTGCAGAGGGTAGGTCTGTAGCAGCTACTGTTACATAGAGATGTGTGTACTACAGGCTGCAGCTGCTGCAGGTAATAGACATAGGTAGAGACTGTGAACACTTTGGAGGACAACAAGTGTAGGAGTAAATGTGGCAGCTGTGTCAGCCTTGTAGTAAAGGCAGGACCAGAGTGACGGTAGCCATTCCACTCCAATTAGGGCATGTGTTTAAGGTAAGTATGTTAAGCAATGATATCATTACCAAAGTACTAGGCTACATGTTTGATGTGTCCTTCAGCAACATAGGAGATAAATATAATATTATGTCCACTACTTGGGCAAGCATGTGTTACAGTCTACTACTCATTTGGAATGTGTATGCTGGCAGTCCTTGTTACAAGCAGGGGCTTCATATGTGTGTTAGTTGTGCGGCTCTGCTAATCTGCACTGTGCATTTCAAAGGACTGTGTACTGCACTCGGCTATCAGTGGGCATCATTTGCATTACCTGAGTTAAAATCCTCTGTGACTGCATATTAATGAATGACATGACACTTTATGCACTTATAGTTTTGTTATAGGGATATGTGAAATGTGTTCCTATCTGCAGGCCTGTAACTTCCATCAGTGACAAGCAGACATTTAATTTGTAATGCATTGTGTGGATAAAGAGTGAATGACTCAGTGATTAATTGCTGGCTTCACAATAGCACAATTTAAATGTTACAAAGCACTGGATTTGAACCTAGGACTGTGTGTGGCAAAATTTACTGTTTGCAAGATATTTAACAAGCTGAGCTACTGATACAGCAGGTGTATTTACAAGATTAAGTGCACACATACAGACTGTGATATACTTTTTTTTCCATCCATCATTATGTGCATGGCTTTATATGGATGTGTTTCTGCACCAGAGTCCCTGTTGTACATGTTTTTTGCCAGTAATGCCTTAGCAGGTGCACTTGTAAATGCTGCTGATAAAAGGGGACATTTTCTTTCAATTAGAGAACTCACTTACATAGGCAGCCATGGTGGTGCAGTGGTTAGCATTGTTGCCTCACAGCAAGAGGTTCTCCGGTTCGATCCTCAGTTGAGATGCTTTCTGTATGGAGTCTGCATGTTCTCCCTGTGGTCATGTGGGTTTTCTCCCACATCCCAAAGACATGCTGCAGGTGGATTGGACACTCTAAATTGGCCCTAGGTGTGTGTGTGTGTGCCTTCTGTGGAAGGTTGGGTGCTGGGCTGGCACCTCAACACTGTAAAACTCCACTGCCAATCATGAGCAGACAGGTGATCTGCTGTGGTGACCCCTAACCAGGAAAAGCCAAAAGAAGAGAACTCACTTACATCCATTCTTATGTGTTTGGTTTTCTAGTGATGTACTCTTGCACCAGACTACAAGGTGCACTCACAATTTTTCCATTTATCTTTAAGCAAGTTTGTGTAATGCGGCGTGATGTGCAGCTCCGCTGAAACACACTTAATGACTATAACCTGCAATTACTATGTTTTGCGTAACCCACTTGTTTTAACTAACAGCTTTGTGGTATGGCAGATTAATGCAGTGGTCTGCAGGTGCAATGGTCTTGGGTTTGAAATAGGGGGCAGGTATTTCTTTTGTACATGTTTATTATTTAAAACACTCATATCAATATAGCTCCATTTAGCTGAGCAACGTGGCATGTCAAGCAGCATCCCACTAAAAATATATAAAGAAAAGAAAAATGGGGAGATAGGAAAGTGGTGAAATGGGGTGCAAGCAGGGGGAAAAACATAGTGAAAGGCAAGTAGGGATGTGCAGAAAGCATGTAGGAAAGAATCATGGCTCTCCACTTCTTGTACAGCAACAACTGTGCACTTTGACAGAATTTGTAGATGACTTTGGACTATCACCCCCTGAGAGAGTGATGATGACAACATAATTGCATTGTTAAGCCAATTGGACCAAATTATGTGTGTTTAGAGGGTACGTGTGCGAAATGGGGGACAGGTGCCCTTTTTTTTTAAGGTGAAAGTAGAATGTTGGGGCAGGGACATAGGTACATGTGAGGGAGGTAGGTTGGGTAGGTGAGGAAGCTTTTGCAGACAGACAAGACAGACAAGACAGCAGACAGGGGTGGTGTGTGACACAAGGAGGGTGAACACCTTGGATGGGGAAGGTGTTGTGGATGGGTAAGGTGTTGTGGAATCTCAGTTCAATGTGCCTCCAAAAGGTAGCAGCATGACTCACATCTCCACCCATGGGACTGTTGACACTGCTTTGTCACTGCCCTGAGGGCGGCAGTGGTGGAGGCTGGGATCTGGGGTGATCCTGCCCCACCAGGGTGGCCAGCATGCTCTCTATCTGATGCAGGTGTCATCCAAACACATGCATAATGATCCCACACACCAAACCTGACAGTTCGAAATGAGTGTCAACTTCCCCTCTGTAGTATTCGGGCTGGTAATGTGGTTGTTGTACTGTAGGGGCGCTGTGGGGAATTCAACATGTACTGTTGGTTCTGTATTCTCTGGTAACTTGTTGGTTCCGGGGGATGTATGACTTGCAGAAGTTGTGAGATGTAGCATGGGTGCGCACCTGGAGGCTCTTAATAAAGAAAGGCCTTACAACTCCATAAACCGTGTGGTCTCATTATTTCCCAGGATGTAACATATTGGCGATGAGAGGATGGGATGCCTCCGAGTCCGCCTGAGAGTAAACTGGTGGGCTGCAGTTCATGTCAGGCGGGCCTGCTGGAGTGATGTCTGGTTCCATGTTGGGGTCACTGGTTGCACTGTCAGACACAGACCTGGGAGGAGTATTGTGAAGTGTTGGAACATTTTTGAGGCAAACCAGATAATGGTCGGGCGAAGGGGTCGGAAGCGAGCCATATTGCTAAGCTCGGTGGGCAGTAATAGTCTGATGAGGAACTTATTGAGTCCTGATAAACCGGGGGACAAATCGTTCACAGAGTTGACGAGTTTACTTCAGTCACATTATAACCCGAAGCCGAGTGCAATAGTCCAGAGGTTCAAGTTAAATTCAAGGACTAGACTGGCCAATGAAACGGTAATGGAGTATGTCGCAGTGTTGAGGGAACTGGCACAACATTGTGATTATGGGGACAGACTGACTGAAATGTTACGAGATAGGCTCGTATGTGGCATTGCAGATGACCGAGCCTGACTTGTCGTTTGAAAAGGCCTTGAAGTTGGCACAGGCCATAGAGACAGCGACTAAAGACATTCGTGATTTACAACAAAAAACCACGGAAGGGGTTGGAAGCAGGAGTGCGACCCCACTGCCAGTGCATAAAGTGGTCATGGAGCATAAATCACAAGGAAGTCTGGTCAGTATGCTTGTTACAGGTGTGGAGGTGAACATCTGTCACGGAACTGTCGTTTTAACTGAAAATGTCATGCTAAAAGGGCCATGTGAAAAAGGGGAGGAAAAAGCAGTATGATGGAAAGGAAGGAAACCAAAAATAAAACGGCAGTATGCACACCACATGCGTGAAGTTACAGATCAACAAACCAGGGAAGAAGAAGTGTTCACAATGTTTAACGTGAAAGAGGCCAGGTGGAAAAGAGTTGATCCCATTAAAACCCAGTTGGACTTAAATGGTAAAATGGTGCAGTTTGAAGTGGATACGGGGTGTAGTGTGACAGTTCTGTCAAAGGCTGAGTATGGGAAGTTATGGCCCAGAGAAGCTCTGAAGCTGCAGGACTGTTCAGTGACTTTGAAAACCTACACGGGTGAAATAGTTCCCACGTTGGGAATGGTGAAAATGAAGGTAAAATATAAAGACCAAGTCAAAGAGTTGCCAGTCATGGTGGTAGCAGGTAAGGGACCAAACCTGCTAGGCCGGGTGTGGTTAAAGGAGCTGAACATGGGCTGCCTACAGCTCCATAAAGTAGAACAGCCGGGCCTGACCTTGCAAGAGGTGCTAGAGAACAATGAAGAAGTGTTCAAAGAGGAACTGGGACCTGGAGGGTCCACCAGCAAAAATACACGTGAAAGATAACGTAACGCCAAGATTTTACAAACCCGCCCTGTACCATCATGATGAAGAAGAAAGTTGAAATTGAGTTGGAGAGACTCACTAAGCAAGGTATAATTGTACCAGTAAAGTTTGCGGAATGGGCCGCACCAATTGTTCCAGTATTAAAGCCAGATGGTACTGTACGCATCTGTGGTGACTACAAGTTAACAGTGAACCAAGTCGCTGGAGCAGTATCCCTTGCCCAAGGTGGAGGATGTGTTTGAAAAGCTGTCGGGAGGTGAAAGGTTTAGTAAACTGGACCTCAGTCAGGCATATCAACAAGTAGTGCTGGAAGAAGGGTCAATGTCACCCTTAACTCACACAAAGGTTTGTTCCAAGTCAATCGTTTACCTTTTGGGGTTTCCTCGAGTCCAGCTATTTTCCAGAGAATAATGGAGGGACTGGTGGCAGGAATTCGAAGGTGGCTGTGTATTTAGACGATATCCTGTTGGAGAGCATCTGGAGACGCTGAATGAGGTGCTCGTGAGGCAGGTCTAAGGGTGAAGTGGAGTAAATGTGCTTTCATGGCAAAGGAAGCAGAGTTCCTGGGCTACAAGGTGGATGCATCAGGCCTACACCCCTGCCAAATAAAGTGGAAGCCATTCAACAGGCGCCAGCACCCACAAATGTTACAGAACTGAAAGCCTATTTAGGCTTACTCAACTATTATAACAGGTTCCTGCCAAATCTGTCAACACTGTTAGCTCCTTTACATAAGCTGGAAGGAGGCTCAGTGAAGAGGAACAGGACAGAGCGTTTGAACAGTCAAAGGAACTAATGCAGTCTTCAGAGGTTTTGCTGCACTACGATAGTCACAAGGACTTCATTTTGTCATGTGATGCCTCACCTTATGGGTTAGGGGCTGTGTTGGCACACCGGATGCCAGATGGACAAGAGAGACCCATTGGGTTTATGTCACGGACTTTGACACCAGCGGAGTCAAATTATTCCCAGCTAGATAAAGAGGGTTTGGCTGTGATGTTTGGAATCAAGCGATTTCACAAATACCTCTATGGGAGGATGTTTACTATTTGTACCGATCATAAGCCTTTGTTGTCATTGTTCAACGGGCACTTTTACAGCAGTTACACCAAGGTCATGTGGGCATTATCCGAATGAAGGCCTTAGCCCGAAGTTATTTTTGGTGGCCCAAGTTGGACCGAATGAGTGTAAAACATGTCAACATACATCCATGGGAGTGGCACCTTGGCAGAGACTTCATATAGATTATGCAGGACCTTTTATGGGGGCCATGTTTTTGATAATCATGGATGCTCATTCTAAATGGATGGATGCCTATCAAGTCAAGACACCCACTTCCCTCATTACCATTGAATGTTTGAGGAAGAGTTTCAGTAGCCAAGGACTACCAGAGACTATTGTATCAGATAATGCTTCATGTTTCACGAGTGAAGAGTTCAAGGGTTTTCTGAGAAAAAATGGCATCGTACACATCACATCAGCACCCTACCATGCAGCTTCAAATGGTTGTGCTGAAAGGGCTGTTCAGACTTTTAAAGCAATGATGAAAAAGTCTGGAGAAGGAAGTATGGCAGCAAAAGTGTCAAGGGTGTTATTCAACTATACACCTCAGTCTACCACGGGTTTGTCACCTGCCGAGATGTTGATTGAGATCCACGCTGGATCTAGGTAGAGGACCCAGTGGAGGCAAAAGAATGTCATGATCGAGAGAGAGAAGTTTTCTGGAGGAGATGCAGTGATGAAATTTCAGTTATGGACCTAAGTGGATTCCAGGGTTCATTGTCAAGAGTACAGGTCCATTATCGTACCAGGTGAGGTTGAATGGAGATTTCGTGGTAAGGAGACATGTAGACCAGATTCTGCGGAGCGAACAGAAGAAGGACGCCATGGAACTGCCGGCCTCGGAATTACAACCAGGGCTCGCAGTGGCAGGAGGATCGCCAATTGAGGGAGACCGCCGGGACATGGAAGGAGAGGTTCCCGAGGTTCCAACCGTTCCAGGGAAGGACACACCGATACCTGAAGTGGTAACTGTGACACAGTCACCTAAGGTGGTACCACGTTCTAAGCGTGTGCTGGTTAAACCTAGTTACTTGAAGGACTATCAATGTTAACAAAAGTGCATGTATAGATTACCAGACCAAAAAATAGTAGATTGTATGGTAACCAGTTAATAACTAGCCTGTTATTTAGAAGTAAGTGACCAAATGCATTGTTGGACTTGCTCCCTAGTTTTGCTTATGTAGGGAATTGTGTCTTAGCTTAAAAGGGGAGGAATGTAGTATTCGGGCTGGTAATGTGGTTGTTGTACTGTAGGGGCGCTGTGGGGAGTTCAACATGTACTGTTGGTTCTGTATTCTCTGGTAACTTGTTGGTTCCGAGGGATGTATGACTTGCAGAAGTTGTGAGATGTAGCATGGGTGCGCACCTGGAGGCTCTTAATAAAGAAAGGCCTTACAACTCCATAAACCGTGTGGTCTCATTATTTCCCAGGATGTAACACCCTCCACCATCACTCACAGGGGGGGCGGGTCATATCCTATGGAGTGGTATTACCTGACACTGCAGGTAGTGCAGGGGCAGAAGAGGGGGCACCGCCAGGCTGGGTACCAGATGTGTTGGGACCTGGTGCCATGGCCAGAGGAGGCAAGGTTAGCAGATCACTATTAACTGTCCAACCTTGCACTGTAGTACAGTAATTATAACAATAAGTTAAGGTTAGTAATAACCAAACCAATGTTACTATTAACAGAATGCAACATAATATTTATTAATCCAAATACATATTTAGGTATATTATGTGCCACACAACATTAAGTAACAGTCAGTATGTTAACAGGAAGTCTCTGAAAATTAAACCATAAAGCCAACAAAACAGTTAGTTTAACAATATATGTTAATATTGAATCATAATAATAAACAACAATAATAAATTCAAGTTTAACAAAATATAGTTAAACAAAATATATTAATATAAAATTGTAATAATGAATAACAATAATAAATTAAAGTTGAATAAAATATAATTAGTTAAATATATTAATATTAAATCATAATGATAAATAATAATAAATTAAAAAAGATAAGGAGTGGGGAGAGAGAGAAAAATGTACTATTATTGAAATTGCAGATGATATCCCTGAAAACATTGGTAATACATAATTCTATAGCTTTATAGTGTAAGTTGTGAGTACAGTGGCTACAATTCTTCTATAGCTGATATAGCACATACATACCTCTCAAGCTGTTAGCATTGCACAGTATGGGCTAAACACTAAGAAATGCAGGTACGCAACTACACAGAGCAGTTTCACATAATGTGAACTTATATAACTACCAAGGTATTCTGTAACTGGATTTGGTAATACATTCCATTCCAGGTAATCATTTATCTGGCAATCACGTGACAGATTAGGCAGTTCTAATTACATTATGAAAAATCGTAACACTTGAGAGGCATGTTTGTGTACATTAAGTAAACTAGAAAGCTGTCATGCCTTAGTTGGCAGGTATGGGAGTAGAACCCAATAGCTGTGACTGCAGAGGTCTTCTGCAAATAATGTAACAACTGACTGCAGTAACTTAGAACAGACTTAGAACAGACATGCAATGACTACAGCCCTATTGCAAATATTAAGACAGATTTATTTAGGAAACCACAATGCTGCTTAACACTTTATTGATATTGCTGATAATTCTGCGTAAAATCTACACACACTATCTTCTTATAAAGTGAGCTACCTCAGCCATTTAACATTTGTTCCTGCAGTGGAAGAAAATGAGAGCATTATGTGACTGAAACTGGCCTGGAGACAACTTTGACCCACACTATGAGTTGTGCAATGCATTTTACAGGACATTTCTTTTGCATTGTACAGCACTGACTGTTAACATGGTCTGACTCATGTTGTAGCAGTTATGAGTCCATTGAAGATCAAGCAATAACTTCCACTTTTACTGAATTAAAGAGGTTAAGTGGGGGTTCAGAAAGGATTTATTTGGCACACTGATAATCTGGCAATCTGGTATGTTATCAGGGCCCGTGGATGAACTATTATTAGTTTTTGTGTGGCTGAGAGAACTTGTTCCATAGTGATTAAAGTGGGGGGAGGGAGCTTGAACTGTAAAAATTGTGAAAAAGCTGTAACTGTGAGGAGAGTAAAATCTGCACTAAATTTGTTAGCTATGATCTTAGCTATTTCCTGTGGGACAGAATATATTGTTATCATCAGGGACTTGTTCTAAATATTGTTATGTGTTAGTTCTTAACTTCCTGACATATATAAAGAAAGATTTGTGGTTATTTTTTTTTTAATTTATTTTTTTTTTTTTTGGTAATTTTAAGTTCAAACTCAGCTATGAAAATCATTTTTCCAAGCGAATGTTACCTGTATCAAGAGACAAATCCATCTTATTGATAGCCTCATGATTCCTCACCAGCACAACCTGTTGCCATTTACTAACCTGATCTAGCTTAGACTTTATAAGCCAAATTTTAAATGACTGATCTGTTATGCACACACATCATGCAGTTTCAGATGTCTCAGAAGTTCACTAATCCTGCATACATCTTGATGCAACAAACTGACAAGGTAGCTCACAAAATGTACAGCTTATATCTTTGACATAACCATTTCAAGTACCTGCAGATAGACATTCTATCATCCACCTGTACACCTCTAACTCTCTCCTAGCCTTTCAACAATCTCCAAATTAACTAATGCTTTGTAAAGTCCATAATACCTGCAAACTTATCTTAATGATGGTAGGTGAACACAAATCAATCTCAATGATTCACCAAACTCTCAGCTATGTACCACATACATTACTAACAGACCTTCTAACCATTTTCAGATCTTTAAAGGCATGCGACTCATTTCCTGTACTTTAAAGGCATGCGACTCAAAAAATGCCTAAAAGACAAATCAGTACTATATGACTTCCTATGAGCAAGATTGCAGAATTAACCACCGCACTATAGCTTGCCAATCTCCCAGACCTCCTCTGTTTCTGCTGATGGTAGCTTGTCTGCCTCTGTACCTATTCCCTGAAACCTGTAGAACTGAAAAAATGAGACAATCAGGCAGCATGTTCAATCTCCCAGAACACGCTAAGCAGGGAAAGAAATATTAATATCAAAGGAATGTAAGACCAGCTTCCTCAAAAAAATAACTGAATCATATTAGGTTTTGTAGACTTTAACAATACCTGCACCACTAATTCATTCGCTGAATGAAAAACTACTGTCTTATTATGCAACTCCTCCTGTCACATTACCATTGCTGCCCAAAACAGCATCAACTCCAGAATGCTAATATCTCTTCTTCTTGTATCATCCCAAAATTGTGGACTTGAAGACGAAAACCACTAACCTTTAAAAGAATACCCCAATCCCACCTTCCCACCTCCCCCACACTGCATCTATGAAGATCTGGAAACCATCCAGTAAAAAAGCAGTCATCTTGATACATGGGCAAACCATTAAACTTTACTAAAAACTCATTCCATACTAACAAATCTTTATTTAATCTTAGACACATGGACAGAATTATGCTTTTTCTTGCCACACTTTAAAAGATTTGCTAAAGATGTATTAAATGCCCATCCCAGGACTACCTCTACACTCAAAATCTAACAACCCAAGTGACTCTATCACTTCCTTTACCCTAACTTTTGAACTGCTCAACATACTTCCAAATCTATCATATAGTTTAAGCAACTTATCTTGTAGTAAATGAAAAAAAAATGTAGGCTGGGAGGTGGCATAATAGTTAAAGTCTTTAAGGTACAGGGTTTGATTCTTACATTTAAAGGGAAGTTGGCTAGCCTTAAAATGGCCTGCAAGGGCAGTTAGCCTAGTACTCACCTTTGAACCTAGATACAGCTACAGATAGGCCTACAAGGGTCATCACTTGAGCTGTGCTCTCCTATTTCTCTTTTGCCAATTGCCCTACAATTTCTTGTCCAACTCCAAAAATCTCTTGACATTCTCCATCATCCCTTCCTTATCCTCTCCCACCACTATTAAATCATATAAATAATGAACTGTCCTCTGACCAGAAACTCTCTGTTCTCAAATTTATAGCAAGGCCATATTAAACTTCTCAAGTTTGTACAAGCTACTGCACAAGCCATGGGCATAGACTTATCAAAATTCATCATGCAGGCGTGTGGCTAATATCAGCAATCATCTTTTTTGATAGATAACAAATGGAAAGCTGACTTAATATCTATGTTTACTAAAACTATGAATGACTTTTACTGCATTGTCTAGAATGTGTGCTGCACTCCCTACCACCCCTCTAGTTTTGATATCATTTACTGAGAGACCCTCAGGAAAAGAGGG
>NC_056728.1:1043213935-1043236435 GCF_019279795.1 Protopterus annectens | reverse complement strand
CTAACTATGAATGGCATCACAAATCTAAATCCAATAACTCTAAATAAGAGTAATAAATGGCAGCTATAACTGTGATGTTCAGTGAACCTCCTCATAAAGACATAACAAGCTGTCCATACATTTATCAAGTATTTTGAACATGAACATGTTTCCATTCAGGAGTCTCCAGCACATAAGAGAACAAAAAACATGGATTGCCCTTTAGGATTAAAAGACGGGGGGGGGGTAGGAAACACAAACATAGATACAGTAAAGAATTTGGAAATGTTGTTGGATGTTCTAACTCAGAAATAGATGTATATCCAAATGTACATAATATCTCTTCTGTGTCGTTGGATGATACACAATTAAAAATACTCAATAAAGGGCTATCCTTTGCTCCCGTTTTTTTTGTTAATGAATATAGTTTTATACAGGATGTTTTGACATTTTGTTGATTACTTAATTTAAAATTATTTTTTGGGGACATTGGCAACTCACAAAGATCTACTGGGTTTCGATTTTATAAATCTACTTTCCAGCCACCAATGGATAAATATGTGGACATTTTTCAAGAAAAGGTGATTAAAGATTTACACTTTAAACAGGAAGAAACATTTATATTGGGTAATAATTTATCTGATTTAGAATTTCAGGCTATTGAGAATTTGAGGAACAACCCAAACATTGTCATTACCTCAGCTGATAAAGGTGGCGCTGTGGTAGTATTGGTTTTGTAACAATATGTTGCAGAGGCACATATTCAACTTAATAATAGAAAACACTATATGTTGATGCCTTTAGATCACACCAATATGTTTAAGCAACAAATTGATGAATTTTTGGGTTTAGCAGTTGAGGAAGGGATTATTGATAAGAACATCAAGACACAACTAACAGTGACGGATCCATGTAAACATTTTTTTTTATTTGTTAACAAAAATTCATAAGAACTTATTAAAGCCTCCAGGTAGACCTATAGTTTCAGGCCGAAGGTCATTAACAGAACCACTTTCAGAATTTTTGACTTTACATCTCAAACCTTTATTGACTTTAGTCAGATCTAGGTAAAAAGATACTACCGAATTCTTACAAATTATTACAGATTCCCAATTGGAGCCTGGTTGGTTGATGTGTACACTTGACGTCAAGTCGTTATATACAAATATTCCACACTGGGCCAGGCTGCAGGCGGTTGATTATTGGTTGAAAAGAAGTAATCTTTATCCACCGGGTTTTAACACCTTACTTATTTGTATGGTGGAGCTTGTACTGACTAAATATGTGTTCTATTTCCATCAAGAATGTTATTTACAGGTTCAAGGTACAGCCATGGGCGCCTCCTTTGCCCCTATATATGCCAACCTCTTTATGGGTTATCTAGAAGAATATCTTATTTATGATAAATCCCACAATATATATATATATATATATATATATATATATATATATATATATATATATATATATAGAGAGAGAGAGAGAGGAATTGGACATATGTCGAAGGTACCTAGATGACTGTTGGTTCATTTGGAGATGTGATAAAGAATACTTGTTAGAATTTGTTCAATATCTTAATGACAATGTTTGGGGAATTGAGTTTACCCTCAATGTACAATATAATCAAATTCAATATTTGGATATTTGTGTGAATAGAAATAGTGATCATACACTTGACTCAAAAATTTTTAGAAAATTTCCACAATATAATACATTATTGGATGCTAGTAGTTTACACCCTAAACATATTATTAAAAACATTCCCAATTCCCAATTTTGAAAAACCAAAATAATATGTTCCAATAAGGACAGTTACTAATTTTTTCAGCAGGAGCTTAGAAATAGATTTCTTGCTAGGGGATTTAAACATGGGGATGTTATTTTAGCTTCTAAGTGGGTGGAACAGTTTAATCGAGAGGAGTTACTTGAGTACAAGGAGAAGAATACCTCAACCTTGACACCAATTAGATTTGTCACAACTTTTGGTAGAAACATCAATGTTATTAAAAGAGTGATGAAGAATAATTGGAATATTTTAATGACCAATCCAAGGCTTACTAACATTCTGCCCCAGAGTGCCTGTTTTCTTATAGAAGAGGTCGTACACTGGGCTCCTATTTGAATTTGCATAAGAGAGGTAGACACAAAAATGTTGGAGGGATACAGCGTACACTGTCAGGGGTTGAACTTAGGGGTTGTTTCCCTTGTGGTCACTGTTCCTTTTGTGTTCATGTTAAGAAGTCTAAGGAATTTTCCAGTAAAAATGTCAGTAGAAGTTTTGATATTAGATGTTTTGGTACTTGTGGAACTAGTCGGGTCATATATTTGGTGACCTGTTCATGTTTTGCCTTTTATATAGGTCAAACATCTAGACCGTTTAGAATTAGGATGTCTGAACACTTGAGTGATGTCAGAAACAAACATTGTTCTAGTGCTCTATATAAGCATGTTTTCACTCATACAAATGCGAAATTTCATTTTCAGATTATTGATGTTATCAGGGGGGATTACAATGACAAATTTGGTTAGCACGATTTGCTAAACCATAAAGAAAAAGCTTGGATCATTAGACTTGGTGGATTGTTTCATCCAGGTTTAAATGAACATTTATAAGTTTTTGTATGAAGGTTACAACAGAAATTTGTGGTTTAATATACTGGATGTCTGTTTATTAATACATACTTGTCCATATATAATTTTGGGTATATATTACCCAAATTTGAAAATATGGACTGTATCTTTAAGTTGATCCTCACCAAATTTGTATAATTAATTAGCTTAAGGCTATATATAGTCAGTGGATATAATGTGTTATTATCACTGAAGAAGGCTATATGCCAAAACCGGTATGATTTGGATTCACACCATTCATTATTAAAGAATTTAAATGTGTTCTATGGTGCTGGCTGCTGCTTTTGGAACATTATTGTATATATACCAACCATCTGGCGTTATGCATACATAATTCCTCTCCACAAAGGTGGTAAGAACACAGACACTACCAACTTCAGACCCATAGCTATACGCTCTCCTCTCTCTAAAATTCTAGAGAAAGCCATCCACTCTCAGCTCTTGCCCTACCTAATCCAGCACAAACTCCTCTCTCCCACCCAGCACGGCTTCTGCCCAGGACACAGCACCATGACAGCCCTCATTTCCTTCCTCGAAACAGTCAACCTAGCATGTGAGAGTGGCAAATATGTATCTTCTCTTTTTCTTGACCTCTCAAAGGCATTCAACACTATTTCCTATTCCCTCCTCCTGTCCCAGCTCTCACACTTGCATCTATTCCATCAACCCTAGACTGGTTTTCCAGCTACCTTTCCATGTGCCAGCAGGCTAAACAATGGAAAGAGTCAACCTCCCCTTTCTTACCTACACCCACAGGAGTTCCCCAAGGATCAGTACTTGGCCCTCTGCTCTTCAACTTATTCATTAACAACTTTCACCTCTCCATCCCTGAAGCCTCAGTCATCCAATACGCAGATGACTCCACTATCATCTGCTCAGCCTCCTGCCCCTCCAAACTTCTACTTAATACCCAAACAGCCTTCTCCAAAATTAAATCATGGATGCAATTGCATCACTTGGCCCTAAATGCCAACAAAATAAAGCTAATAATATTTCCTCCCACTAAAACTTCCCAGTTCCACAAAGTCCAATTTTCCATCAAAAGCCACATTAACATCCCTCTTGAAATCATTCCTAGTACCAAACTACTTGGCATTACCATCGATGAAAACCTAAAATTCGACTCCCACATCCTCTCAGCAATCAAAAAAACCCACCAGAAAATCGGCCTCCTCTACAGACACAACTACTACCTTACTCCATCTTCCCATTATACCCTTGCATCTACCTTCCTTCTCCCCTCTCTCTTGTATAGTGCTCCCCTATTCTCCAACCTACAACTCAGACTCCGTGCTAAACTTGAGGCCTGTTACAACAAAATCTGCAAATTTGCAACCAATTCTAAGAACTCTTCCCATCACTGTCACTCCCTACACACCCTAAACTGGCTAGAACTCCACAACCACCTAAAGTACCTACAACTTACAACAGCCCACAAACTCATCTTTAAACCAGCAGAATGCCCCTCTCTTGCTAAATCTCTAGCACCCTACACACCTACCCGTACCCTGAGAACCACAGGCCAAAACCTCCTGCATGTACACAACCTCATCCACCCAACTGGTAAACTACTACTATCCCACACTATAGCCAAACTATGGAACAATCTCCCCACACCACTACGTAATATACCTAACCACAACAATTTCAAATCCATGCTTTTCTCCCATCTCTCCTCCAAATGGGAATGTCCTTCACATGCTCCCACCTAAAACTCCCACACTACTAGCTCCACACCTAAATCATCATTTCTTTGCCTACTTTAACTTATTTCAGAGATCTTGCTCAGAACACCTTTTCATAAATCTGTTGCATGCATGCCTCCGGCCTACCTTACTCATATTCTCAAACTTTCATTGTTTGTTTTTCTTATCCATTGTACCCATAATATTGTTTTCCTCTGTAATATTGTTAATGTGCCTCTATTTGTATGTATTTGTATGTCTGTTTGGGGCTTTTCCCCTCGGGTCTCCACTGAAAAAGGGTAATTCTTACCCAGCTGGACCAACCCGGTTAACAAATGCAAATATATATATAGATATATATATATATATATATATATATATATATATATATATATATATATATATATATATATATATATATATATATAGATATATAGATATGTCTATATATATATTATATATATATATATATATATATATATATATATATATATATATATATATATATATATATACATAGCAGCATGAATAATGTTGCATGAATGTGTGCTCCTGCTGGCTGGTCACACTATGGGGTTAGGTAGGGAATTGCAAGTCTATGGATGGATGGTGGACTATGTGTCTAGGGGCATGAGTGAGTGTTTCCATTCATGTGAGTAAGTGTTGGAGGGGCTTGTTTGTGCATAAGTGAATGTGTTGTGTGTCTGAGTCTGTGTAAGCAGGGGTGCCTTTGATAACACAATTCATGGGCTGCTAGGGATAAGCATGGTTAGATCTGATAGCACAGTGCTTGATTCACAGACATGGTAATGAACCTCTAATAAAGTCTTTCTCATTGTGGCCATACCATATCTCTGAATTAGACTTTCTCTCCATCACTCCAATTGATCAACACAGACTGGGTAATTGGTAAGGGCAGAAAGAAATTCTGTGAATCCCAAGGTTTGTTTTGTAGGTAGACTAGAAAAAAACTCATACTAACTTTCTATATTTAATAACCGTATTACAGTAAAGCAACTATTTCCAGAGGTATCATATTTTCATTTTATGCAGTGTTTCATGAGAAGACATATGAAATTATTTTCCTTATATTGTAAGCTCTGTGGAACCAGTAGTGTTTTCTTACTATGCATTCTTTCGCATCTCATAAGTAACTGGATTTCACTGTGAGATTTGTACCTTTTTTGCTAATGTGGTTAACCTGGAATGATTACTTTAATGTGTGACCAAAATAAAGATATTAGCATACTGGGTTCTTCAAAATGTATTTATAAAATAGTCAGTTGTGAACCAAATTATCCAACAATCCCCAGGCTGGTGTAAACACTTTTAATACAAGAAGTCAGTGCATTTTCTTGAAAATTCTTTGGTTATGTATAATTAGCTACAACTTTCAGCTTAATTCTAAAAGAACTGGAAGTACTGGGGACTTCTGTTGAAAGGGAAAACTCCCCATAGCAATCTACACTTTCACAACCCCACATTATGTATGAGGTAGAAGGAAACACTCCCCTTAACAATCGACACTGTCACAACCCTGGAATATGTATGAGGTAGAAGGTTGGAGAAACTAAAAATCAGAGAAATGGGATCTAAATCATTCTACTGTGTGAGTAACATCTAATTTCATTTAATTAATTCAGCATACTGGCATCTCATTTGGTATGTTTGGTATGTAACATATAACCCAAAATTCTGCTTTGTTTTTCAGCAAAATATATAAATAAAATATAATAAAGAAAATGAACAGAAACACAGAGGAACAAGAAGTGCAGTGTGTCAGCATGGTATAACACACGACATTGTGAGAAATGTTGTCTTTAATAGACACAGACCAAAACATAGGGAAGAAGACAGACAGAGGTTGGTCTGTTCATATACAAATGCCATTGGCAGATACTGTACCTACATAAGTATATGACAGAAGAGTCAGCAAGAATAAATAATGGCAAGAAAAAGACTCCCACAGAATGGAGCTACTTTATTTACTCAGTATCGCTGGTGCAATGCAGTCCATCATATTTACAAGAATTTGGAGTAATATATTGCTCCATGGCTGTATGCATAGCTCTGCAATCTACTACTGCCATATCCAAGTGTATGGACCGATGTCATTGCTGAAACTAGCATTGCAGATAACAGTCACAGAGTTAGACTGTATAGCAGAAAGTGATTACTAGGCCCAGGATACACACAGAAGACTCAACACACCAACAAATTACATCACTACCAAAAACATAGTAATGCACTGCTATATTTTTATAAAAAGTTACATGCACATAGAAAGCAATGATGTGTACATATAACCATATCAGTAAACACCAGAAAACAATAGCATCTGGTGTATAATATAGTACTGGGGCCTACAGTATGGGGTTAGGCCTTGGCTTGCTAACATGGTGACATCCTTTATTATTGTGGGTAATGTCTGCACTTCTGGATAGGGGTGGTTTCCACCTGGAATACTGTTTATACCTATGTATTCTGTCAGTTTTTACTTACCATGCAGCTTACAGCTGCAGTTTTACCTGTTTTTCTGGAACTGGGTTTTGGCTTGCAATTACCTCAAAAACTTTGATGCTTCCTGATTTTTTTTCATATATTATCAGAGGAAGCATTAAGTCATCTTTTAGAAATGCCTATTTCAGGAATCTCATTACAGGGTTGGGATACCACCTTACTATCGTGGCTAGATTCCAAATGACTAGGATGGTGTGGTTAAAGGTCACTGCTATGAGAAGCATGCTGCTCTGTTCCTTAAAGACAGGCACACCAGGCATAATAAAGAAGGAAGTGGGTGGAGCCCTCCAGGATAACAGTAGATATCACAGCATGAGTGATGCCCCACAATTTGATTGGAAAATCAGTCACTGATAATGAAATTCTAAATTCTCCTGTGTAATGAGCTCAAGCACTATAAAAGACACAACCGATCATACAGTATACAGCAAACATGTGTAAACAGCACAGTACATTGACCAGCTGGCTATAGACAGCATAAATGCAGAACTGCAGGCAGCAAAGTGCTGTATACTTTAGTAAGAGGACAGAGTAGAAAGGCACAGGTGTTTATGAAAATATAAATTTTATAAACAAATATATATATATATATATATATATATATATATATATATATATATATATATATATATATATATATATATATATATATATATATATATATATATATATATATATATATATATATATATATATATATATATATCACTTCTATATACAGTACACTAGATGTCAGGAATGGTAAGGCTGCAGAGGAAAGTGGCCCATGAAAAGGACCTTGGGGATACAAACATGGGACAATCACCTACAGCCACGTTGTGAGATTTATGACTGGGCTACCACAGTGGGTCTAGTAAAGAAAAAGACAGCAAATGGATATTGAGAAAATTGGGACTTTCTAATTAAGCAGAGTAAATGGAAAATACTATGATGGGCTGCATTTTCTGCCTTTACTCAAAAAAAAAAAAAGAAAAATAATGCAGTTAAATTTCACTTTTAGGGAGAACACATTCAATCATAATGAGCAGTGAACAGGTAACAATGTCTAATTTGTTTTCAAGTGATGAGCACACCCTTGAAACCATATTTTATGGTGTGACTATGCCAATTATAGCACAATGTGACCTATTTTTGTATTTTACATCAAAGTAACATTATGATGGCAGCATTTCCATTTCCAAACTTAGGCTATGCCATTCTGCAAACTGCTGGTAATGCCGCTTTAAATTTGAGGTAAACAATAGTTTCAGATATTTCAAAAGTTAGCATAGTAAATGCACTTTCCATGAGGACTTGTTCAAGTCTTCATTTCTAAATCCTGTAATAAAAACGCGTGGCATTTCCCTTTTGGAATAACCTTTGTTTGGGCAAAACTTGAAAGACCAGCATAGCATGCTTCACTAAGTCTAAACTATTTTGGAATCTGAAGTTGAGTACAAATCATTTTGAAATATTGTCATTTAGTAGCTGATTGTTCTCAACCCAACCTGTCTTGACACTCACCTTTCTTGGCTCTACCACTCCGTTCACACTGCGGGCTCACTCCGCTCCCCTAACCTGCCCCCAATTCCCACACGCCCCAGTACTCCTAGATTTATACTCATCTAACCACACCCCCTCCTTAACTCCCACCCCCACACATCACAAACAGCCAACCAAACACAATCTATCTTTACACCCAAACCCACACTCCCTTACCGATCACTCCCCCATACCTCACTCTCTTGCATCTATCCACCCACACTCCCTAACACCAACAGTACTTAACCCACAATGTCTCCACCAACTCCAATCTCATCTCCAAAATCTAGACCATTCTGCTACCTCATACCCCCACTTGTCATACTTTATCTCCTCACATCCTATGAACACAGCCTACCTACTTCTCAATATCCTACATCCAGTACCACTGCTAGCTTCCACAACCACTATCCCACACCATTACAACCCCACCTTTTGTCTAATTCCACTACCCCAAAACCTCTTCATCCCCTAAGAGTTACCTACACTAACCCTAACTCTAAATACGATCATCAACTCCTACTAAAAATCCAAAAGCTACTAAGGAGGTCTCAACTAACACTTATAGTAGATGGGGATATCCACCCTAACCCAGGCCCAAACTTACCTGATACAACTAGCTCCACAAATATCAATGTCTCCAATCTACGGAGCTCATATGCCCCTAACTCACTACTAGTCTGCCACCTTAACATTAGAAGTATAAATAATAAAATCCACTATATACATGCCCTTCTGGATATGCACTCCCCTGACCTATTATGTCTTACCGAAACCTGGCTCAAACCCTCTATCCCTGATAATGAAATTATACCCCCTAACTACAATATAATAAGGCTTGACCAGCAAGGCAGAAAAGGTGGTGGAGTAGCCATCATGTACAAATGCACTCTACAAAGATGCACTATCTGTATCCCACAACACATGACAACTAAAAACTCTGAAACACTCATAATAAATGTCCAACTTAACAAAGTCAAAACTATCAACATAGATTGTATCTACATTCCCCCAGGTGACAACATAGTGACCCTAGAAAGTACCCTCCAATGGCTATCCACTACCCACCCCCAATAAACTATTATTCCAAGAGATTTCAATATCAATTGGAAAACCTGTTCATCAAACTTCCCCACCACCCACATTAACTTACATGGCTGCTCCCAAATTATAACTTCCCCTACCAGAATCAATAAGCCCAACAAAAAAGAAAGCACCCTAGACTGGATACTAATAAACAACAAATCCCAGTTATATAAATCAGGCACCCTACCAGAGGACATGAGTGACCACTTCCTAACCTATATAATCAGAAAAAGGAATGACATGTCTCAGCAAAATACCCTTAAAACCATTAGAAACACAAAAAACTTTAACCTTACTAATTTGCAGACCTAACTTAAGTCATGCAATTGGTCCAAACTAAAGCTAATTCCCCTTGACGAAACAGTCTCACACTTCAATGTTACATTCCCAGCCATCTTAGACAGGCATGCTCCCAAAAGAAATATCAGAACCAAAAGCAAAATAGCTCTATGGTTAACCAAAGGTACTAAACAAAAACTAACTGCAAGAAACACAGCATGGACCTCCTGGAGATCCACCAAATCCTGTCAGAACCACATTAGATAAAAACAATTGAGAAATGAGGCAAAAAATCCACCATGCTAGACACACAAACCTACTATTTCAACTTACAGAAAAAGCACGAGAATCAGCCACAAAACTTCTGGTCAGGCCTTAATAAACTGCTCCATCCAGGTAAATCCACAACCCCCACCCCTTCAACTACCTTACATCTACCCCCTAAAAGTGTAGCAGAGGCCTTAAATACTTTATTTACAGAAACAGTTCAGTCCCTAGCTAATAACCTACCTCCCAACTCCTTAAACACCACCTCATCCACTGCTGGTAATTTACTTCCCTTCTAATTTGATCCTATCCCCATAGACTATATTAAATCCCTACTTAAATAACTCAGACCTACCACCCTTGCAGCAGACTTACTCCCTGCAGAATTTCTACAAAAGGCCGCTAATGAAATAGCTTACCCTCTCTCCATCTTAATCAATCGTACTATCCACAAATCCTATATCCCCTCCATCTGCAAAATCTCCCACATTATTCCACTTCATAAAGGGGGTAATTCCACTGAACTCTCTAACTATAGACCTATAGCCATCCTATCTCCCATAGCCAAAATAATGGAAAAATGTATGCATAAGCAAATCCTGATTCACCTTATCGAGAACAATCTCCTAGCCCCATCCCAGCATGGATTTAGACCTGTCCATAGTACCACAACAGCACTTCTCTCCTTCTCCCACACAATAAATCAAAACCATAATCACAACATCCTCTCCTCTGCCCTCTTTCTCGACCTATCCAAAGATTCGATATGGTGAATCATCATCTACTCCTAGACACACTATAATCTCTCAGCCTAAACAACCTAGTAATCAACTGGTTCATCTCTTACCTGCAAGGCAGACAACAAGCAGTATTATGGAAAGGCAATCTATCCCCCCTTCTTCCAGTCACCCTTGGTGTCCCCCAAGGATCCATATTAGGACCCCTCCTTTTCTTCATATTCATCAATGACCTACCCAAAGTCATCCCAGAAGCAATCTGTATTCAGTATGCAGATGACTCTACCCTTATCTCTTCTGCCACTACCCCCTCAGAACTACAAGCTCTATCCCAAATCACCTTCAGCAAAGTAGAGGACTGGCTCAACAATCGCTGTCTCCTATTGAATCCTAACAAAACCAAACTATTACTTTTCTCCCCCACCCATAAACTCACATCACCAAATATTACAATCTCATCCAACAATGGCACCATTATCTCCCCAGACCCATCTACAAAACTTCTTGGTGTAATAATAGACAATAACCTAACATTTGACACTCATATAGACAAAACCATTAAAACAGTTAACAAAAAACTAGGCTCCTTGTATAGGATTAAACCATCCATAACCCCACCTGCCAGAGTCATAGCTTGTACCCATCTCCTATCAACCCTTCTCTATGCCTCACCCATCTTCGTAAACCTATGGAAATCAAACCTAAACAAATTAGATAGCTGCTATAACAATATAGCTAGATTCGCCACAGCCACAGCCACAGCCTAAAGAACCCATCACTGTCTAAATATTAAAACACTAGACTGGCTAGAACTACCCAATCAACTACAATACAACCAACTCATAGTTATTCATAAAATCCTCTACCAACCTAACAGTACACCCATTCTGACAAACATTATCACCCCCTACAGCAACCTAGCATCCCTCCGCTCATCCAACAAAATGTATGTGCAATCTGCCAAAGCCAACAACTCAGCCGGAGAATCATTATTCTCCAACTCAGCTGGCAAAAAATGGAACATGCTCCCTCCAGATCTTAGCACTATAGCCTCTTTACCCCAATTCAAAATATCCCTAAAGAATCAGCTAAACAAGCATTGGCTATGTCCATGTCTAAACCCAGACTAACCCAATATACATACAACCCTAGTAGGTAAACTAAGCAATATAAACAACTTCCTTATCCTATTTGAATAAACTTTCTAAACCAAACCCACCCGAATATCTATAATACTCAACAACCTTTAGAACAATACTAACTAAATCTAACCTAACTTGCTATCCTACCCTTTCTTATGCTTTGTTTCTAACTCCCTATCCTAACCATGCTCATACCTTTTTTTAACTCTTCTATATCAACCTGTTTTCCTAGACATTCCAAGCACATGCTTTTTAACCTTTTACATCTAATTTCCAATAACTCCCCTTCTTAACTAACCACCTTTTTTTCTCCTGGTTGTCATTCATGACATCTATCTAAGTATCATGTCATTCTATACTCTCACAACCTGTCCAATAATTTCTGTACATACTTCATACTATAAACCTATAAAGATTTTAAAACTTCAATGTAACCATGTATATATATATATATATATATATATATATATATATATATATATATATATAATCACCTTTTAAAATGTTTACATTTTTTCAATGTAACCATGAATATTGATTGTCATCATTTGTACATTTGGAGCTTTTCTCCCCAGGCCTCTGCTGAAAATGGACATGTATCCAGTTTGACTCTCCCGGTTAACAAATGTAAAATAAAATAAAATAAATAAATAGTATGAACATATTTGGATGGAATCTAAAGAGGAGGCAACTCCCTCTGCATAATTCAGGTTTGAAAATGTCCACTTTCTCAGTTATGGGGCTCTCAAGTAGTCTTCACAATTTCAATAGGGGGTGCATACTTATTTCCTGATCTATTTTTTTTATGTGTTTTTTTCCTTGGTACTTCATAGTAACATAGGTATGTATCTGTATCTATTTTTAATTAAGATTTTGCAAATCTAAATTATTTATTCATTTCACTCTCTAATGTCAGATTTATCCTGGTCAGACTGTTAGGGGAGCTGTTTTTGATAAAATTCTTGTGAGCAGTTACATCTACTAGCTTATAATAAATTTAAATTTAGAAATCCTATTTTATTCTATATTTTTGAAAAATACACTGGACCAAATATGGTGTTGATTCAGAAAGCTTAGCTGCTTGTCATTCTTTTTAACTTATTATTTTTTGTGTGTCATATCCATGGTTTATTTAAGCAATAATCCACAGCTGTGAGTGGGTGTATCAGGATTTACCCATGGTTGGTGTGGTTTGATTATGAAGGCAAAGCCTGAGTAATTAAACAAAGCCAACTGTTGGTAAATCCAGATTTACCTATAAACAGGAGTGGATTATTTCTGTTATACGATTATTACATTATTTAAGAAAGAAATTGCCTTACTTTTCTTAAATAATGCATTTGTATAAGGGCACTTTTGTCTTCTTCAACATTATCGTCCCTATACTGATGTACTGCACATGCCTACTTACGTTATTACTTACGTCCCGCTTACTTTCCCTCTCTAGTACAACAACGCAGGTGAAGTAATGGGGAAAAGAGAATCTCTATTTTTTTAACAATTAAAAATGTAGAGATTTACGAGGAGCAGTGCAAACACATAAGGAAAAACTAGGTAGGTTTTGGTTTGTTTAGTTTTGCAGAATGCACCTGATTTTTCTGTATTTTTCTCTGTCCTTCAGCATATGCTAATCAAAGGTCTGGCAGGTCAACGGTCCTTCAGCAGACTGAGTTTTTCTATTCATATATGCTCGATTTATAGCAAGCAGACTGGTTGGTCTGTCCAATTAACATGCTCATTTTTGAATAGTAATGAGCCTTAATTATATAATAATCAGATATATAACTGGACATCTGCTCTGAGTAAATATCTATAGTTTTTGTGCTTAGATGCAGATTTTTCAAGGGAAGACATGAACTGTAATTCAGTTGTGTATGCTTCTTCTCTGTGTCTTGCTTTTATGTACTAAATTTAAGGCACTGATTTTAATCTACACCCAGTAAATAGTACCTTCCAATTGGTGCTACAAATAGACAGCTTCCTGACATAATTGTTTTTAGGGTACCATAATACATCTGCCACTGATATCTGTCCTAGTCTTCATTAGCCCACATGTTCCCTTTTGTCCTTCCCAATCTTGAACTGGCAAACGTATAATAATGAAGGGAAAAAAACTTTTAAAATGAAATAAATGTATTGTTAAAAACTAACAGCTAGAGCAATTTTTTCAGCTGAAAAAACATAAAACAAAAAATACTTTGGTTGTTATGCAACTATTTAATTCATGTATAAAAGGAAAACAGCAAAACCCTAGAGGATGCTTCAGCAGATCAGCATCACTTGTGACTTTAGAGACACTTGGCATCTTTTCTACGGACATGCCAAACATTGGAATTCCATCTGTAATGTTACAATTTTGTGGCAATGGGTCTGCAGTCTCTGTAATTCTGTAATTACTGACTGTGTAAAAGGAAATATGCCATCTCTAATGAGACATTACTTTGAAATTCCTTGAAGAACTCTATACAAGTTTTACAAAGCTAAAATGTTATAGCATTTCAATTTAATATTGAAATACTTTGTCACACAACCACAACTTGCATCTGTTAGTAAGAATATTGTATTTTAGAGATCCTGTCAGTAGCAGAAAATAATTGTATTTGTAACACTGGATCAAAAACTAAAGCAACTGGACTAGTGTCAGGAGAGCAGAACTGGCATAACAGAGACAAATGACAAGCGCCAGAGTTTCTACTTACTTAATCTGTTGCTTTTTGCTAAACTAAAATATATTAAAGACAAGATGTACAAGAAGCATGGATTACAGTAGCAGTTTGTCCAAAGGCTAAAACTTAATTGATGCATTAATAATGCAAAGGTGTGCAAACTCCAATAAATTAGAATTATATGTGTCAGTCTGCTACCCCTTTGGAACAAAAGGGCCTTTGGACTAACAACTGGTAGTTTAGTTTAAGAGACAGTTAGCAAGTCCAATTTTATAAAATTAAGGAAAAGAAGGGTGAATTAGTCCCAAAGTTCTTACCACTCCTTAATTAGAAAACTGCAAGTTTAACAGAAACCATAGACTTTGCCTTGACACAAATGGCAAACCTAATTTCATAAAATTACGGAAAATAATGCATATCTGAAATTGAATAGGTCCTACTGTTCTTATACCATTCAATCAGTGGAAAGGCTTCTCAGGAGAGACTCTTGGCTGTTTTAGTATATTTGGTGGGTGATTATACAGATTTGGCCATTTAATCTAACTTATTGTTACTGTAGTACAGTGGGCAGTGGCTATGAGGAGATAACCATCAAGTTAGACAAGTCCAAATAATCTCCCTGCCCTTTTGTGAACTTCTCAGAAATCTTCATTTAGATATGCAGTTCCGATTTGCCTGTCTGTTGCAGCCTGCTTTACTAAATGCTTGCAAACTGCATTTAAGGTTTTGTGCACTTACCTTAAGGCAAACATGTAGTTATAATCTCCTTAATTCTTATTTCTTCTGTTTCTCAAATAGTAATGCATTGTCCAACTGCTGCCTGACACAGAGTACGTTGGCTTTGCTCAGTTCTCAAACTAGTGGCCTGCTTCATATCTCTCCCTCCCCAACCCCTGCCACCCCAGGGAAACAACAAAATTATATCCAATTAGCTACCTTCAGCTGCAGACATCCATTTAATTCCATCATCCAGCCTCGACTTACTGAAATACATTCTACAAACACTCTCACTCATTATCTGACTTCTTCACACCACCTCCCATTATATATCGAACTGCTGGTATTCCAGCCACTTGGAGTGCACCCAAACATTTACATTCATCTATAATCTCAGTCCCCAAACTACTCTATAGACTATTAACAATCTGACATTGGGCATATTTTAACACTCTTTCAATACTACTATTTATATTTAGTTATACATCACCTCCAAATCACTTAGCCATTTCCTTTACTTCCTACCTTAATTAAGC
The DNA here is from genome assembly GCF_019279795.1 of Protopterus annectens. Lineage (NCBI taxonomy): Eukaryota > Metazoa > Chordata > Ceratodontiformes > Protopteridae > Protopterus > Protopterus annectens. The sequence goes on along the minus strand of NC_056728.1, from coordinate 1,043,220,669 downwards.
CATACTAAGCAAAGACGGTCCTCATTTACTCAGCACTATTGAAACTATTCATAGCTCTCACACATCTCCCAGACTATCACTCCCCATCTATACTAAAATCCCAATTATAAGCATACAAAGTCTCAAGTGAACTTAATTCACTCTTCCAGAAACAAAATACCCCTTTCATCACCCCAATACAAAATCCCATCCAGCACATAATTTTCTATAACTCAATACCTAAATAGTAACCACATTTAAAATTACATAGTTACTCATCATCTGACATGCAGAGACATAGATCTAAATGATAGCCCTACTCTTCATAACTCTAGTGTGACTCATACTGAACATCCAAGGCTTTCCAAACTATCTTCCTAAATTCCAGAAACAACTGTAATGAAATTGAAAAGCTTCAAGCATGAGCTGATTTCTGTAAATCCTATCACTGAAACCTGGCTTAAACCTACAATATTAGTCAAACAAATGTTGCCTCATGACTCAAACCTCATTATGGTGGAGTGCACATTGAAAAGAGCTAGCAGTATTTTAACCATACGCTCTGATGCAATCGAAGTAAATCCTTCCAACAAACCCACACCTCAGTTCCAGTAATTCTAAAATTAATAGCCTTCAATAATATTCATGTCCTCTTCTCCATGCTCTTTATGACTATCTACATTCCACCAAACTCACTGATAAACCATATGGGTGCTGTCAAGACATCACTTCATGGATAACAGCAAATATAAAATAAAACATCAGTATATAAGATGTTGTCAATAGTGACTGGCATACACTATAAGCTCAAGAAGCTCCAAACCCACTTAAGCAATCTATAAGCCTATATGGATTAAAGTAGCTTATCAGGTAGCTAACAAGAACAGGCAAAGGGACCAAGAGAAGTAGGATTTCAGACTGGATTATAACTTCTGATGAGAAATTCTCTTAGAAAGGTGGAACTCTTACCAGACTTAATTAGTGACCACAACCCAACATACATAAGATGGGCATACTACAAACAATACAGCCCTACTACCTTTCTCTAGGCAAGGTCAACAAAAATATTCTGACCTGTATATCAACCCTCTGCTTTAACAATGTAGTTTGTATCCAGTACACCATATTTCACGAAATGCTGTTAAATACTTAAAGGAAACTTCTCTAAATAGTTTAAATTCTTTGGCTCCACTGTTCTCAACTCAAGCTATAACCTACTCAGTATCAATCCTTGATAACTGTAGAGTACCAGAATATTATGTTTAATTGTTGTGGAACATAATGCCAATTCTAAAAAGGGAAAATACCTCAGTATCACTAGCTATAGACCAATAGCTATTTTGTAATCCATCAGTAACATTCTTGAAAGATGTGTCAACAAACAGCTGCTTTACCCACCTAATTAGCCATAACCTACTGGCCTCAACTTAGCATGGTCCCATATCTGAACATAGTACCAATATAGCTCTTCTGCTCTTTCTAAATATTAGAGAATTCCAGCTTAGCCAACAAATAGTAACTGCCTCTGTCTACTTAGATCTTTCCATAGCCTTTGATATCATATCTTACACAATGCTTCTAAAGATGCTGGCCTTATTTGGTATCTTCACAAATCATGCAACTAGTTTAAATGCTACCTTACTGACATGTCACAGCCAATTAAATATAAAGATGCATATATCCAAACAACTGCCAAAGTTCCACTGTAATCTATCCTTAGATCAGTACTTTTCAATATCTTCATTAATGATATGTTCAAGATTGTAGAACAAGAATCCATCATTTAGTACATAGATAATTCCACCTTAATATGCTCAACCAACTTGATTGACTAATTGCAAACACAGTCCCAATCAGCCATCAGTAAACTTAAAGCCTGAATTTCCAAATTTTACCAACTATTGGCCCTTCTCAAAAAAAAAAAAAAAAAAGATGCTCTTTACATCCAAAAACTACTTTTAGAAACAAACCACAAAAAAAAATGGTAAGACTATTGAACACATCACCCATACAAAATTGTTTGGACTTATCATTGACCAGCACTTTAAAGTAAACCTTTATAGTAATTATACTATAGAAAAGATTAATCAAAAATGAAGTATGTTATATAGAGCTCAACCATACTACTTCAAAAAAACTATTAACCCAATCCCATCTACTAATGAGATTGTTATACACAGATCTTAAATAATCGCCAAATAGCCCTAATAAATAAAGCCAAGCTCTGCTATAACAAATTAACAAAATTTTACTACTAACTTCAGTAACAAAATATACCACTGTCAACACTTCTGTTGACTAGAACTAAAGAACCCCTTGAAGTATAACCAATTAAAAGTAGAACATAGCATCCTGTGCTCATAAGATAAATGCCCATCAAATAGCACCATCATCTCTAAATATGCTCCTAAGAGATAACTTAGATGACAAAATGTGTGTCCACTTAGTATTATAAAATGTAATAGTCACTTTGAACAGTACCTCTATACCAAGGTTCTGTTTTTAAACTTTAGAATTTCATTCCTCAGGAGCTCTCAATTGAGTCAAAACTTAAACTATTACAAGGCAAACTAAAAAAATCTTAGTACAAAAGCGTAACTTCTCCTGCTCTAAGCAATAATTAATACCACTACTTAATCTCCTTTGTACAAACATAATTCATTAACTACCTCTACTACTAAAATCTTTTCATACCTGGGAAGTACTTTTGAATTTACTAAACATCACACTTCACATACTCTAACCCATTTCTACTTCCATTTACTCTATACTCCCCTCCTATGTCTGCATCAATTACAATACTTCCCTTACTGTATTTCCTTGCTACATCTCTACATACCATCATTTATTTGTTTTATTTATTTGACATTTGATTACCAGGAAAGTCTGACTGGGTCCGGGGGAACCTATTTTCAGCAGAGGCCTGGAGAACTCCAAAATGTGAAACATGTTATATAAATACATGGAAAAGAATAATACGGACGTCAAGAGAATAAAAGTATAAAATGAACATGAGCAAGAACAAAATGAAAATATTAAGTTACATTTAGGAGCTATTACAATAAATATAATGCATTATTGTAGGAGAAAGTAGAGTATAAGACAATAATTATATGTTAAAGGTAGTGACAATCAATGAAAAACAAGTGGAGAAAAACAGGGTAAAGGATGAGAGAGGAATTTAGAGCAAGTGGGTTAAATGGGTAAATGATGAGGGAAATATAAGAGCATAAGGAAGCTAGCCAGATTTAGATAAAGAATGTAGTTGGGGTGTGATACAGAGATATCAGAGAAAAATATAAGTCTGTTACTGATAGTAGATGGAGAAATACAAAGGTGGCAAGAGGAAGAAGAATGGAGTAAGGGAAGGAGACTTAGATACTGATGTATAGTAACAATTGAATAGGTAGTATGAAAAGGATATAGTGTCATGTAGGCTTAGAGCAGGGACAGGTCCATGCTTTGCTTAAGTATTCCTTTAAAGTATTTTTAAATGAGAAGAAGTTATTCTAATGTTTGCATGAAGTTGGTTCCAAGCTTTGGAAGTGGAATAGGAGTACAGGGATTTTCCAGCAATTTTGTTGAGCTTGTGTACAGAAAAAAAGTTGTTTGTCTTTGGATCTTAGACATCTACTAGAGAGATAGATAGACAGAAAGAACAGATGTTAATGCAGGACAGGCAGTAGGCCTATAGATAATGTTGTGGGTTGTTAAGAGTTGTAAGAAGATGAGTCATTGTGTAAGTGCCAGCCATTTTAATGATAGACGTGCAATACAGTGATGAGTACACTATGAAGAGTTTGTGGAAAATTTTGCAATTTTATTATACCAGGCTGCAAATTTTTATAAGAGAGTGGCCTTAAGATTAGTAAAGATACTGGCACCATACAAGAGGGAAGATAATAAGTAAGTATTAGCTGGAGTGCTTCTAGAAGACTGGCTAAGAAAAGGTGAGTGTCTGTAAAGCATACCTAGTTTCTGGTGATTTTTTAAAAATGTTATTTTGTATATGGAGGTCGAATCTTAAGTTATCATCAATAATTACACCTAGCAGCTTGGTGTATGGGACAGTTTCAATCAATATGTCATTTAAGGAATGAATTTTGAAACTTGCTTTATATTCTTTTAGGTTTTTAGGGGCAAAGAGTAGTTTAGTTGTGTTAGAATTAAGACGCAATTGAGAGTTAATTAGCCAGTTAAATGGATGCGAAAGCTTCTAATAATTTTTTGAAGGTCAACTAAGTTATTAGCTGTGCAGATAATAGTTTAATCATCAGCATATTGGATTAAAGAGGCTTAGCAGATGGTTAGATGGAGGTTGTTTCTGAAGATGCTAAACAAAGGAGGCCCAAGTATAGAGTCCTGGAATACTCCTGTAATAATTAGTAGGAAGGAAGAAAGTCAGAAATGCCATTTTCCTGACTGTTGTCTGTCTGAGAGGTAACTTGTAAACCATACAAGGGAGATGGATGTGAGACCAAGTGGGGAATGTTGGTGTAATAACTTAGTATGTGAAACAGTATCAAATGCTTTTGAGAGGTCTAAAAATACTGTGGATGCAAGTTGACCAGAATTTCTGGGAGATTTATGGTGTCTATGGAGGATATTAGGGCATTTGGAGTATTGTGATTAGGTCTGAAACCATGCTGGGTAGGGGAAATGTTGTTATGCAGAAGGTATTTAATGAGTTGTGTATGGATACGCTTTTCCAGTAGTTTAGACAAAGGTGATAAGATAGCATTGGGGCAGTTGTTAGACAAATCAGAGCAGTTACCTCCTTTGTGTAGTGGAATAATATAGGACATCTTCCAGATGCTTGGGACATGAGCTTCAGTAACTGATCCGTTGATAAGAATACTGACTGGGTAAGCTATGGCGTCAGTACTCAGCTGGGAGATTATCAGCTGAATTAATATAAGGTTTGAGTTTTTGTAGACATTTTCTTATATGCTTGGTAGGGACTGGGTGAAGTGTAAAGGTAAGAGTAGTAGCTGGAGAACGTTGTGTGACATCAGTAGTAACATTATTTAGTAAACATATTATTAGCAGAGGATTGTTCTAGGTTAGATGTACTGTCAATAAAGTGAGAGATAAAGAGGGTGGTAATTTGTACAGGAGATTTATCTGGGAAGAAGCTAGTATTTTGTTTTGTGCCTTTGTTTATGAAGTGAATTGATTGCTGACCAGAATTTTGGGAGGTTGTGAGAGTAGTTAGATTATTGGCAGGTATATAATTCCTTTTAATTATATATAATAAGCTTTTTGACTTTATTATGGAGTTGTCAGTAAAATAATAAGTTGCCTTGGGTTTTATTTTTTTGCCATTCATGACATTAGGTTGCTTGGTAGAACATGATACCTATGAAGCATGATTGATTTTGATTTGTTTAGTCCGAGTTGGAGATAAGCTTTTATCTAAGAATGTTGTATTAAAGTGCTTTACAGCTTCAACTAAGGGAAAAGTTTTTAGGGTTGCCAGTTAATACATTTTAGCATATATAGAAAAGATTCTAGATTAAATTTATATAAGCTATGAGTTGTCTTGTATAAGTATTTATTGGGAGTATGTTTAGATGTTCTAATGGTGTAAGAGGGCAAGTGGTCACTTAGTGTGTTGGGGAGAGTACCGGTTTGTGTAAATTTACTAGAGTCAGACATTAGGATCCAGTTAAGAATGCATCCTTGGTTGTAGCTTTTGTCATATCTTGTAGAGGACTGTATAATTTGTGTAAAGTTATAGAGGTTAATAGAGTAAGCAGGAGAAACTGATGTAAGATTTAGCCAGTTTATATTAAAGTCACCGAGAATGATAGTTTCATGGGAAATGTTTGTTGTGATCCATTTTAAGATATTTTCAAGTGTATGTGTGTGAGGGGGTGTTATGTCCTGGGGGAATGCAGATAAATACAATACAAAGGCTTTTTTGATGTGTTCAGTTTTAGAGTAGTAACAAGAAGCTCTGCATTATCAAATTTGGGGATGGGACCTGACTATCTGGTTATTGTGAAGTGACTAGTGTGGAATAATGTAATTTCAACAGCTTTTTGTGTAATCTATCTAGTCTAATCATATTATACCCTGGGGCAACAATTCAGTGTCTTTTATTTCAAGTTTTAGACAGATTTCCATGGCAGCTAAAAAGATGGGAGTATGCAGTGCTATCCAGGCATAAAAGTATGAGATGTATTACAGAAGCTGTGAAAATCGAGGGTAAAGAATTTTAGATTCTTGATTAAGGATACTTTTAATGGGATAAGGAAAGAAGTTGGGGTAATGGAGGGGCCTGGGTTAGGGTGAACATCCCCAGCAAGGGTGATGAAAGAAAAATAGGTGGGAAGTAGTTTGTGTACAAGAGGGGATTTAATTAAGTAAACTGAGATTTGGTGACTTTTGGGTGATATGTTAGGAGCTTGATTTTTGGAGAGGTTAGTGTGGATGTGTGAAATGAACTGGGTGATATGTTTGAGAAACGTTTTGTGTTTTTTGAGATAAGTATCCTTGATGTTATATAAGAAATATGAGAGTTAACAGAAAATGTATGATGTGATGTTAGTTGAAGGATAAGAAAGGTTAGAGCATGGGAAAAGATGAACAGGAATGTATGTGGTGTTAAGGACATAGTATTATTTTATTTTTAGCATGTGTAGGGTTTTGATAAACTAGTTATAAAAAGAGATGGAAATGATGTGAGAAAGCTAAAAGAAGGATTATGATATGTGTAATGGAAGAGATGAGAGACTATATGAGTAAGTTGT
>NC_056728.1:1043096435-1043208935 GCF_019279795.1 Protopterus annectens | reverse complement strand
CATAATATCTTGGAAACTTCAGAATGCTTCACAATCGTACTAAAAAGCAAATTAATGAATACAAAAATCTATACTATAATAATTTTCAGAATAATAGTAAGTAAAACTAAAAATTTCTGGACAGCCATTAAAGAAATCTTGCATCCTGGCCATAAATTCAACCGTAACACCTCTTGCAATAACATCACTAAAAACTGCAATACATTTCACCTCTTATTTCATAGATGGTATAGTATGTCTAACAAGGATTCCCTAATATCTAATCCTAACTCTGCCCAGCAGCCATATATCACCACATCCAATTTCACCTTCAAACCTGTGCCCACATCCCATATAAAACTACTCTTAAACAAACTCAAACCATGCTCTACTTTAACCGATGACCTTCCAAGCATGTACCTTAAAATAGGCACCTGATTGCATTGCCTACCTTGTCTCAAGCCTTATAAATAGGTCAATTCAGGAATCTCACATTCCTACTCTCTGGAAAAAGTCACATGTCCCTCTGCACAAACGAGGACATTCAGCAGACATTACTAACTTTAGACCTTTAACAATTGTATCTCTCTCTCTAAAATACTTAAAAATGTATTCAGAAACAATTGCTAAACTATCTCCTGCAGGAAGAATGGCTATCCCCCACACAGCATGGCTTCCATCCTTCCCATAGTACTAACACTGCACTTCTAACCTATATAGATACTGCTAATAAAGCTGAAAAGGAAATGGCAAACTAGTCTCCTTATTTCCAGACATGTCTAAAGCTTTCAGTACAGTTAGTCACAGCAAACTTCTACTTCAAATGTCCTCATTACGTCTCTCTCAGCCCACTCTTCTACAGTTCAAAAGCTACTTGACTAATATGTATCAGTCAGTAAAATGGGACTCCACCCTCTCTCCATACATCACAGTCACCTCGTGTACCACAAGACTCTGTCCTTGGTCTCCTCCTCTTTAACATTCTCACCAGCATCCTCCACACATCCACATGACAGGCCTACCTAATACATTATAAAGATGAATCCACATTCATTTGCACATCTGACAATGTGGCTCACCTCCAAAAAACTATTCAAGTAGCTTAACAGTAACCCACAACTCATGCTCAACCCTTAAAAAAAATTCCTCTCCCATGAAAATTTCTTGATTATGCATGCATTGGACTCACTTGTCAAAGGAAATTATTAGTGTTGCTAGTGGATGATAATCTTAAATTTGACTTGCAACACTGATTAAGAAAACTCATCAAAAACTAGAGATGCTTTATTGAGCCCAAAACCTTTGAACCGAGTCAACTAAAGCTACACTTGCTAGTACTTATCTCCTCCCCACACTTCTTTATGGCACTCGTATCCTTACTAATCTTCAAGCATTACAAAAAAATTAAATTTACTTCTAAAAAAAGTTACTAAATTTGCAGCCAATAACTCTTTCAGAATACACCTTTGTATAGCACTAAACAGCCTAAATTGGTTAGAATTGCTCCATCAACTAACATATACAGAGTTTATTACCACATGTAAAATTATCCAGAATCCACTTGCATGTCCAGCACTAAATAACATTCTATACAACTATGCTCCTAGTCAGTCATTATGATCCAATGACCAAAACTCCTGTCTACAAACCTATCAAATCAGCTGGCCATTGTCTGTGCTCATACCATGTTGCTAAGGCCTGGAACTCCTTATCTCTACCCATCAGGTCAATATCCTCCCTCACATTGTCAAAACAATTCTGAAAGACTTCCTAGCCCAAAGCTTGCTCTGCTCTTGTTCAAAGCTGGAATGAACTATACCCCTGTATGTCCTTACTCTCCCTTCTCCACTCCTTTATTTCTATCAGTTTTTCTCCCCTGGCTTTCTCTCTAAATATAACATAAGCCTGCTTTTTTCTCACTTCATATTGCCATTCCTGCTTGTATTTTACTAACTCATCTCTAATTTCTCTATAAACTGGCTGAGATTTCTCTGTTAAATCATTGTCATATAACTAGTATCTACTCCTAATTAGTCTTTATGTAATATTATGTATAATTTGGTATAATTATATAAACTGTATTTGTTTTTTTAAAGATTGTAAAATTATTGTTCTTAAAATGTTTTGTAATACTTTGGAGATTTTCTCCGTGGGCCTCCTCTCTAAATGGGATCCTACCCTCTCGGTCTTTCCCAGTAATCCAATGTCAATAAATCAATAAATAAATGAATAAATTCCAGGTGGCTGGTTATGGCATTCCTTTCTAAGTAATCTGAAATTAAACATCATGCAATGCAGCAAATTCACAACAGTAGCTTAAGGTTTACTATATTCTTTCTGCCTCTGGATGCTAAGAGCATTTGCCAAATGAAGAACACTCACACAAAATAAACCCCAATATGTCTGTTCAGCTTCAAAATATAATCTGTGTGCATCCTACTACATAATGTCCAACTACGGCAGCTTAATGAGCTGCAGACTCTGTATTCTCTGTTTGGCTTTTGTTTTGAATGTTAGTTTCTTGTCTGCACAGTCTCAGACTTAAAGAAGCTGCGGTGTAAATAGGGTAACATATCTTTACTCAGAAAATAAGCTGTGGAGATGTGTGTAAGGAGCAGTTTCAATTTCCAGGGCTTGCTGCAAAAATTGAGATTTGTATATACCATGCATTCTTTATTTTTTCTTCTTGCAAAACGTATTAAAATGATTAACATTTTAAACAAAATTTCCTTTTCTTCTTTGGAAAAAATTGAGTTCAGTACAACTTTTCTGTGTTTTAAATATTTACTGCATTTTTACTGAAAGACAATTGTAAATTTCATACAGCCTGTCACAATCCTGACACCATTTCTATACTTAAAGCTTGTTTTCTTTAGAGACCATACAGGAAAGGCTAATGTGTTTTAGAGAGCCCAAACTAATCACAAATGTTCCTTCCCCACAGCTGCCTATGACTTCTCATGTGGCTAATGTCTAATATAATTATGTGTGCTATTTTTCATTTGAAGGAACGTGAGCATGTACAACACACAGTCCATGGTTTAAATCATCTACATACATAATTAAATATTGGATATACAAACTAGCGAAAACCACTGCAAATTCAAAAGCCAAGAACTCGACTCAGGCCAGTCCAAAATGTAAAAAACATGAAAAACAACAAATTTTATTAAGCCACTGTAAAAGCTTTTCGTTAGTACCTTGCACTGACTTCTTCAGACAAGCAAAACATTCACACCATTACAAGTGAGTTTAAATACCATCATTGAAACACTTAACCATGCCCCTTGCTCTCCCTTTAGCTCCTTAAAGGTACAGATCACAGCTAAGGTGCATTTGCAATTCTCTATTAATATAATAAAAATTCATACACCGAGACTGCAATAATAACAGGCTTTGAAACTGAAAGAAAAAGCCCAATATTTTGATTATTAAACTATATAAAGTAGATAAATGTATAAAATATATAAAATAACATAAAAATAACGATGTTCAACCTACAGCATAAATACTAATAATGGTAGCGCGACGCTTCCTAATCAAAAATTACCTATGCATACATTGTATCTTGCCTGCTTTCAAGTAAAATAACTAATATAATGAATATAATAAATATAATAATTAATGCATACTGTCCTAAGCATCTAAATAACTAGAACAGCACCCAAGAAAAATAATATAATATTAATAATATCTCACTAAATAATAAAAATAATAAAAATATAGAAATATAAAATATGACATCTAACATATAATATAATATGACATAACATATAATATAACATAATATAAATTTAGGCTACTCAGTATAGATATAATACTGTCATTAAATAAAACAGCTCTAAAAATTAGCGTATCTCAACCTAAAATTACTAAATAATAAAATATGAATCAATAATATATATTGTAAAATAATGATCATGATGTATAATCATAACAATAACTGATAACTATTAACCCTCCACCACTGTCGACTAATAAAGAGCTATGAAACCATTAATTTGTCGACTCTCATTTTTCATTTTTTGACTCTCATTTTAAAAAATTGTGAGAATAAACAGCTCGTAATGCAGGAATAACAATGTACATATGCATGCTGTTGATTGTGTGATAAATACCTCCAATCTGTCTGGCAACTTGTAAAGCTCAGTGGACTACGGAAGCTAGTAAGAGTGATGGTGTTGGTTCATATCTGGAAACATCCACATCTTTTGCATGTGAGGTATTATTATGTTGGTGTCTTCACAGACTGTCAGTCTGTGTGTGATATAACATTGTGAACCTCTGTCAGATATTAATTACATTATACAGCTGGCGAATGCCATGGACATTTTGAGTGAAGTGCAGTACTGCAGAAACAGGGACAAATGTCATTGTCTGTAACACACAAAATCCCGGACTGGAGTAAGTACTGACAGTCCCACTGGGGATGTCATACACTTAGTTAAACAGATCGCAATTCTGTTGCACTTTCATCAAAATGACCTGTTATGTACAGATATGTCTAGGCCTGCTGATACATACATATATGTATACATATCTGTTTGTCACTATCTCTCTCTCTCACATACATAGTATATCTATCGCTATGTATTTTCAAATAGATATATACCTATATAGCAATATACGGTATATACAAAACATATATCTCAGTCTCTCCCCATATATCTATATAACACATATACATATCATACACACACAGCTACATTTATTTATGCATCCCTTTTATATACATAAATATGTCTGTGGATGCCTGTATTGTCCTACATACCCTAATACTGGTGAGTAAAGCTGCTCTATCACACACCTATAATGTTGCACAAAGGATCCAAAGTAAGGGCTCAACAGTACATAATGCACTTACCTACAGTACACTGTGTCTGCTGGATGTCAACACATAAACAGCAACAGGTGAACAGGTGGTGTAATGTATAATTTTTGTCTACGCACGCATGAACAGGGCACATTGTTCCTGCCCACAGACTTGCCCATCCAAGTGCAAACAGCCACATATGGCCATACTGGTAACTGTAGATACACAGCTAGGATAATAACAGTTATCCACTGCTAGGATACTAGATACAGATAACAGTATGTAGCAATATCACTCTGCAGGCCACAGATGCTGTTCAACACAAGCCTAGTTTGTGTAATCCCCAAATAGTTTTCCTACAATCTCATATAAAACAGACATCAGCCATGGTGCATGTGATAAGTATTGCAATCTATAGTGTGCAAGACTAGATAGGTAGGGGTTCTAATCTTTGTCCACGCCACTTGGTGAGTGAGTGTGTGTGTGTGTGTGTGTGTGTGTGTGTGTGTGTGTGTGTGTGTGTGTGTGTTTATCCCCCTGCAAAACAACTGAGACTCCCCCATTGGCTATCAAACTACAATGGTTATGCACTTTTTGGCCCTGTAAGTTGCTGCTGGCTTCCAAACTGCAATCTTCTGCAAGACCTGATGATGTCATCTACCTTAAGATTACCAGCAGCCATTGTAGTATCACTATTAAGCCGTGGCGCATGTGATAAGTATTGTGATCTACAGTGTGTAAGACAGTTAGTTAAGGTTTTAATCTCAATCTAGGCTACTTGGTGTGTGTGTATATCCATATGGCATAAATATGACCACCTCAGTAGCTTAGAAGGAGGTAGGGTTTTGCAGTATTTTATTTGTAGCAGGTGATGTGGCCCCTAAATGCTTGACCACAACTAGGCCTGCTGATGTCATCAAGCATACTATGTCCTAAACTGATAATATTAGCAGACATGAGGTGTGTTACGTGAATCACATACTGTGATCTGTAGTGTGTACCATTACATAAGTAAGTGTTCTAATCTACATACAGTCAACCTGCACTATGTGTGTGCTGTGTCATGTCCTGTAAGCAGTGATTGGAAGTGGTGCTAGCCTCAATGTAGCCATGTTTGTGTGTGTGGCTGTTAGAGGATTTTGCATCAGTGTATGGAACCATAGGATGCTTGAACTTCACTAGAATAATAGCAGCAGAGCTCTCACAATCCTAGAAAACTTTATACCCTTATTTACATGATCATCACATATTACCGCAGTCCAAGTGGGACACAGGCAGAAGCCCTGTAATGAAAAGATGGTCACACAGCCAATCATACAGATGGCATGTGCTGAGGTGCACTGAGGTGCTCTATTTGCCATTAGGCAGGGTTCTGTTTCAAAAGTGTGATAAAGTCTGATAGACAAATCTCTCCCACCAGTATGTAATACTAACATCACATACTAGGTTAATGTCCTTAGAGTGATTAATCCATCTACTATGCCACTGGGTCTATATTAGAACACCGAAGTCTTAAAACTTCAAATGTTCTAATATCGACCCCCATTCAGTGAACGCTTACAATATCAAACATGCAGAAAAGCAAATTTTTTCCCAGGAAAAAAAATTGCTGTTCCGAAACACATACACACAAACACACCAAAAAATAGCAATCTACACACATACACTTAAAGCCCTACTTCTAACCCTACACTAAACTGTACATACACTACTATCTATCCACTTACCTTAACCCAAACCATAACCCTAAGGTCCGTCACTACCACACACTCACCTCACCCATGCGCTAACCCTAACTCACCTACCCCGCCCTAACCCTAATGTCCATCACAATCGCACACTTACCTGACCTGTATCCTAACTCACCTAATGTACACCCTAGCCCTCACGTGGACACAATCACACACTTATCTGAACCCAACCCGTAACTTTCCACCACAGTGCTGAAAATAGCGAAGCGACAGAAACGGCCATCCAAATTCTTTCCCTAGGAATAAATTCAGTGTTCTGCAGCTTCGCTATTTTCAGTGTTCACTGAATAGGGGTAAATATTAGAACATTTGATGTTTCAAGACTTTGATGTTCTAATATAGACCCATGCCACCTATAGATATGCAGCATGTACAATCAAGCAGGGTCACACATTGCCCCGTATGCAAGGCAGAGATCACGTCTGAGTAGTCTATATGCCAAAGACTACAATGACACTCATTTCAGATGATCCCCATTGAACACATACTGAAGATGTGAAGTTCCCTTTTGATGGACCATATTGTTGTGTGCAATTGCAAGTACTGCTTGGAAAGATACATTACCAAATGGCCATTGCACTCAGATATTGGCATGCTGAGGGAAGAGTACACCAGAGTTTATGAGCATGTCAATTATGGGTGACTATGCCCTCAGCTATGACAAACAATTCCTGCCATACCACTGGGGAGACATGGTGATCTCAGGCCCATTAGGTGTAAACCTATGTGGCCAGGTCTGTGTGCCCAGGTCTTTCACCCCTGAGCATATACATCACATTTTGTGACTGATGTGCTACTTACCAGGTACATAAGTGTTAGTGATGGAAATGATACTACATATATATATTTGCATGGAGTTTATGGTCATTAGTATGTTAACAGGCACTTAGTGACCCTTATAATGATAGCCTAAATGGGTGCTTTGTAAATGATGCCTGAGTTGGGATATAGCCAAATGGCTTGGCTCAGTCCAGGGGGTTGTATGCCCTGATGTCCTCTCACCCAGGTCCTTGGTAACTGCCTCAGAAATGTCCACCACATTTAACAGTCATGATTCCCCTGTCAGACATCCAAACTGTGTACAGTCAACTGTGTGTAGATCACATATATGTGTGCTGATCAGCTCCAATATGATTGCCCCTAAGGCCATATAGATATGGATACTCAGGCAAAGATGTCTATAGTTCTGGTGGTCAGTGGATGCACCACCTCTGTGCAAGGATATAACAGCTACCATTGTCCAGTTAGCTGTGGTGTAGTCAGTAGTTTCAGTATGATTACAAGGTTTTCCCAGTGGTGCTAGTAATCCTTGTCAGATCCCATGTAAGATGCAGCCTGCAATGTTAGCATGTCCAATAGATGCTGTATCCTCCATAGAGGGCTATTTATGACCTGCTCTGTAGATATGTAAGTTATGGGACAGGTTGTAGGAATGTCATGTGTCACATGTGGTTGGGACAGGGGAGTGAAGTTGATGCAGAACCTGGTGGACTACAAGCTATGACTACAGACCCATTATATGCTGCATCATTATGTATGAGTTCACCAACAGTCTAGGTCTGTCCTTTGAGATTACACATGTAACTACACTGTGCATTGTGGTTCTGCTTTGTTTGGGTGGATAATATTGTCACAAACTGTGTCTACACAACATCACACCACTTGTTTTATCTTAGGAGGTTGTGGCTCCATTTCAGCGGGGGGAACCCTCACCCCAACTGTCACACAACAATGTCTACCTCATGTTGTATAGCCTGATAATGGCAATTGTCCACCAAGCAGGTTTGCTGTGCCTTGAGAAGCCTGTGTTCCTCCTGTCAGGTACAGCCGAGTCCATGCAGTTGTAATGCTGCTGGCATAATGCAGGGGTGTAGAGCTCCGCATACCTGTCTGTCCCAGCTCAGGGGAGTGGTACAGTCAAGCTATGTAAACCATCCCACAGGACGTAATAAATGGGTCTGTTGAAATATATGTCTGTATTGTCTGCAAGGGGAGTTACTGCTGATAGTTTTAATACGACTGATCTGTGGTCAGATCCCACCAGGGAGGACCTCACATTGAGGGGCTGCAGTGGTCATCTATATTGATAAACACATGATGCAGTACATTGGTTGCCTTTGTGGGGATGTGACGGCACTGCTCCAGGGCATTATAGTTAAGGATGTGGACTAACCTTTGTGCAAGTGAGCTGCAGCATGAATAAGCAACACATTTAGTGGTCAATTAATGCCACCCCAAACCATTGTGTAATGATATATCTTGATAGACACACGTACATACAAATATGCACAATGGGTGTCTGGATTCATGAAGCTGCTCATGTAGCCGGGTATTCCTTGATTATGTGCCCTTCCAGTAGTGAATGGCACATGCAGTGTGTCTCTGGAAAATCACAGTGTTTTACAAAATCTGGATGTGTATCTATCCTTGAGTATGTATACACCACCAGCATTACCTTGCACACTGTCATTTTGAGGTCTGAATATGTGGATGGATGTGTAGTCTAGCATGGTTGTGATGCTATCCACAGCTTTGAACCAGATGTCCTTGACTGCACACATGTCTGCACATTCCACAGTGCGGACACCTTCCACAGAGTGGGGTTCAGTGTTGCCATACACAGCATGTAGCAGCATAATCTTGGTGTATAAATATAGTGTCCTCATTTCCAACTTTATCCTCAACAGTGCATCTAAGATCCATTGTGGGGGTGTTAGCAGACTTGGCCGGTACTCCAGATCTCAGGGGTGAAAGATGAAGACCATCACTGGTGAAGTATTGATGTCTGCTGAGCAAGGCATCCCAGGCAGACTACAGCCCCTTACAATGACACCATGCGCTAAGGCAATTATTGACTTCCATAAATTTCCAAGTGCATGGAGGGTCAGCAGCAGCTGAAAGCTATGCACATACCTGCGAGAGACATAGACTGGCTAAGCTCATTCATGTGTCTGCATACAGTCTGGTGACATATGTCACTAGTCATATACACCTGCAGGAACTATGATGTCAACATTATGTTAACTGATATTGCTTGATTTCCGGCAATGTGTGGTAAGGCTTATTGTGTCACCCTACAGACAGCTATCTGTGATTTTTCCTATATGTAGCTATTTGAAACAGACATCAATGTGTCTCACGATGTAATCACCTATGATGAAGAGGTGTGGTTTTTGCTTTGTCTCAGGTGTTTGAATTGTGAGAGAGTGGTGCATGCAGTATTATGTGTACTGTGCTCTCCAGAGGCAGGATTCTCTGAGGTATCTTTTGTTTTGCAATGTGTCTGGTAAGGAGCTGCACATATGCAGGTGTGTGTGATGTGGCTGTAGGTGGTGCAGGATGTGATCTGAGTATTTTGGCATAATGCTTACTGTCATATGCAATGACTGCTGTTGGAGACACAATGGCAGCAAGGTTGGAAATGCAGTCACATCTGTCACATGCTGTGTTTGCGTGTGTCATAGGAGTAGAGGGGTCTGGACACTCCCAACATCTCATCAGCAGGTCCTGCAAAGTAATGGTCATTCTGCCACACCCTTGGGGTTGACATCATGATATACAGTGTTTGTAGACACACCTTGCAGTGAAGATGTGGATGCCCGTGCATTCATAGAAGACTTGTACAATGTTGCTCACATTACGTTGGCCTCTCAAGTGTATGATACCTGTCAAGCAACCAGAAAGCACACTGGTTGTTGTATGACATGATGTGGAAACACAGACATTTGTTTAAGGTACATACCTATACAGTATCACATGCCTAGGACATGTGGCAGGTGGACACATCTTGGCCATAGGTGTCCAGTCTAGCCATGTCATGCAGATATCCGCCATTAATCTGATGAAGGGGAGGATACATGATTAGCTGTGAAATTGTCACCTGTGATGGCTCACCACCAGTGTATTGATTGTTTCAGCAAGACTTGACATCTATGTCACTGGACATTGCACATTATATTGCGGTGCTACAGCAGCGCTCCTAATCACTATCTTATCACTTCCTTAGTGACATCCACCAGCCCTGGAACAGAAGGCATAATGCATGGAAAAACCAAATGAGTGCCAAGTAGCTAATCAAGGCATCTACCTGGATTAGGATATGTGAAGGCAACAAAGCCTTTCATGATGTGGGACAGCTATGGGATGAACAAACTGGCTGTGTCCTGCTTCTCATCACTGGCTTCATAGTAACATTTTGCGTGTGATGACAGAAAATGTATCGGAGCATGGTATCCTATGTAAGAGTTGTGTAGGTGAGACCAACATTAGTAGTTGCCAGGCACCAGCAATTCTGTGAACTCCCATGTTTAACACAGTCGTCACAAGGTAATTGTGCCCTTCCAGTACATACTGCTTGGGTAGTGTCTAACTGCAGAATACTTCCAGCATGTTCCAAGAAAAGAGTCATCCAAGATGTCTGTACAGAGCAGAGACAAACAAGTTAGGGAAGTGTAATATATATACCCTAACTTGTTTGTGTGTGCTCTGTACAGACACCTAGATGACTTATCTTCTTGGAACATGCTGGAAGTAACTGCAATACATAATTGCACAAAGGACTGTCAGTGCCTCTGACTGACTACATTAGCAGGTGATTGCAAATTAGGAGTTGTTACTGAATCCCACACAGAAACAACAGTTATCCAGGATTGCCTGAGACACGCATCCACTTACCTGAGCCACTGACAAATATTAAATGCCAACAACTGCACAATATGATCCATTGGAAGTCATCCACCACTGGAAAATATAGTAGTATCCACACACTGCACACAGTTGAGCCATTAGATGTGGATATATGGATAAAGAGAGCAATGTAGCCTTCAACTTTCACTGGTTGGTAAGATGTGGGGATGCATTCAATTTAGTACAACCTATACAGAAAGGTATGGGATGTACAGTAAATCCCAGACTGTCATTATTGTACTGAATTTGGCACTCATTGCACTTATCATTGGGTGCAGTGGTACCCTTGCTATGTCACTGCACAGCCATATCCTACAACTGTAGCAGCCACACAAGTTCCATGGTAAACCAATACACATTATAGATAACATATTCTATGAAGTCTATGTCAAGACCGTACATCCGTAGCCTGTCTCCTCAATTTTTTGGAAGGGATGTGTATGGCTGTCATACAGGGAGGTGTCAGATCCTACTGTGTACCTCCCATGTATCCATGACAGTACTAGCACATGTCTTACCTGTTCTACACACCTACATTGTCACTGTTGGAGAGACAGGTATGTAACACAGACAGTACACCCTATTTGTAACAGGTCCTCCATGCATGTGAAGCATACATCTGTTGTGACACACATTATGTTCATGTTAGACAAAGGGATGCAGAACAAGACAATCACAACTGGTGTCAGACAAATGCATGTAATGGACACAGGAAATCTGTAGATGGATCATCTCCATCACCACATCTTGTAGATGTGTTTGCTGCCAAAACCCTGTTGACACTTATCAAGGGTATCAGTCCTTTTCACAGATTAGAGATGCATGAGTATCCTGGATGACACTATTGTCCTTGTTAGCCTGTTATACACAGATGAACCTATGGAGCCATGCACCTATAGTACTGTACCTTGCTGAAGACATATTTCTTGTGTGCTGACATTTCTTCCTGTGCTGTGATTTCTATGGCTTTATTGCTGTCCATCCATAGGTGTCCCAAACAGAATCCTGAAACAGAAACAGGTCCATGTCACACCTTTCATTGTGTAAGTATACAGCCATTACAACATCATACAACATAAGGTACACAAAATTATGTGGATTACTCATTACAAATGTCAGCATACAGTATCTGCCAGTAACCAGTACAAGTGGCATGGCAAAACAACACTGCATTACACAAGTATGTTTTAATTTATATTGTCACCCTATGCATCAGCCACATAGCTTCATTTCCCTGCATCGATGATGAGGATGACAGGAATGTGGCACAGGTATCATCATCACTTGCACAGGGTGTTGTGTGGGGGTGCAGGATGCACTAGCAGACCCAAAAGATTGACAGCATATGTGTGAGTCAGAAAGGGAAGCAGGAAAGATGGACCATGGAAATGTGCCACGTATATCTGTAGGTGCCCTGCATTTGACAGTGGTGTGTGAGTGTGTGCATGCATGCAGTCAAGTGCAGTGCTAGCCCTACATGTGTGTATGTTGGACAGCTTTGAACAATGCATGGTAGAGCTGACAGTTCACTGTCTCTGGCCCTGAACACTGGAAATGGCTCTGGCACCTCTATGCTTAAGGTCAGAAGCAGTGCTCATACCTGATGGTGACTGCTGTCTGCTGGGATCATGTCCTCTATGGGAACACCCAGGAACATGAGCCCATGGCCTGTCACATCTTGGTGTGGACAGCACACTCCCCTCTGTAGCACTGGATGTACTGCCACTATGGGAACGTGACTGTGCATGGCAGTGTGAACTCTCAGCAGATGAGATTTCTGACCTACATCCATGAGTCTGATGCTCAACTCCAGCCACATTTTCCAGTACAGACACTGTGCATTCCAAGACAGATAGTGTGCAACCTGTCTCAGCCCACCTTCTTTTCACTGCATCAGTGAACCGATCCAGGGTATCAGCAATGCAGTGGAGGCAGTCACAGATGATAGACTGTATTGCATCCATAACCCTAAGCATACATCTGGAGTTCCTTTCAGAACATGCCTGTGCCTCCGTGATGGCCCAAAACATGTGCCAAGTGGCCCATGATCTGACACCTGCTACAGGTGGTGGACAGACAGCAGGCCTCTTACAAGCACCCTTATCAATCTGCCTGTGTGGAACCTCACCAGATCTATGGCTATGGCCAGTGTCTACACTCACTGGATCCAAATTTGCCACACTTTCCTGTTCAATGTCCCCACTCTCTAACTGTCTAATATCTGTGGCCTCCAGTGACTGGGTATGTGTGGGCATACTGGCTGTGTGCAGTGACACTGAGGGCAGAAGAGGGATGCCAACCTCTGGGACAGATTCAGCCCCTGAAACCCCCACCTGTGCCTCACTCTAGCCACCATCAACAGCAGACTCTGAAAAGATACTGACAATCAGGTTGTGTAAGGGACAACATTATGCTCTGCAGTACTATGTTGCAAAATATATAAAGCTCTATACACTGTTGTCACTATTGCAGACCTGTTGAAAACCCAACCTCATATAGTAGGACAAGATGACATTACATTTTCAACAAACAGTTGTAGTTACTTGTAAATAAAAGCTCTTTACACAGGAATATCACCAGCAACAATGAAGTACATTGTTGACATTTGTGAAGACTGGGCCCAGTTGACACATATGACAATCTGTAATGTCCTGCAAATACTGTCACATATATCAATGTGATCACACCTACAAGGCATAGGTATGAGTCTAACTTGTACAGTCAGAAAATATCTGTGGAGTTGGGAATCATGCCAACAGTACAGCAATCCAGGCAGTAGGCCTGTGATGACACATTAGGCATTACATTTCTGTAAACCTACATCTATAAAAAAACAGTGTCATTCTTATCAGGAGCAGGACCATAGCCTTGTGCAATGCCTGACGGACCTGTGAAATGGAGACGTAATGTCAGTACCACCACATGTTGTACCACAACAAGGTAATATGCCCATATATCTCACATTTACTGTAGCTAATGTGTCATTATTTATTTTGTTCAACATCTGAGCATGAGAGTCAAACTGCAGTTAAACCCTCACCCCCAAAGAACAAGGAACTGAAACCCAAGTAAAGGAATGTACACCCCGATACACTGAATGCTACAATATTGCAATGCCGATAAAACTAAGCTTACCTGCACGCTCTTCTGCCATGGAAATTGTGGCACCCACATCCACAATGTATGGTGTGATGGATGCCTGGGAGCTGTTGTGTGTGCCTAGGTTCACCAGGAATTCCTCCATGGCTGAGAGTGGTTGTTCCACTGCAGGTCCTCCACTGGTGACACCACAATTCCTGGCTGCATCTGCTGCTCTTCTACGTGCAGCATTGATCATGTCCATTGCATTGTGTCAAACCTGCTTATATGGTCTGCTCTGATGACCTGTGGCATTCATGTCACAGACAAGATTAGCTCACAATGCTGCTCGCTCTACCATGTTTTGCCTCCCCTGGACAGTAGCAGTTAATGGTGTTGCCGGAGGCCTTCCAGTATAATATAATTCTCTGCAACCATGAAAGGTGCATGGTGTCTTGGATACATGTTTCCTGAAAGACAACAAAAGGGGAACACATGTCAGGATCACATATGTTGAAGTACACTATGTAGAGATACAGCAAGAACAGAATGTCTGGCAGTACCCACTGCTTGATCACACATGTCATATTCCACAGTGTGCAAACATACTAAGCATGTGGATATAACTAAGATACTAGTAGTAGTCACCTATTCCCATTTGTGCCATGACAGATACTACTGTATGATCATACACCAAATACTGCAGTCTATTGTAGTATGCCCCCAGGTGCCACCCCTGATAATATGTCAGACCAACAGTGCCAAACAAATCCCAGTGTGCTATTACAACCACTATAAAGGGACAGTCCCAAGAGACCAATGTACCACATTGACAAAAATCATTCCACCCTTGATGTATTGTACGTCCTCTGTAGGTGTAACAAATCTGGAGATCAATGACATGTCATTATCACAGTTCTAAGAAAGGCTTAAAGCTGTAATCCCTATTCCCTGTAAGTATATTCATACATCTGCATCCTGTTGTAAACAAAAAGGTTACATACCTCATGGAGTGCAAAACTCCTCTGTTGATATGTGGTGATATTTAAGTTTTTGCAAATACATGTTCTGTGTGAAGAAAATCTCATGCAGAATGGATCCCCATAGCCAGCTGTTTGCCTTTTAACATGCTTCTCATTAGCTGGTGATTGCCTCTTAACCAATCTGTAGTTGTAAAATGCTAATTGCACCTAACACAGCTGACTTGCAATGTCATCAGCCAATGACAGGCAACCACTCTGCAAGATATAAGGCCTTCATGTAGATTAGAAGCCCTTTCTGATATGTTGTGGTGGGCATTACTGGGGAGAGATGACTATGTCATCAAAGGGGGTAGGTCTGTAGCAGGTACTTTTACATAAAGGTATGTGTGCTGCAGAGAGTGTGAACACTTTGGAGAACAACAAACTGTAAGAGTAACCGTGGAAGCTGTGTCAGCCTTGTTGTATAGGCAGAGCCAGCGTGAGGGTCAGCCTTCTACTCCAATTATGGCATGTGTTTAAGGTAAGTATGTTATGCAATGGTTTCACTAACACAGTACTAGGCAACATGCTTGTTGTGTCCTTGAGCAACACAGGGGGATAAGTATAACACTATGTCCATCATTTGGACAACTGTCAGGCCATATGTTATAATCTGGTACTCATTTGGAACGTGTATGCTGGGGAAAACATAATGAAAGGCAGGTAGGTATGTGCAGGAAAAGTGTAGGAAAGAACCATAGCTATCCATTTCTTGTACAGCAACAACTGTATACTTTGACAGACTGTATAGATGACTTTGGACTCTCACCCCCAGAGAGAGAGAGGTGAGGACAACATAATTGCTTGTTAAGCCAATTGGACCAAATTATATGTGTCCAGTGGACACGTGCAATGGAGAGCTGTGTCTGAGACAATATATTTTTTGGGACAAGTGCCCATTTTTTTAAGGTTTGAGTGGAATGTTGGAGAATGGACATAGTTACATGTGGGGGAGGTAAGTTGGGTAGCTGAGGAAGCTTTCACAGACAGACAATACAGACAAGACAGCACAGGGATGGTGTGTGACACAAGAGAGAGGTGAACACCTTGGATGGGGAGGGTGTTGTGAAATTACAGTCCAGTGTGCCTCCACAAGGTAGCAGCATGATTCACATCCCCACCCATGGGACTGTTAGCACTGCTGCCACTGTGTCAAGAGTGGCAGTGGTGGAGCCTGGGTTCTGGGTGAGTCTGCCCCACCAGGGTGGCCAGTATGCTCTCCATCTGGTGCAGGCATCATCCAAACCCATGGAAGATGATCCCATGTACCAAACCTGACAGTTCATCATGCATGGTTGGCAACTCCTCCTTCAACACTGCTCCCATTGGGGGGCACATCCCTATCCCATGGGGTGCTACTACCCAACACCACAGGTAGTGTAGGGGCAGCAGAGGGGGCACTACCAGGCTGAGTTCCAGATGTGCTGGCACCTGGTGTCATGGCCAGAGGAGGCAAGGTAGGCCAATCACAAGGAACTGCCCAACCTTCATGATCTGTTGTAAAGTAGTTATAACAATAAGGTAAGGTTAGTGATAACCAAACCAATGTTAGTATTAACAGAATGGAACATAATATTGATTAATGCAAATACATATTAAGGTACATTATGTGTAACACAACATTAAGTAACATAAAAGTAAGTATATTAACAGCAAGCCAGTATGAAATAACCCATAAGGTGAACAAAACAGTTTAACAAAATATGTTAATATTAAATAATAATAATAATAATAAATGACAATAATAAATTAAAGAAGATAAGGGCTGGGGAGAGAGATAAAAACTTACCATTAGTTACATTGCAGATGATATCCCTAAAAATACTAGTAATACAGCCATCTACAGGTATGCAGTGTCAGTTGTGAGTACAGTAACTGAAATTCTTCTATAGCTGATATAGCACAGACATACCTCTCAATCTGTTAGCATGGGACACTATGGGCCAAGCACTAACAAATGCAGGTACACAACTATACAGAACAATTTCACATAATGTGCATGTACATGACTACCAAGGTGTTCTGTAAACAGATTTGAAAATATATTGCAATGCAGGTAATCATTTATCTGGTAATCATGGACCAGACAGATTAGGTGGTTGTAATTACATTACGAAAAATCATGACACTGGACAGGTATGTTTCTGTACATTAAGTAGACTAGACAGCTGTCATGACTTAGTTGGCAGGCATAGGTGTAGAACGCAAAAGCTATGACTGCAGGGGACATCTGCAAATAATGTATCAATTGACTGAAGCAACTTAGAACAGATATGCAATGAATACAGCCCTACTGCAAATATTAAGACAGATTTAGTTAGGAAACCACAATCCTGCTTAACGCTTTATTGGTACTGGTTAATTATCAGTGAAGTCAACACATGATATCTGCCCATAAAGTGGGCTACCTCACCCATATACCTTTTGTTCCTGGAGTGGGAGGAAAAAAGAGCATTATGTGACTGAAATTGGCCTGGAGATAGCCTTGAACCAAATATGACTTGTGCAATGCTTTTCTCAGGCAATTACTTTTGCATTCTACAGCTATTACAGCTTTACAGTTGACTCCAGTGACATTAGAACAGACATGCAATGAATACAGCCCTACTGCAAATATTAAGACAGATTTAGTTAGGAAACCATAATTCTGCTTAACAGCTTCCGGTATTGGTGTTAATTATCTATGAAGTCTGCACAAAATATTTGCCCATAAAGTGGGCTACCTCACTCATATACCTTTTGTTTCTGGAGTTGGAGGAAAAGAGAGCATTATGTGACTGATGGCCCGGAGACAACCATGAACCCTACTATGAGTTGTGCAATACATTTCTAAGGCCATTACTTTTGCATTCTACAGCTATTACAGTTTTACAGTTGATTGCAGTGACTTTAGAAAAGACATGCAATGAATACAGCCCTAATTAAGACAGATTTGTTAGGAAAAAACACAATCTTGCTTAACACTTTATTGGTACTGGTGTTAATTATCTGTGAAGTCTGCATACAATATCTGCCCATAAGGTGGCTACCGCATTCATATAACTTTTGTTCTTTGAGTGGGAGGAAAAGAGAGCTTTGTGTGACAGAAATTGGCCTGGAGAGAGCCTTGAATTGTACTATGAGTTTTGCAATACATTTCTCAGACCATTACTTTTGCATTCTGCAGTTATTACAGTTTCATAGTTGACTGCAGCAACCTAACCATAGACATGCAATGCATACAGCTCTACTGCAATTATGCTATGAGACCACAATCCTGCTTTATACCTTTTGGCATGATGGTACTGTTTATTGTTTATTGCACTACAGTTTGTATTGTTCATTTATTGCACTACAGTTCTAATTGTCCATTTATTGCATCACAGTTTGTATTGTTATTCTTTATTGCATTACAGATTTTGTTTATTCTTTATTGCAGTACAGTTTTTACTGTTTATTGTTTATTTCACTACAATTAGCATAATATAGCCATACTTACACATTCATGGCATAACCTGGCCAGGCATCTGGCACTGGACTGCATGTTGCGAGCCCTCTCAGCAGCAGCTGTTGGGAGAGAAGCACACCATTATGCATACCAGTTTTGCACAGCTTCAGCTTGCATTTTAGTAAAATAGTGGAAGAACTACTTACATATGTCTGGGGCATGCCCAACCCTGGCCTCCTGTACTCAGGTGTCCAAAGTTCCACTCTTTCTATGCTTCAGGTCATCATAGTGGTGAAGACACTGCTCACCAGTGCAGGGGATACCAGTAGGACTGATAAGTTCTCTGGCCAACTGATTCCTGATCTCAGCCTTACATTCTGAGCCCTGGTAATTGCTGTTTAGCAGCCTAGGTTCATAACTGCATATTAGGTGCCCAACAAAAAACATGGACTCCTGCACACCCCATCTCTGTGCCCAAAAGTGTGCACACTCATCAATACCACCTGGCATACTGACAGAAAGACTCCAACTGTTGTAGAAACCCTGCCTATTGGCCTTAATATAGACTGTTTTCCCACTCTTACACATCATTCAGGAACATTCAAAAACGTGGCATGTTGCTTAGCATCAGGCAAACCTGCTTAGCAGTGCTGAGCATTATAAAAACTCACACAACTGTTGTTTTAGCGAACCTTAGCAACACGCAAACATTAGCAGCTGTTAATCACATTTAAGCAGTGTTTAGCACCACCCAGCTCTTCCAAATGTAAAAGTTATGCTTTTAAATTAAACAGAAATTTACACTATGTTAACACAGAACCTATGAAGTTTTAGGCTGCCACTCTACCCATTTAAGTACTTGGATAATATATAAACTGGTATACATTCACATATACTACCAAGTGCTGTACAGCACAAACAGGCTTAAACATAACCAAAAATAAATAATTAATTAGATCCGGTGTCTATTTTTACATGTCTGGCAGGTATTAACTATCTCTGTGTAAGTGCAGCTTGGCATTGCTGCACTCTGCTCTGTGCAGCACAAATGGATATTTGAAAAAACAAAAGACAGATATGATAATTAATTACATCTGATTTCTATTTCTAGATGTCTAGCAGGCATCAGCTGTATATGTGTAAATGCAACTTGGCATTGCAGAGCACTGCACCACACAAACGGACATAAAAAAAATAGACATTTAGAAAACAAGCGATTAATTTACAGCACATGTCAACAGTAGCAGGGTACATTACAGGGTGCCTCATCTTGTGCATAACATCTGACTAGGCATCCACAATCACAGGATAGCCTCTACACTTCTGCCTACATGGATTCAATAACCCTATTACTATGCTCTCCCTCAGCAGCTCGCCATGATTAATATACATGGCATGCTTCTGAGGGGGAACCATGGCTGTGCACATGAATATATTCCATGTAGACTCTACATGGAGCCTACATGGATTTTTATTGAATCTTGAGGGTGGTCTTTAAGTTTCACCAGCCTGTCATTCATGTTCCTACCTTGTCATTCCACTGTTTTTTAGACTTTTATAAACTACATCCATAATTTATCAGGAACAAGACTTATTTTGATGCGGGGGTAATACTTACGCTAACTAACTAAAAATATATATAATATATACAGCAAGAGGTTCTCCGGTTTGATCCTCGGCTGGGGTGCCTTCTGTGCGGAGTCTGCATGTCCTCCCTGTGGTCAGGTGGATTTCCTCCCACATCCCAAAGACATGCTGTAGGTGGATTGGACACTCTAAATTGGCCTTAGATGTGAGTGTGTGCATGTGTGTGCCTTCTGTGGAAGGTTGGGCACCGGGCTGGCAACTTGACACCGTAAAACTCCGCTGCCAGTCATGAGCGGACAGGTGATCTGCTGTGGTGACCCCTAACCGGGAAAAAGCTGAAAGAAAAAGATCTATAATATGTATATATATATATATATATATATATATATATATATATATATATATATATATATATATATATATTTATATACAGTTATAGATATACAGATATAGGTATAGATATGTATAGATATAGATATATATAAAAGGTGTAACTTCCTATTTCATCTCATTCTCAGACTTAAAGCAGTAAATATTTAAATGGTTTATAATACTCCTAACCAACACAAAAAGCTCCTTCCTATTAACAGGCAATTGCCAGCCCCTTGCTTAATTAGGAACAATACAGATTTAACAAATATGCATATTGCAGTATTATCTGTAAACAGCTCATAAAACTAACCTCCCCCACACTGTTAGTATCAGCATTTGTGTTACTCATGAATTACCCAAGAACTACCGATAATAATTGCTGGACCATTAAGATAAAGCTATTTACACACAGACTTTCATACTTAACTCGACTGATGTTAATAGCAGATAGAAAAACGGTTCAAAACAGCATATTTGCAAGAACTGGCTACACAGTATGTTTGTCAGTTGAGTCGTGTAACAACATATAATGCAGTTTGTATGTTTTGTTTTACCATTACTGTATGGTTCTTTCTGATGCTGTAACACCATGAAAGCAAAACTATAGTTTGCACTTACCTAAAGATGTTTGAAATCAGCAGTGCTGCAAAAACCTATGGGCTGTATCCTACCAAGAATACAGCAACCAGACAACTTCCAAAGCATTCATCTCCTCCCACACTGTCACTTTGGCTGTTTATATGAGGATCCCTTTTTTGGGGGGTAGCCATATAAACAGCCACTGTGTCTGAAAATCTTCAAGACTTTCTTGCCCCTCCACAAAAACATGAGGAACTTATCCTGAACTAACCAAGATACAAACAATACCAAAACAAATGTATATCCCACCAAAACTATTTGCAAGAAGGGGCATGGATGGTAGAACATATACTGTTACAGGTAAGTGCAACTTATACAGCTGTGCTATGTTCATCATTCCCATTGCTGCATTAGCATATGGGTAGATAGCCATAGCTTTATCCAGCCTGAGATGAGGAAGGATAAGGGTCCAGGAGCTCCTGGAGAATGGTCCTAGCAAAGCCTGCTCTACACCTAGAAAAGGAACCAAGTTTATAGTGTTTTGTAAAAAGGACAAGGTTGTTTCATGTAAAAATGCTTCTAGAATCTATTGTTTTCCAGTATGCTATCATATAACCTAAACTCTAGTAGAGTGTGCCTTAATATTCCCTGTAATAGATTTACTATGATGAAACTAACAAAAAAGCAATTGCATTAAACATTCACCTGGAAATAGTCTGTCTAGATACAGGTTGACCTTTGTTGTCCTAGAATATGATATAAATAGTCGGTTAGCTTTCCTGAAGGCTTGGTTCATTCAAGATGCTATCTGATATACCTATGCATATTTCCAATGTGTAGAAGCTTTTCTCCACTGTTTTTTTTTTATCCAGATAGAAAGCAAGGAGATTGATGGTCTGATCCAATGAAAACATAAAAGAGGGGTTTGTGAGCAAATTGACCCTTTCTGTATGGAAAATAAAATAGAGTTCTCTCACCATGACAGCTTGGAACTCAGATACATCAGAGCAATAAGAAGAACAATTTTCAATGTGACAAATCTTAGATTAACCTGACTGGCAAGTTTAAAGGGTGAGATGATCATTTTTATAGCACAAAATGAGATCCTGGGAGGGAAAAGAAAGCTGTCAATGTGGAGGTCTCATGTGTAAAAGTCCTTTTAAAAACTGTTTAACAATAAACAGAGAAAAAACAGGGATATCCATGAGCAGACATGCAGAAATAGCCACAAGATGCACCTTAATAGAAGCAATTGATAGTCCAGAGGATAGTAACTCACATGAATATTTGAGCAGCAGTGGTACAAAATACTGGTTGGATCTCTAGCTATTGCACAGACACCAACAAGAAAATATCTTCCACTTGTCAATATATGCTTTTTAGTAGCAGGTTTTCTTGCCTCCTTTAACAATTGCAGTACATCCTGATAAAAGAGGTGCCTAAAAGGTATCATAATTGAATCATTTAGACAGTCAATTGAAGTTATTTGATGTTAAAATGCACCAAAATCCCCTTGTCCTGTGTGACTAGATCCATTCTTTGTGGAAGTTTTGGGCAATTGCTGCTGGCCAATTCCATAAGAAGGGATAACCAATTATGCCTGCACTAAAACAGAATTCCCACAGTGACTTTTAGAGTGTCTTTTTGAATCTTCAGAGTTATTCTGCAAATCATTAGAAAGAAGGGAAATGCATATAGTAACATCCTCAACCAGAGGCATGACAGCATCTGTTTCCAGGTCTGCTTCCAGGAAGTGCCAGAATGGAATCTGATTAGTTGCCTGTTTTAAAAGGAGGTGAACAGAACTACTTCAAGTGTTTCCCACAACTGGATCAACTCTTGAAGGTCTACCTAGGATCTGCTTAGCTTTTCTACCACTATGTTTTACTCTGACAATATGTAAGAAGCTTGAAGAGTTAAGGAATTCTGTAGAGCTCTCACCCTATCATTGCCAGCCAGCACTGAGAATACAACCTGGTGCCCACCTGTTTGTTTATGAACAGCATCACCATGCTGTTGTCAGTCATGATCTGTAAAGGGTCTGGGTTACACAGATAATGTAGAGAGCATATGGCATGAATCACAGACAACATTTCTTTTACATTGATCTGCTTTGATATGCC
Organism: Protopterus annectens; assembly: GCF_019279795.1. Classification (NCBI taxonomy): domain Eukaryota; kingdom Metazoa; phylum Chordata; order Ceratodontiformes; family Protopteridae; genus Protopterus; species Protopterus annectens. Next base: position 1,043,185,518 of record NC_056728.1, on the reverse strand, counting down.
TGAACCATCCCATAGTCTTTGTACTTTTACCCCCATTGAAATTGTTCCCCAAGCAAAATCTGAGGATTCAATCAGGACAGCGTGTGTTAGGGTGGGTGGAGAAAAAGGGAGATTTGAATTGTGAGCCATTTGATCCCTCCAACAATGCAGTCCTGATTTGATAACAGCAAAGATTCAAATTTGAAAATCCAGTGGGTGAGAATGTTGGGTCTACATCATACCTACAGGATTCAATGAAATAGCCAGCACCAAAGTGTTAAAAGCACACTTTTATTAACAAATAATAGATGTAGCTCCATCTATTCAATACATCAATTCATGCCGGTTTCGGCATTACTGCCTTCCTCAGTGAACAAACCATATTGACAGAAGCCACAAACATATATAGTATTTAGATAATTAATTAATTAAAGCACCCTTCCTGTTGCATCATATCCCCAATGAAGAGCACATCCGCACCTACTTATAATTGATAATTTAGACCATGAGATAAAAGCCCCAGTAACCTAATTATCCACTTTTTTCTTTATAGTTTAGGATGGAATGCCAACCGGCTTTATTACTCCTGTCCCCCTGAATCTTGTCTAAAACCATAAACATAAATCTGGTGGACTTGTGGGACATGCAGTGTCTGTATAGGGCATTAGTCATTCGTTTGTTACAGACATCACTAAAAGGTTCTGACATACGTGTTCATAGGGGATGGGAAGTTTGACCTATATAGAAGGCCGAACAGGTGCAGCAGGCTAAATATACTACCCAGTCTGTTCCGCAATTAGCGAAAAAATTTATGTCATAAACCTGACCAGTGTTCTTACTGGAGAATTGTTTCAACTTCAACATAACCTTACAGAAGGAACAGTGCTCACAAGGGAATGATCCCAGCAATTTATCCCCTGTGACTGTTAACTGATGACCTGAAGGGCCCCTGGTACTATCATGTTTGAAAAAAGAAAAATATGATCCCAGGGTCCTCCCCTTCAAAAAGAATACTGACACCTAGAAGGTAAAACTTGACTCAATTCTTCATTAGCCAATAATATATTCCAGTTCTTAGACACCACATTTTTAGGTAAATTGTTTTTTCCATAGGTAGTCACCATCCTGATGTTATTACCTTCCTCATTTGATGTTTTACTTCTATATTCCAACAATTGGGATCTTTGTTGTTTGGAGGCCCAATCCCTTGATTTGTAACCCCAACCAAGAATATTTGTGTTAAATCCTTCTGATAGAAGTCACAATCTTCCTGGGTGGAACAAATTCTCCTAATAAGAAGAAACTGAGATTTAGGTATATTTCTGATGCTGTGGGATGGATGTAAACTAGAGGCAAACAAAAAATTATTATACTGGGGATACTTCCTATAAACCTGAGTTCTTAAGGTGTGAACTGGGTTTCTTAAGATAGTAACACCTAAAAAATGTACATTGTGAGCATCACAAGTCAAGGTAAATTCTATCCCCCACTTGTTATCATTCAAGTATTGGACAAATTCCATTAAGTATTGACTGGATTATTTAGAAATAGTACCAAATTAGACAGTAGCAGTTACTCCTGATCAACTCATCAACACATATACAAAGTGCATATGTCATATCTTGTTTATAAACATCTAATGCTGAAGTAGTAAAAATTTAACATAAGACCCTTTGCCTGCATGCTCTGTATTACAACTTCAAGGTAATGTATTCCTGCATAGTACTTAAGGAATAAATGTCTGAAAACAGCAGGCTGGACTCATGAGATACCTGAAATACAGAGGAAAAAAGTCACAATGGATGAACCATACAAAAAATAGTAGCATCTATGGGTCACAATTACTGAATGAACTATAGGCACAGTAGGATTCAAACCAGGCCCAATGATGCAAATAATCATGTCCTTAGAAAGTCATATCCATATTAAAATTAGTTGAAACCTTTGTGCTAAATCATTAATATTAATGAATATAAAACATTGCCTAGCTGTAGACATAATGATTACAAACTCCTCTGTGCACTTATTTTTTTAAAGAAACTTATTTTTTAAAGAAAATATTGGGGAAACTTTACTTCAGAGATTAAAAACAGGGTTTTCCTTGATTACCTGTAGGTACACTCTAAGCAATGTCCTGTCTCAAACTATAAGTATTGTTTCTATTTACATGCTGAATTCCTCTTAACATGTAACAAAGTGCTATCTATGAGGAAGCAGCACAAAGAGAAATACATGCAATAGATATATAAGTTTTGAAGATAATGTATACATATATCTGGGAATAGTACCACTCGTACATGTAATGTTTTCACAAAATGTTACTTTATGTGCTAAGAAATGTAGCTGTGCTTCAATTATCCATATTTAACAATAATCAGGACTCTGTAACCAATCCTGTTTTGTGCACACAACATATTAACAATTACTGTTTAAAGTAAATATTATTCTGTCATTAATGTAATGTTGTCTGACCTAGAAGTAGACAATGACAGCAGTGTAAATATAATATTACAGTCCAGAAAACCAAGGTCCTGTTCTTTGGTCTATTCTTACTATAGCCAGAAAAGTAATTAATAAAATTGGAAAAATAAAGTTACCCCTCTATTGTTGAATTTATTAGCATCTCAAAAATTTTCAGTAGTGAATTGCATACTATAAAGATGAGAATTTTAATATTACACATTCATATGAATCTTGGTTTAAACTTAAAAACTTGTTTGAAAAATATTAATTGTTAATATGTATAACTTCAATATATAGATCAGCTGTGGACCTATGTAAATAGTTGTTTGTTTTATAATTGACTTGTTTATTTATTGTTTTAAAACCAAATAAAAATAATAAAAAGAACATAGTATTCCAGGAGGAGTGGCCAAGATGGTGAGCAGTTAACAGCATTGTTGTAGATCTGTTTCATTCTAACATCTCTGACAGGATTTTTACTAAAAAGACTCAACTAGAACATTTCAAAACTTAATGTATTTATAGCTAAAGTTCTGCTGAAAGATTTACTGTAAAAAAACAATAGGTTTGAAACTCTTTTAATTGCTTTTATTGTCAAGAAAACTAGAAAGAATAAATTGTCTCAGAATGAGCCACTGTAAGCCCAGTGTACAGGACAGTACTATGAAAAAAGACCTACAGGCTATAATAATTAACATCAGTGTGTTGTCTGTAATGACAGATGAATTAGAAAGCAAAATGGACAATTTTAAAGAGGAATGTAAAAAAAAAACAAGTTGAAGTGCTGAGTGACTCTCTTAAACAACAATCACCCAATTCTTGAGTATAGACGAGGCAATCTCTGATTTTGATGGAGGATTACTTGAAAATGATAATAATACTGAATTTCTTCTGAAAAAAATCAATTTATTCTAGGAAAAAATAGAAGACTTAGAGAACAGATCTAGAGGGAATACTATCGGGATTTGCGAGATTCCTGAAAAATAGGAGGGAGACGGTATGATTAAATTCCTTAAAACTTGGCTGCTAAAAACTTTGAACCTGCATGAAGCTTTTTCCTTTGGCATCAAAGGGGCACATAGATCACTTTACCACTCTTCTTTAAAAAAAAACACCTTCACCAAGGTCAGTGATCATAAGATTTTTCTCAAGTCAATATAAGGATTTAGTCTTAAAAGTTGCATGGACTAATTATCCAGTTAAAATTAAAGAAAATGCTATAAGATTTGACAATGACTATTCAACATTAGTGATGTCAAAGCATGTCTGCCATTTGTTAAAAGCTTAAAGAAAAACAAAATTAAAGCACAAATCTTGTTTCCAGCAAAATAAGGATTCACTTTCCAGAAAGAAAGAAGATTTTTAACACCTTGGACAATGCAGTGGACTTTATACAGAAAAATAAAATCCTAGAAAAACAGAAGAAATGGACTAGAATCTATCAACATCTTTAAAGAGAAATACAACAAGAGATGGTTGGTTAATAAAAGACAAAAACAGTAAAAAACTGAAGGACAAATGAAAATCAATGTATTTCATTGTTATGAATTCTTATTAATTTAAAGAAGTGCTTGAATACTTATGATCAGGTGCTGAATATTACTTTTTACAAAGTAAATCATGTCTTTCTTTTCCTATTTCAAATGGTTACCATCTCCCTTTTTAAAATGTTAGAGTTTTATTCTTTTAGCCATATATGCAATTAAATCCATGTGTTTCCATTTAAAGTTCAAAAGGTTAAACTATTCATTTTATTAAAACCTAATTATTATTATGATGAAACTTATGTTAGGTAGCACACTTTCTGATATATTGGCATAGTTGAGTAATGTAATATTACATATAATACTAGATCCAACAAATGATACTGAAGAAGCATGTTAACTTACATTCTGGTTTCTTAAAATGGTCCAGTAGTGTGCTACTGATAGTATACTTGACATGCAAAAGCACCCAGAAAATACCTGCTGTGTTATAAAGAAAGTATAAAAAATATAGCTTTTTACAAATATAAATGTTATTATTGGAATGATATCAGATAATTTGAGTAACATTCATACTTTTACAAGTTAAATCTGCATCACACATAACTGTCTTTATTTTAATGCAAGTTAATATACTATGTCTTCTTTAAAAAATGACAGTCTGCTTTATATTTATTTATTTACATCTGTTTACCGGGAAATTCCGACTGGACACAGGCCCTTTTTCAGTGGATGCCCGGGGAGACAAGCTCCACATCATGTACATGATAAACAGAGATACAAAGTTCCAGCAATAGTAAACAACATTACAGGTTGTTGGCTTTAATACAGTAACAAGATATTGATTATCAACAGTATATACAGTAAATGTTGCAAGTTAAGATAGTTTCTTGTCATTTATATTAGTAACAAAGTTGTCAGACAAGATTTTAAAGTATGTAAAGACAACTAGCTAATTCTGACTGTGGTTAGTAGTGGTGGTAGTATAGTTGGGTTAAGAGTCTAGGTGGGGGGATTAAACATATCATGCAAATAGTACTTACTGAATCATTAAATTTTATTTCTTTAAATACAATAGCTTTATAGCAGTAAAAATACTTTGAATTTTTTTTGTTGTTTTTCTTAGTGGTTTTGAGGGTTTGAGGGATTGATGTATATTGTAGACATGGCTTGGATTCACTTGCAAGTATTTTTATGTGAACTCTAACTGATGGACTATTCATTTTCAGGCCCTTATCATGAAAACCAGCTTGAAACAATGTAGAGTCATGATCACTTTTGTGATGTTACCGGAGTTCTGAAAATTCTAAGAACTGTCCAGGTTACTTCTTCCTGTCTAAAAGTAAACAATCACAATATTTTGAATCATATGCTAAGATGTCAAAGAATACAAGTTAGATAATAAGCAAAAGACAGTGAATTGCATTCTAAACCACTGTGAGTTGTTAAATGGTTCTGAATGCTTGCTACTGATAGTATCCTTAACATGCAATACCACCCAGGAAATGTATGTTATGTTATAAACAAAGTAAAAAATATAGTTTCTTAGATATATAAAAGTTATGATTGGAATGTTATTAAATAACTAGAGTAAAATGCATACTTGTACAAGTTAAACTTGGATCACACATAACTGTCATTCTTTTAATTCAAGTTTATATCCTCTATCTCCTTTAAAAAGTAACAATCTGCTTTATATTAAACATCTCATACAAATAGTGCTTACTGAATCATTACATATTATTTATTTAAATATGATAGTTTTTTTTAGTGGTTATGCTTTGAAAATTGTTTTAGTGGTTTAGAATGGTTTGAGTGATTGATGTATAATGTAGAGGTGGCTTGGATTCACTTGTGAAAGTTTTTCTGTTAAATGTAGCTGACAAACTGTTAATTTGCAAGCCCTTATCGTGAGAACAGGATTGAAGCAGCTAAATTAGAGTCATGAGCACTTTTGTGATGCTACATGAGTTCTAAAATTTCTAAGAATTGTACAGATTACTTATTTCTGTCTAAAAGTAAATAATCATAATATTTTGATGTCAATGAATACACGTTAGATAATAAATAAAAGACAGTGAATTGTATTCTAAACTGTCAGTTTTTAAATAGTTCTGAATGCTTGCAGTATGTAAAAAGAATAATTTGTATACTAGCCTATAGAAAGTCAATTCTGATAAAAAATGTAGGATTGTGTTTCTCTGTTATTGTCTCTTTTTAATGATAACAAAACTTAATATCTCAGAACAATTTATTATGCAAAGTTTGAATCTTAAAAGCGAAAATTTTTCAGATGTTTGTTCAGATACTATTAGACATAACATTTAAGGAAAAATAGAACTGATTCTAACAGTAGTACTAGATTAAATTGTATCCAATATATAAGGGTAAATATAAATGTTCTATTATATTATATTCTGCCCTAGGATTATAGCTAAAATATATAAACCTAGGAAAATAACAATAGTACAAGGCATAGTATACAAACAAATAGATCAGAATAAGTAAATACATATATAGTTAAAGAATATAAAAATCATACAGGTGTAGAAGGTTGGCATAGTGGTGAAGGTGTTTACTTTATAGGCATGAGGTGCAGGGTTTGATTCTTACATAGGTTAATTGAGCTTGAAATGGTACACAAGGACAGTTAGCCTTGTACTAATTTATGAACCATTTACACATATTAAATAAAATAGAAAAATAGAAAATCATCTAACCTGTAAATTAATAAATATGAAAATTACAACTGAATTCCTCCTTGTAGTAGACCAGGGAGATAATGTGAGGTAAAAGGAAAGAAATTGTAGAGATATTCAGTTTGGTCAACTTATAATACAGATTCTGAATACCTGTTTAACTGTTCTTATTCATAACAACTGACTGACAGGAATTTTTAAGATGATGCATACTAAAAATCTGAGCCACCTTAATATAAATCAGAAGCATGAGCTAAGCATTTTTCATCTAATGGAGAGTTTGAGCGGTAGTTTATTCATTTTTTTTTCAACAAACTAGGAAGACATCATTCCATCATAGATTGTTTTAGGGTTATATCATTATGTAATTTTTTACTTGTTTCAAAAGTTTTGTCCATAGCTGAAGAGTTCATATTGTTATATATAAAGTATGTAATAAATTCTGCACATAAATGGGATTTCATTATACCTGTGTTTTTTCTCTTATATAAATGTCTGATTATAAATGCATATCTATTAATATTAATGGGTTGAATAATCCAGTCATATGTCTCAACTGTACAGTTTTTGCATAATGTCCAGATTTTTGCCTCATATTTTAGTTCCATTTTCATTAATTTGTGATTTCCTAGCAAACTACTGGCAAATCATTTAAGATTGAAGTTAAAAAATAATGACAGGCATTTTGGTTTCAGGCAACATACCCTTCAGAAAATTCATGTGAATGCAAAACTTGTCAGCTTTTTAACTTTTTAAGTTTGTAAGAGCAATATTTAAAAACTGTCCTATTTTGGGCCTTTGTCCCATTTTTATGTATGGTTTTGTCCAGATTTCTTGCTCTGAGAAGTTGGGAGGTATGAATCCAGTAAAGAGGAGGAGTCTGTTCAAATACATGCAATTGCATAAAGCTCAAATAGCATTTCTACAGGAAACACATTTACTTAATAAAGATGTAAATAAACTTTCATTAAAGAATTATTTGGTTTTAGTAGATTCTGGATTTCAAGCTAAAAGAAGAGGCACCATCATTTTATGGAAGAACTCGCCAGTAATGCTTAAAGTAAAAGATACCTATGTTGATAAAAATGGTATGTTAAGTTTGTTATAACTGAGTGGAACAAAAAACTATATACATTGTTGAACTCTTATTGGATTCCAGGGGTTGGAGCTAAAGATGCAAAAAATTACTTAGGCATTATAGCCTATTACATGAAAGGTGAAGTCATAATGGTTATTCATTTTAATTGCATTTGATCAGACAAAGATTTCACTGCAGATAGAAAGCTAAGAAACACATCTTTAGCTAAACACTTGACACTTAAATCTAATTAATTTAATGGATATACATGAGCTAAGGAAAGCAAATTCACTTCGATTCACCCATTATTCATATAGGTATGGAACACAAACAAATATTGATAAAACTTTTGTCTCAAACAATCTCAAACAATCTGTTATCGCATATCAGAGAAGTTTTAATAGTTTCATGCCCATTATTTGATCATAATGCTATGATCTGTAATATTATTTAAAAAAATGACAATTTAATACATCAAAGGAAATTATCAGTGCTCTTTATTGAAATAAAAGAATTCAAGGATTGCTATCTTAAACAGATCAAACATTTCCTAGAAATAAATATGAATGTTGAAGTATTTAACATTGTCCTATGGGAATCTTTAAAGGCTTACTTAAATGGAAGAGTAACAAGCTGGCATATTAGTAAAACAAGAGAAAGGGACAAATAATTGAATACACTAAAGGCTAATACAGACACACATAAAATTAAATCCTAAATGAAATGACATTATGTCAGTCTGAACTTAAACTCTTAAATACAAAATATGCTAAAATTCTAAATCATCAAGTTTGAATAAACCTGGCAAAAGTTAAACTTCAGGCATATTCAGTTATCCCTTTAAGCTTGCATACATTTGCTCTAAATCATATCAAAGAAATTATAACACATATAAATAATAAAAAAGTATGGAGAACAGATAGTAAAGGTACTCCTGAGGTCTTCAAAATATTTTATGAAAATATAAATAATAATAATACAAATAACCTAGATAATGATGACATAGCTGAAACTTTTTAAGGGAAAATATAAATAATAAAATTACAAGTGAACAAATAAAAAAAAGCTTAGACCATTCGCTTTAACAGAAATAAAAGATCTAATGAAAAAGTAAAAAAATAATAAGGTGCCAGGCTTAGATGGTCTTATACTAGAACTATATAAAATACTACTGGATGATGCAGTTAAAATATTAGATAAGATTGACAGATAAATAAAAATAACTGTTGAAGTCCCCCCCCCCATCATGGAATATTCCCTTATATAATCTATTTTAAAAAAGATAAGGATCCTACAAAGTGCTCATCATACAGACCCATTTCACTTTTTAATGTGGACCATCAGATGTTCATGTCCATTTTAGGTAACAAAATTAATATACTTATACCTAAACCAATTAACAATGATTAAACTTGGTTTATTTCCAATAGATAAGTACATGGTAATATAGTAAGACTGCATACATTAATAGACTATACAAATAAAAATGAAAAATACATTTCTATCATTAGTTTTGATTTAGATAAAACTTTTAACCAGTATTTGGTTGTACCAGTTTAAAATACTTAGTGTATACAATAACTCTTGCGCTTATGTTAAAAAATGTGATTTTCTTTCTAATTCCTTTAAACTGCAAAAAAAGGCAGAAAACAAGTCTGTCCATTGTCACCTTTATTTTTTGCATTGGCTATAGAACCATTTTCTAAAAGTATTAGATCCAATAACAACATCAATGGTATCAAAAAAAAAGATTTCAAACTAAAGATTCAACTCTTTGCTGATGATATTTTAATAACAATAGGAAATATAGAGAATTCATTAGAATATATAATTACTTCTATGATTCAGTTTGAAGAAATCTCAAATTTAAGATTTAATCATAACAAAACAGGTACATTATTAATTAATAAAAAATTAAAAACAATCATACAAAAAATTGTAACTTCAAATGGGAACAGCAATCAATTGAAATACCTTGGTATAACCATTGTGTCTAACAGTAAAAAAATTATACAAATGTTCAACATGCTGCTGATAAAATTTTAAGTTTAGTCACATATTGGAACAAATTCTTCTTTACCATGGAAGAACAATGAATGCTCATTAAGATGGTAATTCTCCCTAAAATATTGTTTGTCTTACAATCTTTAGTACTAACTCCAACAACAGAAACGCTGAAGAAAATAAATAATATTTACTTAATTTTTTTGGCATCCTAACAAACCGATAGTTTCTTTTGATTGATTAGCACAATAAAGGTTGGGATAATGGTGGAATAGGATTCCCTGATATACAACTGTATGTTACTTCAGCAATTGTAAAATATATAGCATTGTGGATAATTTCATCTTATGATTCAAAATGAACACAATTCATCAAGAAATGTTATTATTAAATGATAAATATATCATAATCAGTCATAAACATATAGCCCGTAATTGTTTTATCTGGTTATTAAAAGATGTTTGCGTAAATAGAATTACACCCTCTTCTCAAATTCCCTATTTAAACATCATCACTTTCTCTTTCCGAAAGTTCACATATTCTAACCAAAATATTAAAGACTTAATATGTTCTATGTTTCCATACTGTTCAGAAACTCATAACTTCAACAAAATGCTAGTATTGTTTCATTTTTTAACATCAATTCTTAAATGGTACTGATATATATATATATATATATATATATATATATATATACACATACACATACTTGAAAATGTAAGGTCCAAATACAATCAAGATGCTGACAATTGCTTAATTTACAAATATTTAGAGACTTTGTGAAGACAGAGATTAATAAAATATTTAACCTAGATAAGAAACCATTCCCCAAAGTATTGTAATTCTTAATAAATATCAATATATTAATAAATATCAATAATAATGCAATGAAAAATAAATCATATTTGTCACAAATTTAGAAAGTTCTTAAGTTAGATTTCACATATTTAAGCAATTCCTATTATAACTACTCCTCAAAAATTAATAATGAAAACTTCTCTGAAGAATACAAAAAAACCCCATTAAAATCTACAGATTAAAAACTACCCCTGGGATTTAATAAAGCTGATCCTCTATGTTTATCATAGTGGCAAGGCACAAACACAGAGATCTGAGCCTGTGCTATCCAGTAAACAAGGCTGGGGGAATTCACAAACTTCCCAGCACTATTCCACCACCAAAGCAATGGAATAATGCAAATCACCTCATTTCCTCATGAAAACTATCCAAATGAGGTGAATTTGCAATCCAGGAAACAGACAGGCATCCGTGTTGCAGCCGTGTCCACAGCAGAAATGTATGCAGTTAGTAACTGTACATTTCTGTAAAAATAAAAATGAGGGCATGACAGCTTAAAGTAAAGCATGTATTATGTTCATTAGGCATGCCAATGGTCAAAACTGTGCCCATTAGTGTTGCAAAATTGTCAAAATCAAAAGTTTATATATATATATATATATATATATATATATATATATATATATATATATATATATATATATATATATATATAGATAGATAGATAGATATATGGGGCTGTTTAAGTGGAGCGCAGTGGCGTACAAATGTAATCGTGAGGAAAATAAAAAAAATTAGTAAAAGGGCAATTAGATGTGAAACAGTAATTTTGCCACTGTGGTATAACTAGGGTATAAGCCAGTAGGGGTATGTAAATGAGCTAAATTTATTGAATAGCAAAATGGAAGACCATGACCGCAGGAACCTAACTATGTAGGAGGCATAATGAGGTGGTGTAAGGAGGAGAAGCAGCTAACATGAAAAGGGGATGTGTCCTGGTTAGTGTAACCACATTGGAGCTCCACGGCTTCTATTTGCACTCAGCTAAGCACAGCTAAGCAAGGGTGTGTGTCTGAGGCTGCTTAGCTGATTTTCAAAATGCTGAGCGTGTTCGTGTTCAGGGGAGGGTCCTTTTCGGCTCAGAAATGTTTACACTAGCTAAAACAGTTTGCACAGTGTGCCACGGAGCTTAAACACAGCAGAAATAGAAAAAAAAAACAAAAAGGAAATAGCAGAATAAAGGAAATTAACTACAAATCTCTAATACGGACTCTGCCACTCACAGTGGCCCATTCAAACCCCACAATAATATAGCTGGCAGGTGGAATGTATCATAGTCAGTGAATCACACAGGCAGCATCTGCAGCACAGAAAGTATGCAAACACCTTTCAGTCTGTTTTTTCCCCACAAACTCTGCACCATTGGTGCACACACTTGGAAATTTTAACTGACAAAATGATAGGGGCTGCTGCTGCTTTGCTACATCTCTATGTGTTACAGACTGATGGCAGTGATGAGCATAATGCTGCTAACTGGGCCAGACTGAGGAGGAGAAGAGTGTTCAGACCCAGGGTAACCTTCCTTGGGCTATATGATTTGGAGATACTAGAGTGCTATAGGGTGGACAGGGATATACGTCAGCATCTCACTGAGCTCTGCTGGCCTCACCTCAGACCCAGAGCTGACAGAAGGGAACCCATCCCAGTTGAAACAAATGTATGTGTAGCCTTAAGAATACTAGCTACAGGTACTTTCCAAAGACATACTGGGGACATCATGGGAGTCTCACAAGCATCTGCATCCAGGGTACTCCACCAGTTCCTGGATGCATTGCTTCCACATGCCGGTGAGCACATTTATTTCCCCCTGCATCCCTGAGGAGAGTAGCAGCAATATGAGTATCTTCCACCATTTAGCAGACTACCTGGAGGTACTGACTGCCATAGACTGCACTCACGTCCACATCAAAGCACCACCCAGTGAAGCTGGTAGAGTGTACATCAACCACAAGGACTATCACTCCACCAACTGCCAGGTTGTGTGCAATACCCAGGGCATTATCATCAATGTGTGTGCTGGCTGCCATGGCAGCTATCATGATTCCCACATCTGGCATGCCTCACAGCTGTAGCAGGCATTTTCCAGGGAGGGACATCATGTATGGTCATCTCATGGGGGATACTGGCTATGCACTGGAACCGTGGATGGTGACACCCATCAGAAATCCACACATACCCATGGAAGAATGTCATAATGAGGCACACGCACAAACTAGGAACATTATAGAGCATGTGTTTAGGATGCTTCAGTCACGGTTCCACTGACATATCTGGTGGAGCTTTGAAGTACTCTCCAGTCACATGTGCAAAATGTTTATAGTATGTGCTATGCTACACAATATGATCTTGTGGAAACCATTATGGAAGATACATCACAGGGAAGGGGCACACAGCCCCCCACCATTGCCAAGGTTTCCACCGGCACAGGAGGACTTGGAGGAGGGACCCCCAGAACCTGCCCCTGTAGGCAGACTTAGGCATGCCCAGTATGCCCTGGCCTTGGCAAAGAGGCAACGCATAGCACATACACTGACACCCTAGGGTCCAGGGACTGACAACTCTCTCCGACTCATACACACAGTAAAATGGATCCCACACACATTGCACTATCTGTACCTTACCATGTATAGGCTGTGTACTGCATGCATCCAACAGAATCAGCCCTCAAGCACCATCCTCACAACTGCCGCAGGTACAAGGTAAGTCACTCTTCTTAACAATAGATGAATGGAGTAGTATGTTTTAGTAGCATATCTAAGGTATCACTGCATGCATGCAATGGAATGGGGAGGCCTACCTGGATAGCAGCAGACAACTGATAGCTATGTGGGACAACATGAAATGTCCATCCAATTCTGGCTTCCCCAGAGTATGCAGTAGTCTCATAGGTGACAAAACTCACTGCAGTGTTTGTGGGGGACTAATAAACTGGGGGGTCATAGGTCACATGCATGGATGTCAATGGTGGGGTCCCATACTCACCCCTCAGCCTCTCCCAGCAAGTAAGCTGTAGAAATCCATAATGCAATGTCTGGCAAAGGCCCCAAAATAGGGACAATGATGATATATTCCTCTTACAGACTTACACAGTGATATCACACCAGATCTTGCAGTTGCATGAAGTGTCTGAAGGGTAGGAAGTCTGAAACTCAAATGTCTGCCATTACATTCTAACCTTTGGTATTTAGTGATATGCCAGTATTCTCCAAGACAGGCACAACACTATGCTAAATGAAACCAAAAAGAAAAGCCAACATATGTACAGTCTGTGCAAATGTGTACAGTTGACAGGTATGCCCCCCCAACACGGGTCTATATTATAACAACAAATGATCAAATGATCGAACGCTGTTATATCGAACTCTAAAGTTCGAATTCACAAGACATCCGAACAACCCAAACAGCAATTTTTTTCCCAGAGAAAAAAAATCACTGTTCCAAAAATTAAAACATTGCATAAAGTGGGGGGCCTCCACCCCCCTGACATGGCGGGCTGTGCCCACATCTCCTACTTAAATATACCAACTCTGAGATTGAACTACAATGCCAAAAATGGCAAAGTGACGGAAGTGGCCAAGCGACTTCTTTCCCAGGGAAAGAATTCACTTATATGCCACTTCGACATTTTGCCTTTTCGACATTTTAAGTTCGACCAAGACGCATTTGACAAAATGCATCTTCGATCATCTGATAGGAACCCCCCAACACACCCATGTCCCCATAAAAATGCAGTAACATGTATGTGTAGGGTAATAGCAGCACAGCACACATTTCCAGGGCTGTCCCAATCAACTTGATAACTTGTCGCATGTCCACAATATGCAGGGGTCAATGAGCTATGTATATGTGTGGTTAATACTGTCAGGAAGTGGGCAGCACTTACTCTTGGCTGTTGTGGCTTAGTGGCCTAGGTACAGAACTGTGATTGACAGGGTCCATGTTCCAAGACTTTCTGTGCCAATTATTTTGCATGCAGCTACACCTGCTGTAGGAGCTGTACACACTGTCCAGAAGTCAATATCTGTCACTGCAGGAAAGCTGGACAATCAGGGACAGCTGGACACACATATGGACAGTACACAGCTCAGAGTAACTTTCACAGTGCCTAGTAGGACAGCAGGTACCTGGAAGTCAGTGTACTGTCAGGTGTTAACTGGCTGCCACCTTACTGTGTCAGCACTGACAACAAGTAAATGGCCACCATCCATAACCCTAGGATGACAGGCTGTCATAGAAGTATCACAAATATGCTTTGTATATCTTGTCCTAACATTGCATTTGCCTGCCAAACTATGTGCCAAACAAGAAAGCTTCATGTCAAAACATCAATGGCAGACAGTGGAAAAGCAGACATCATACCCATAAGAAACACCAAGCTTATACCAAACTGGTCTCCCAGCTATCTATGTTTGGCAGACCATTATTAACACCCTATCCCCATGTGTGAGCCTGTGTCTGACTGTCATATATGGGCCTGTACATATTTCAGTTTGTGACAGGATGACAGCTAGGGCCAACATGTAGCCTCATTATAACATAGCAACATAAACCATCTGAGGTATTATCATTATGGATCATCATGAATTATCAAGGACTTCATTAACAGGGACATTGGCAAACTCCAAATACTTGACCCCAAGCAGTCTGCCTTTCTCAAGGGGAGGTATGGCAGTGAACTCTGGATGACTTCCCTGAGACAACCAACAAACCCATGGATGATAGAAAATGTGAAGATAGGTGAATGCTGCCAGCCTAGCCAGATAGAATTTTGTAGATAATTATGTCATTGTAAATATTAATGTAAGCCACAGGCTTGTTCTCTTAAATGTGGAAAGACTGCATTGGGTGTTGAACTGAAAAAAATGTAACAAAAGTGCACTCTACTGCAAGAAAGCTGATAAGTCAAACCTTGTGAAATTCTTTGATCTAAAACTCGGAGCTGAGATGTCTAGAGGGAGGCATTCTGCCTATTGTTTTGAGGCTAGAGTTAATGGCTAGAATTTGCATGTATAACTTCTTTTATTACTCTGGCTTCCTGACAAGCTGCAAGATCAAAAGGGCTATTAACCTCTGAGTTTCTGTTAGCCTGGGAACCAGAAAGAAATGCTGTAATCTGAAATGAATCAGTGGTACTGTGTTATCAAATTAAGGACAGAAAGAATGAGAGCATTTAGCATTTGTCTTGAGAACATCCAACATCACCAGCACTGTCTTGCTCTATATGTAAGTTTATTTTAGAACTGCGTTTTCTCTTAGATATAGCTAGGAAGTAGGAAGATTAGATTATTGTTTCTGTATTGATGGCAGAACTTTTCTACTGTTTTATTTTAAGTATTTCTCTGTGATCACTGAACTCTTGACTAGCACTGTGTAGTAGGAAGTATTGTCTTGGGTTTTTTGTTATTTATTATTAAATATTTGTAAACCTTTAAACTTTGGCTGTTTTGTGCAGAGATAATTTAAGCTCTATAGTCCACTGCATGCATATAGTGATACTGGCCAAGCCACTCCAATAAGCCTTGACTGTTCAGTTGCACTTACCATTTGGATAATAATATTGCACAGTATAACTGGACACCCTTTCATAAGTGCCTTTTAATAGCTGCTAAATATTAATGGGTGGTTGCAAGTGGTACTAAGGTATAGTCTGGGTAAAAGAGGCACAGCTGAAGAACCTGTGCCAACCATCCCCAGGAGTGTCTGTGTGGTTGTATATAAATCTTATCTCAAAGTGTGTGTGTGTCAGCTACTTGGGCAAGGACACAAAGCACTGGTTGGACAGAGAGGGTGCTGGGGGTTTTAGTTTGCCCACTAGGCTGAGATCTGGACCCTATAGCTTTGCCAGTGGGGAGTCTTATTGGGAACCTGGAGAGAAAGGGAGAAACCAGCCCCAGACTGACTGTGATCTCTGTATGCTTTTACGGGAAATTGTACTTTACTGTGTGTGTGTATTTATTATCCTTTCCCTATATGGATGCTGCTCTATATGGATGCCCATTACTAGTGTTAGTGGTGAGGGTTGAGGCTCCTTGATTGCTGGGCCAGTGCACGGACATCACATATTAATTGTTTGGCAGTGGTAGGATATCCACACCACATATTAATTGGTTGGCAAATACTAATTGGCTTGTAGTGATGTGGGTAGTGTGAATTCCTGTAGCTTGTGTGCAGTGATCACTGAAGGTGTTTTGTACTCTAAATCAGCCACACAGTAGAATACAGACAGCAATTGTTTTATTTATTTTGTTATCTTAGTTAGTCAGGGAGAGCAGGCAGCATGTCAACAGAGGAGTACAGAAAGCTGACAAGGAGCCAGCTGGCTGAGATGTGCCAGGCTATGGGACTGGTGCATGGAAACCTGACTAAGGTAGACATGATTGCAGCTTTGGTCACAGCTGCATCAGAAAACAGCAACCAGGAGGACGATCAGACTGGCAGTGGGGATGTACCACACTCAGAGAATGGAGAGCTCAACCTTTCTGCAGAGGACTTAAAAATCCATCTGGAGCTAAAGAGACTTGAGTTGGAGGCCAGGTATTTGGAAATAGAAGCAGCTGAGAGACTGAGGCATCTAGAGAGTGAGGACAATGAGAAACTGTGATTTTTGCAGGCTGAGTAGAATGAGAAACTCCTATGCCTGGAAGCTGAGGAAAAGGAAAGGCAGAGGCAGCATGAAAAGGAGATGCTGACTCTTTGCCAGAGTCATAGAGGTAATGCGGAAGGGAGTAATCAGACCCCAGAAGCAGTAAATTTCTTCCGCAATTTACAGAGGAGGATAATATTGATAGTTTCATTCGTATGTTTGAGAGGGTATGTAAACAGTATGATGTTGACCAAAGGCTCTGGGTATAGTTCCTGACCCACTGTGCGGTATAAATTAACTGAGCGTGAATGTTTTTATTATACTGTTGTTAAGAATTGCTTGTTAGAATGTTTTAAGCTAATGCCTGAAACTTACGGGAAAGTTTTGTGAGCATAGACACAAGGCAGATGAAAGTGTGTGTGAATATGTCACTGGACTGAACACTTATTTTCATAGGTGGGTGAGTGGATGTCAGGTCACCACTTTTGAAGTGCTGGCAGACCTTTTGGTGAGGGAACAAGCCCTTAGCACTTTGCCTGAGGACATGAGGCTCTGGTTAGCTGATAGACAATGTACTACTTCAGATGAGTTGGGGAAGAACAGAGTCCTATACTTAGCAAGCAGGGCATCCCTGCACAGGAAAGGGGCTCCCAGTACTGCCCATGGGTCTAAAGGAACCCATGGTGGGCAGCACAGACTGCCCCAACAGAATCTGTCTGTAGCAGGGAAAGCCACTAGTCCAGGTATACGTCCAGGACCTAGGGTTATATGTTTTGAATGCAACCAGTGGGGCCATGTGGCATACAGATGTCCACAGAGGCAAGATGTGGAACAAAAGGTGATGGAGCCAGCAAGTGGGAAACACAAAATGCCAATAGTAGGTTGTCTTGAGACAATGAGGGTACCAAACTAGTATCCTGCAGATGTCCTGATAGGGAAGGATGTTTATGAGGCAGTACTATATGCTTATGCATTTACATGTAGTCAGGCTAGGAGACAAGCATGTGGGTCTGGTAGCTTGGGAGAGACCAAGACAGCCTGCATACTTGCAGCCAGGACTAGTGAGGTGTTACTTCAGGGAGGGAGCTACTCTGTAGCAGTGATACTGAATGTGAGCCACAGCTGCTTGTGGGTACTGATGTTCCCTTGACAGAGTGACTCCAAAGGTAGAGGTGAGTAGTAGTACCCAGGCTGACAGTGAGGCACCAGTGTCAGAGGATGCCAGACTTCCTGTGGGGTGGAGCTGGGAAGGGTTACAAAGAGAGAGTTGAGATAGGCTCAGCTCTCAGACCCTACATTGTAAGGCAGGCAGCTAGTGAGAGACCTGATTCTCAAGGGAAGGGGGAATCAGTATACTGGGACAAAGGATTACTGTATAGAGAGTGGACCTCTGAGGGAGGGCTAGAAGGTGAGAGGGTACAACAGTTGGTAGTGCCTAGATCCTACCATCTGGCGCTTCTAGCCATAGTCTATGTTATTGCCTTTGCAGGTCATATGGGCATAAAACGTACAAAGAGACATATTATGCAGAACTTCTATTGGCCTGGAATTTCCAGTGATGTAACAGGGTACTGCATGACTTGGGAGCAGTGTCAAAAGGTAGGCAAGGCAGGAGACAAGGTGAAAGCTCCTTTGATGCCTTTGCCTGTGACTGAAGAGCCATTTCAGAGGGTAGCTATGGATATTGTTGGGACTTTGAGTACCCCAAGTTCCACATGGAAAAAGTATATCCTAGTGGTAGTGGATTATGCTACAAGATACCCTGAGGTAGTGGCTCTGTCCTCCATTGAGGCAGAAAAGGTGGCACATGCTTTGTTAGATATTTTCACCAGAGTAGGTTTCCCAAATGAAATACTGACTGACAGAGGTGCCAATTTCATAACAGGCCTGCTGTCTTGTCTGTGGAAGTCCTGTGGGGTGAAGTACCTGAAGACCACCCCCTACCATCCCCAGACTAATGGACTTGTTGAGATGTTAAACTCTAAAATCAAGTCCATGCTATTGGCATTTGCAGATCAGTTTAAGAGGGAGTGGGACAAATATTTGCCCCATCTGTTGGTTGCTTACAGAGAGGTTCCCCAGGAATATGCAGGTTTTCACCCTTTGAGTTGCTCTATGGGCATAGGGTAAGGGGACCTCTAGATTTAATTTGAGATGAGTGGGAAGGTGAGTGTGAATCTCACAAGGAGTCTGTTGTGGCATATGTCCTAAACGTCAGGACAAGGCTCAGGGAACTCATGGGCTTGGCCCAGGAAAACCTGGCAGATGCCCAGCAACAGAAAACGGTCTGGTATGGCAGAAATGCTCACGCTAAAGAGTATGCTGTAGAGCAGCAGGTGATGGTTCTCATTCCTGTCAGACACAACAAGCTGCAAGCAGCTTGGGAGGGACCCTGCAAGGTGGTAAGAAAGGTAAGTGATGTTAACTACATAGTGGAACTGCAAGACAGGAGGCAGGGGCACAAGTTGTACCATGTTAACATGATGAAACCTTACCATGATAGGGAGGCCCTTGTGCTGAGCATTTGCAGCAGATTGCAGGAGGAGTCTCAGGGAGATCTAGAGACTGATCTCACTGAGGCTCAGACTGACACCTCAGTGGAAGTGGTAGCAATATCCCTGCAGCTATCTCCTACCCAGGTTCAAGAAATCCAAGCAGTGTTACAGGAGTTTGGGGGCGTGTTCACTGGGAAACCAGGGTGCACCCACCTGGTGCAGCACCTGGTGGATACAGGACCCCAGAGGCTTTTTAGGCAGGCCCCTTATATGGTACCTGAGAGAGTCAAACAGACTCTGACAGAGGAGATAGAGGAAATGTTGGAACTAGGGGTAATTCAAGGGTCCAACAGTCCCTGGGCCTAACCAGTGGTGCTGGTGCCAAAGAAGGATGGCAGCATCAGGTTCTGTGTGAACTATAGGAAATTAAATAGTCACACAGAGTCAGATGCTTACCCCATGCCTAGGACAGATGAGGCCCTAGAACAGCTGGGTGGGGCTAAGTATCTTACAACTATTGATATTACCAAGGGTTAATGGCAGGTGCCCTTGTCTCCCAGTGCTAGAGAGAGGTCAGTCTTTGTGACTTGTTTTGGCTTGTATGAGTTCACAAAGATGCCCTTTGGATAGAAAATGCCCCAGCAAATTTCCAGATGCTGGCAGATCATATCCTAGCAGGAGCAGGAGGGTTTGCCCTTGCTTAGCTAGATGATGTTGCCATCTACAGCCATTCCTGGAAAGAGCACCTTCAATGTGTCAGGGAGGTGCTGGGTAGACTACAGAAGGTAGGGTTGACCATTAAGCCCAGGAAATGTCAGGTGGATATGGCAGAGGTCTCCTACCTGGGATATAGAGAGGGGAGTGGTAAGATCAGGCTAGAACCTGCCAAAGTGGAAGCCATTCAGGCATGGCCTGCACCTGTTACCAAAAAGCAGGTGAAGGCATTCTTAGGGACAGCAGAATACTACAGAATGTTAGTCCCTAGTTATAGTACCATACCTGCTCCCTTCATAGACCTGACAAGGATGAACAGGCCAGATAAGGTAGTGTGGACCCCAGCATGTGAGCAGGCATTCCGGAAGCTTAAAGAAGCTTTGGGAAAACCCCCTGTGTTAGCCAGTCCAGATTACAACAAATAATTTGTTGTGCACGTGGATGCTTTGAACCATGGGCTGGAAGCTGTACTTAGCCAGATTTCTTCAGAGGGAGAAGAGTACCCAGTGGTTTATCTCAGTTGAAGGCTCTAACCCAGGCAGGAATGCTATGTAGCTGTAGAAAAGGAATGTCTTGCCATAGTGTGGGCACTGCAGAAACATCAGCCTTATCTGTATGGAAGAAAATTCACTGTACTTACTGATCACAGTCCTCTAACATGGTTAAACAGAGCCAGCCAGCAAAATGCCAAGTTTCTAAGATGGAGCCTAGGGTTAAAAGCATATGATATGTCAGTGCAGCACTGCAGTGGGATTAGCAATGCCAATGCAGATGGTCTCTCAAGACAGGGAATGGGGTAAGGTATACTCAGATAAACCTAACCCGCTCAAGCAATGTTTCTCAAGGGCCACTTGAAAAACCAGCTTGAGTTCTCCAAGGGTGCAGATGTGCGAAGATAGGTGAAGGCTACCAGCCTAGCCAGATACAATTTTCTAGATAATTTTATCATTTGTAAATATTAATGTAAGCCACTGGCTTGTTCTCTTAAATGTGAAAAGACTGTATTGGATGTTGAACTGAAAGAAATGTAACTAAAATGCACTCTGCTGTAAGAAAGTTGATAAGTCAAGCCTTGTGAAATTCTTTGAACTAAAACTCAGAGCCGAGATGTCTAGAAGGAGGCAGTCTGCCTATTCTTTTGACGCCAGAGTTATTGGCTAGAAGTTGCATGTATAATTTCTTTTATTGCTCTGACTTTCTGACCAGCTGCAAAATAAAGGGCTATTAACCTCTGAGTTTCTGTTAGCCTGGGAACCAGAAAGAAATGATATAATCTGAAATTAATCAGTGGTACTGTGTTATCAATTTAAGGACAGAAATAATGAGAGCATTTAGCATTTGTCTGAGAACATCCAACATCACCAGCACTGTCTTGCTCTATATGTAAGTTTATTTTACAACTGTGTTTTCTCTTAGATATAGCTAGAAACTAGGAAGATTAGATTAGTTTGTTTTCTTTATTGATGTCAGAACTTTTCTACTGTATTGTTTTAAGTATTTCTCTGTGATCTCTGAACTCTCGACTAGCACTGTGTAGTGAGAAGTATTGTCTTGTGTTTTATTATTTATTATTAAATATTTTTAAACCTTTCAACTGTGGCTGTTTTGTTAAGAGATAATTTAAGCTCTAGAGTACATTGCCTGTATACAGTGATACTGGCCAAGCCACTCCAATAAGCCTTGACTGTTTAGTTGCATTTGCCATTTGGATAATAATATTGCACAGTATAATTTGAACCCTTTCATAAGGGCCTTTTAGTAGCTGCTAAATATTAATGGATGGTGGCAAGTGGTACTACCATATAGTCTGGGTAAAAGGGGCACAGCTGGAGAACCTGTGCCAGCCTACCCAGGAGCATCTGTGTGGTTGTATATAACTCTTATCTCAAAGTGTGTGTGTGTCAGCTACTTGGGCAGGGACACAAAGCACTCATTGGACAGAGATGGTGCTGGAGGTTTTAGCTTGCCCATTAGGCTGAGATCTGGACCCTATAGCTGTGCCAGTGGGGAGTCTTAATGGGGACCTGGAGAAAAGGAAGAAACCAGCCTCAGACTGACTGTGATTTCTGTGTGTTCTTAAGGGAAATTGTACTTTACTGTGTATGTATTTATTATCCTTTCCCTATATGGATGCCCCTCACTGGTATTAGTGGCTCCTTGATTGCTGGGCCAGTGCACGGGCTTCACAGAAAGATGGTGCACTCTGGCCACCTTGATTCAGCCAAAGCCTTAAACACTATTCCTCACTTGGCCATAGTACATGAACTCTGTCAACTAGGCAGCAATCCATATGTTACCAGATGGGTAGCAAATTGGTTCATTGATAGAACCCACATAATCTTAATAGGGGCAGCCAAATCAAGCAGTACACCCGTAATGAGTGGCATACCCCAGGGATCAGTCTGAGGGTCTCTGGTATATGGGATATACTTCTCTGAGGTGCAGGCCAAAAACAGTGGCCTATGGCTGACCAAGTTGGCAGATGGCTGCAAGTTGGGAAGAGTCATCAATATCCAAAGTGATGTGGACATCCTACAACAGGGTTTTACCAATACAAATGACGGCTGGTGGAAACATGGCCTCAATCTGAATGCCTGCAGATGTAGCATCATCCCCTTTGGGGAGACTGATGTCCCCACATATTATCACATTAACAACAATGTCCTACATACACAATCAGTAGTGAGGCATTTGGCCACCCAGGTTGATAGCAACCTAAAGTCTGAGCAACATGTTGCTTCTGTTGTACAGAAAGCTTCACAGATGGGCCAACACAAAAGTAAGAGTATCTCATCCAGGGACAAAGAGGTCATAAGATCCATGTATTCTAACCTTATAAGGCCAATTATTTTGTACAATGCCCCCTTCGGCATGTACTTCACAAAGCAGCTGGAGACCACAGAGGTTACTCACTGGGAGAATCCAGGACCCCAAACACCTACCTTACACAGATAGGCTAACAGCACTGTTCCTCTACTCAGTTTCATACAGACTCCTCAGAGGTGGCCTCTGTCTGGCATACAAAGCAGTCCAGACCCTGCCTTGATGGGACTGTTGCACATCTGGAAGACAAGGCCCACTCAATCAACCTCTATGCATAGCATCAACCTAGTCTGTGATATCAATAGGGCTTGTTGGTGGATTAGACACATGTCCCACAGACTTTCCCAGCTGTGGAATACACTTCCTGTCCACATCAAGCCAAGTGCCTCAATACCCCGTGTGAAGTTCTCCCTGATTAACTGCATGGGAAACAGAAAATACAGTCCTGTGATTCCACCTGTGTCCTTGCTGTACAGGGACTCTGGGTGTTGACATGTCTTAACATGGGCTACACTCTCAGCTGTGAGGGTTACAAGGGCTTCAGGGCCAGTAGCCTAGTAACCTCATATCAACCTATCAACCTACAAACAAATGTCTGTCACTGGTTCACCACATTACTCTATACTGCTCTGCCACTGACATACCTGGAAATCACAGTGCTATGTGAAATATACCACACATATAATGGACATCTATGCTCAGTAGAATGCATTCTGTACCCACACCAATACCTCCCAACTGCTTAGAGAAAGAATTATTGTCAAGGTCATAAGTAAAAGTCGGACAAAGGCCTAAACATAGGGACAATATTTAAATATTGCTCTCACAAACTTAGAAAGTTGATGGAATAACAGGTTTTGCATTAGCATGAATTTTCTGAAGGCTATAAAGTCTGAAACTCAAATGTTCTGTCATTATTTTTTAAATTCAGTCTTTAATTATTTATAATTATTTGCCACTAACTTGCCAGAAAACCACAAGTTTATGAAAAATGGGCCAAAGTTATGAGACAAACATCTGGACATTCTGCAAAAAATCTGTACAGTTGAGAGGTATGAGTCATACCAGGATATGACTTTTCAGTTAAGAAGAATAAAACACAAGCAGGTGATCCCCATCCAGTATATCACTGAGGTGCTGGAGTGTTTACACAGCTTCATCAGCCAATCAGCTGTAGCCACACCTCTCAAATGGCTGGATTGGGCAAGAATGTCTATAGTTTGGCTCATAATTTCAGTCTGTGCATCATACATCTTATATTTCTCAGGTAAATCAATGTGATGATCTGAGGATTTCTGTTATAAGTAATGACACAATACATTTCAGTGTCAGATGTCATATATGTCAGAAAATGTCTGCTAAAATAAACACTCTTACACTAGCAACTTTAATAAGAGCAATATTTACAGTATCTCCCTATGTTTGGGTCATTCTCCCCCATTTTGACAGGCTATCTCCAGATTCCTTGCACTAACAGGTTGAGAGGTATGGCTGTAGCACATAAAACCACGGAGCAGAGTACAACCATCTCTGGCTTGGAGTACCACTCTTACTATAGAAGGTCATACTGAGCATGCTTCTACACTTAGAGAATTACAGCGCATGTCTAAACCCACATCATACTATATAACTGTATTGTGCATAGATGTCTTTGCATACAGACAGCTATGTACACCTTAACTGACTCAACCCACAGCCATCCAACAGGATTACCCTCAGCTAGATGTAGGTGGCCCATATGTGATATATCTTCATCTGTTGCATGTGATACAAAGACATATATACAGGCAACATATAACAATATTTCAAGCATACACAGACATAGACATGGGGAAGAGAGAGACAGACAGTGATACAGAGACAGAGAGAGAGAGAGGGAGACACAGGGAGACACACACAGAGATTGAGTAATAGACAAGGATACCCTGAAAGGCATAGAGTAATGTCCTGCTGAGGACATTTCCATACCAGTAGTAAACAGTTGCATGTGTCAGCATGAAGGTGAGCTCCATTGTGTAATAGTACTAAGGTAGGTGTTGTAATATCACATCACCTGCCTTTGTGTGTGTGTTTGTAGGTTAATGTATTATGAGGCCTTTCCCACTCAGTACACTTCCCATTGCCCTACTTTACAAGATCTGCTGATGTCATTCACATTAGAAGTACCTTTGGGCACTTGTCAGCCCTATAACCTCTGTGGCATATGGGATAACTGCATAAAACAATAGTACAAATAACTAGATAGGTAGGGGTTTTAATCTCATTCCTGGCAAATGCAAGTGTGTGTGTGTTTGTAGGTTAAAGAGTTTAGATTTTTAGGCCATTCCCACCCAGTACACTTCCCATTGCTCTACTTTAGCAGTCCTGCTGATGTCAGTCACCTTAGAAGTACCTTTGGGCAGTCATCAGCCTTATATGCTTTGTGGCATGTGCAATAACTACATAACAATATAGTACAAATAACTAGATAGGCAGGGCTTCTAATCTCAGTTCTGGCAAATGTGTGTGTGTGTGTGAGTGTGTGTGTGTGTGTGTGTGTGTGTGTGTGTGTGTGTGTGTGAGAGAGAGAGAGAGAGAGAGAGAGAAAGAGTATGTGTGTGTGTGTGTGTGTGTGTGTGTGTGTGTGTGTGTGTGTGTGTGTGTGTGTGTGTGTGTGTGTGTGTGTGTGTGTGTGTGTGTGTGTGTGTGCGTGCGTGTGTGTTTGTGTGTGTATAAGTGTTTTTAAGTGTGTATGTTTGTAAGTTAAAGTATCTTGATGTCTCTCCCACTCGATACACTTCCCATTGCCATACTTTACAATGGCTGTTGATGTTATTCACCCTCAAAGTACCTTTGGACAGCCATCAATCCTATAAGCTTTGTGGCGCATGCAATAATTACATAACAGTATAGTACAAATGACTAGATACGCAGGGGTTCTAATCTCAGTTCTGGCAAATATGTGTGTGTGTGTGTGTGTGTGTGTGTGTGTGTGTGTGTGTGTGTGTGTGTGTGTGTGTGTGTGTGTGTGTGTGTGTGTGTGTGTGTGTGTGTGTGTGTGTGTATAAGTGCTTGTAAATATCTATGCTTGTAGGTCAAAGTGTTTTGAGGCCTCTCCCACCCAGTACAATTCCCATTGCCATACTTTACAAGGGCTGCTGATGTTATTCACCCTAGAAGTACCTTTGGACAGCTCTCAGTCCTATAAGTTTTGTGGTATATGCAATAACTACGTAACAGTATAGTACAAATAACTAGAGAGGGAGAGGTTCTGATCTCAGTTCTGGCAAATATGTGTGTGTGTGTGTGTGTGTGTGTGTGTGTATATAAGTATGTTTGTAGGTTAAAGTATTTTGAGGCCTTTCCCACCCAGTACACTTACCATTGTCATACTTTACAAGAGCTGCTGATGTTATTCACCTTAGAAGTAACTTGGGACACTCTTCAAACCTATAAGCTCTGTGGCGCATGAGATAACTGCATATCCCTGTAGTACAAATAATTAGATAGGTAGGGGTTCTGAGCTCAATACTGGCAACTGTGATTGTGTGTGAGATACCATTTTGATGCATGTTCCACCCAGTACACTTCCCATTGCCCTACTTTACAAGGCCCACTGATGTCATTCACCTTAGAAGTACCTGTATATAATCTTCAGCCCTATAAGCTCTGTGGCATGTACACTGACTGTGTAATACTATAGTACAAATAATTAAAAAGGTAGGGGTTATAATCCCAATACTGGCAACTATAGTACTGTGTGTGAAGCATATCCCCGGTGGCTGTTGTGTGTGTTGGTTATACCATTTTAAGGCCTGTTGACACACTCCCCATGGCATTACTTTAAGGAGACAGTTAATGGCATCTGCTTACATGCACCATGTTAAACTATACAGGCCATAACAGTCATCTGTACAGATGTATATGGAATATCCAGATGTTTGCAACCTATACGTGGTTTGTGTCACCTAACAATGGGCATTTATGAGTAATCATTGCAAAATATGTCACAGTTACCATAGTAACAAACATGTCAGCATTAGACTTTGTACATGTCTGAAACATCATGCTGATACAAAGTCTGTTACTCTATCACTTGTCCAAGTATGTAAGAGTAATATATGAGACCAGCCATTATTTTAGGTGTTTATCCCACCATCCATGAAGGCATTCCCAAGATTACTTGTTGTAAGAGGTAGTAAGTTATGACTGCAGCATATAATCTCTGTGGTGTATGTAACGTGTACATAACACTATAGTACATACAAACGGATACATAGGGTTAGTAATATATTGGAAACTGTATGTGTTTCTGTATGCCTATCCCCTGTTGTTGTCTTTGCTGTGTGTAGGCTATGGTTATACCATTTTGTGTGCCTCTTCCACCCTGTTAACTCCCTCATTGCCAACCTAGTTGCAGCCCCTACAGATGTCATCCACCTTATAAGCACAGTTGCACAGTTTCTAACACAAAGGCACAGTGGTGCATGCAATCGTCATTTCACTGTGTATTGTATATAAATAGATACGTGGGTCATCTAATATGAGAAGTGTCAACTCTGTGTGTGCATGTGTGTTTCAATGCATGTCCCCATACAGCAGTGTGTGTGCGTTTCAGGTGGCTGTACCATGTTAAGGCCTCTGAACCCACCACTGGCAATCCTAACAGCCCCTGCAATTGTCACACACTTGAATAGCAGTGGCAGACACTGCAACACTACATTACCTCTGTGGTGTTTCTGTTATGTATCTAGCAGTATTGTTTGCAAAACTGGGCAGGTAGAGGTTTGTCTATCAGCAGGGGCAGGTCATGAATATGTCACTGTGTGTGTGTGTGTGTGTGTGTGTGTGTGTGTGTGTGTGTGTGTGTGTGTGTGTGTGTGTGTGTGTGTGTGTGTGTGTGTGTGTGTGTGTATGTATGTATGTATGTACCAGCATACCTCTCAACCACTCACAGTAGGACATCTGGTTAAAGCCATATGGGAAGCTGTGGCAAACAGCAAACATTGAGCACACTCTTCCCATATTGCTGTGACACATATGGGAAATAGATGGCAGAACAGGTCATGCATTTGAATGCACCTTCCAAAGGGTATGTGTTGTTACATGACAATATCCGTCATTAATCTGCAATGTCAGTCTGTCATGATTTTCCAAAACTTTGGCCAGAAAAACACAAGTTTATGACAGATGGAAAGAAATTGTGTCAGACATCAGGACAATCTGCAGACATATACAGAGGTCAGAAGTATGGCCACCATCTGTACCCATACCTCTCAAGCTCTTAAAGCAAGAAATGTTTACAAAGTCATAAATAATGGGGTGATAAAGGCCACATAATAGGGATACTTATCAAATATTGCTCCTACAAACTTATCAAGGTGATAGAATAACAGATTTTGCATTAACATAGATAGTCTGAAAGGTATGAAATCTGCAACTCATAATGTCTGCCATTATTTTTTTACATCAACTCGCAATTATTTGGCAATGATTTGCCAGAAAAAACACAGGCTTATGAGAAAATGGACCAAAAATATGAGGCAAGAATCTGGACATTCTGTGGAAATCTGTACAGTTGAAAGGTATGTCTGTACCACCCTGCAGGTAGCAGTCCATGTTTGGCAAGGTATAACCTGTGAAAACAACAACTAAAACAGGGAAAAGAGGTCCCAAAACTGTAGGACAAGAAACATATCATACAGTTCTGTACTGTTTGCATAGGGCAGTTATTGCACATCAGAAACACCTTAATGTTATGAGAAATATTGTAAACTAAGGTAATATCACTCAAAGAAGGTGTCATAGTATCAAACCAGAGGAAGGCCTGCATGTTGCACTTGCCGTGGGGATGCTATGTGCTGCCAACTGTCAATTACTACAAGTTATGTCCCACATTCCACATTTGATAATGTCACACACACACATTGTGTGTTGCCTATGTATGTGCAATATGTAGACATGTGAAGGCCCTGGGACTACCTGGTGCCCACAAGATTGGTGAATCTGTTGGAGTTAAAGTAATGACTAGGCTTGTGAGGGACCTAGTGCCAGTACTCAAGTAACCTCCTCTGTATGTATGTATGAGCTTGCAGAACTAGAGAACACCCAGGTGATATGTATGAAAGCTAGCTGACTGTCTCAAGGGGTATATATGCAAGGTCACACTGTCTGCCCACAGTATCCCTCACACACTGTTGCATGCATATACACCTGGTAAATATGTAAATATACAGCTGTACCTTGGCTATTAAAAGGTCACTGTGTTTCCACTCTGACAAAATCATTGTTGGTAATGTCAGAAGGCTCACAGCCTGCAGACACACAGACACCTGGAACACAAAGAGAATACAGTATGTGAGACTACAGTCAGTCAGCAGTAATAACAGCAATAATGCATCATGGCTAAAGTGGTACATGCACTTTGATGTGTACCCATAACAATTGCCAGCAGACAGCACCTTATACAGCATTGCATTACTACACTGTACTATAGCCACCCTCTGCATCAGACTCATATTAGCATGTCCTTGCATTGATGGTATGGATAACAGGGATGTGTCACAGGCATCATAACTTGCAAAGGATGTGGTGTGGGTTTGCCAGAGGCCAAGTCTGGGCCATACGGTTGACATCATGTGTATGTGTTTGTGTGTGCGTGTGTGTGTGTGTGTGTGTGTGTGTGTGTGTGTGTGTGTGTGTGTGTGTGTGTGTGTGTGTGTGGAGGGGCGTTGTTCAACTGGGCCATGCAGAGGAGCTGCATGTGTCTGGTGGTGACCTGCCTGGGATAGAGATGTGCGAGTGATTGTATGCACACAGTCAAGCCATGTGGTTGCCCTACACAGGGGTATTTTGGACAGTCATGGACCATACATGGCAGGATGTACAGTTAACCTTCTCTGCCCACATACACAGAAACTGGTTCTGCCAGGAGTTTCACTGGCACCACCAGGCCCAAGGCCAGATGCAGTACTACTCCCTGATGGTGACTGCTGTCTGCTGGATCCATGTCCCTGATGGGACCGGCCAGGACCACGTGCCCATGGACTGCTCCTTGTGATGTATACAGCACCCTCCCTTCGGTAGTGCTGGTGGTACTGCCACTACAGAAGTGTGAAAGTGCACTGCCTTATAGACTCTCAGCTGATCTTGTTGCTCACCTATGTCCACATGGTGGATGTACTCCCACTACATGGTCAAGCACAAACATTGCACAGTTGAGCAATGACAATGTCTCACCCCACCATCTATTCACAACATCAACATAACAACATATGGCATCACCAAGGCCGTGGAGGTCATCATGCATGGCAGAAAGTGTTACATTCATGACCTTGAGCATCTGTCTTGTGTTGCATTCAGAATGCTCCTGTGCCTCCATGATGGAACAAAACATGCGTCTGATGACACCTGCTGTGACACTTGTGACAGGGGCTTGATGGGCAGCAGTCCTCCTATGAGCACATATGTCCATCCACCTCTGTGGGACCTCACCTGCTCTCTGGCTATGGCTAGTGTCTACACTCACACTTGCCATAGTCACCACACTAGCCTGTTGCATGCCACCACCCTCCAACTGTCCATTATCTGGGGCTGTTGGGGACTGGGTATGTGTGGGCATACTGACAGTGTGCAGGGACATTGTGGATGAAAGTGGGATACTGTATCCAGGATTGTTTGTAAGCTTCTGAGCAGTGCCAAAGTCTGCTCTTCTGTTTTTCCCTTAGATCCGCTAGTTCTTTCCTGTCCTGCACTTTTAAATGTATGGATCTCCCCATACCCAATAGAACCAAGACGCTCTCCTCCAAAAAAAGAAAACTAATCTGATGGTCCCCTGTCATAAACAAACTCTAAAACAGAAGGAGGAAACTAATGTGGTATAAGGTGAAGTCCCAAGACTGGAAAAACTCCCTTATCAGCCTGAACAAAAACGTGAGAACCATCATCAAATCATCTAAAGCTAGCTACAAAAATAAAATTGCAGTAGATAGTAAAAACAACCACAAGGCCTTCTATAGTTATGTAAAGAATCTCCACGGCCATAGCCAGATTTGCTCTGAGCTACTGCACAATGGTACCTCCTATACTGAGCCAACAGATATTGCCAATATACTGGCTGACAGTTTCAGTGCCAACTTTACCCCATCTCCTCCAAAAGGACCAGTCACAATACCAGTAGATTGCCAGGCACCCAGTATTACTGCTGCACAGGTTAAAACAGCACTATCCAAGGCCAAGAATACAGCTTCTGTGGGACCTGACAATATCCCTGAATGTGTTCTACATGAACTACAGAGTGAACTGGTATCTCACCTGTGTGCCTTGTTCAATCACAGTCTCGCCTCAGGCTTTGTCACTACCGAATGGCACAGTGCTACACAAAGGAGAAGTGACTACAGACCCTGGGAACTATCACTCCATTTGCCTGACAAGTCTGATATGCAAAGCTATGGAACGCATCATCATGGACTTAATAAACAAGGATATAGGAAATCTCCAAACTCTGGATACCACACAGTTTGTTTTTGTGAAGGGTAGAACATGCCTGCTCATCTTGGTCGACTTCTTTGAGTCAGTCACTAGAGCTGTGGATGAAAGCAAAGTGGTTCATGCAGCCTACCTTGATCTGGCCAAGGCCTTTGATAACATTCCCCACTCAGGAATCACAGAAAACACTCACTAAGCTAGGCTTTAACCCCTATATCACTAGGTGGGTTGCAAACTGGCTCACAGGTGGAAGCCATAGTGTGAAAGTAGCTGACTCCAAATCAGACTGCTGACCAGTCATGAGTGGAGCCCCACAGGGTTCGGTCCTTGGTTCTCTCCTGTTTGCTATCTACTTTTCTGATGTCCAGGCCAACATGAAGGGACTCTGGCTGACAAAGTTTGCAGATGATTGGAAGTTGGGAGCTATTTTTAACTCTCCAAGTGATGTTAACATCCTACAGAAAGGCTTCACTGAGACCAACGAGTGGTGTCAGAGCCATGGCCTTAAGCTCAATGCCAAAAAATGTGTCATCATCCCCTTTGGGAAAAACTCAGCTCCCATGAATTACCACATCTATGGTAGTCCACTGAACATAGAAGGTGGTATAAAAGATCTGGGAACACAAGTTGACAGCAACCTCTCTTTTGACCACCACATTGCCACTGTGGTCAGAAAGTCCTTGTATGTGGCACATCTCATTACTAAGGGTTTTGCATCCAGAAAGATAGAGGTCATTGTCTCCCTCTACTCTTCCCTTATTAGGCCAGTCATTGAATACAATGCCCCATTTGGCATGTACCTCAATAAATACCTGCAATAACTGGAGAGGCTGCAAAAGTACCTCACAAAGAGGATCCTAAGCCTTAAACATTTGTCCTATATGGACAGACTCAAAAAACTCCAACTATTCTCTGTCTCATATCACCTACTTAGAGGTGATCTCTGCTTGACTTACAAAGCCATGTCTGACCCAGCTCTGTTAGAAATGCTACATCTAAAGAAATCCCAATCCCACCACACTACATGCTCCAGAGACCTCAACCTCATTACCACAATCCAAAAAACATGCTGAAGGGCCAGGTGTATAACCCAGAGACTGCCCGTTCTATGGACTAGACTTCCCATACATGTCAAGCAGAGCACCTCACTGGCCCTTTTCAAGACAAATCTTGATGAGTGAATGGAAAATAGAAAATTCACCCCAGGGATCACTCCAGTGGTTTTGCTCGACAGAGGAACTGGGAACTAAGGTCAGATGGCATGATGCCAGGGTAATCCTATGGATTAGGCTTGTAAAGACTTCAGAGCCATTAGCCAAGTACACACTTATGAACCTATGAACCAACCAATGGCAGAGATTCAGCCCCCAACAACCCTACCTTTGCCTCACTATGAACACCATCATCATCAGAGTCCACAAAAACACTAACATCAGGTTGTGAGGGGGAGAGACACCAACCCCCATGTTCACCTGTGAGGAGAAGACAATATATGTAAATTAGTACCTGCACTATAATGTTTGTTGATATGTACATGCGCTCGTGCACTCACACACACACACACACACACACGCATACATACACACACACACACACACACACACATACACACACACACACACACACACACACACACACACACACACACACACACACACACACACACACACACACACACACACACACACACACACACACACACACACACACACACACACACACACACACACACATACAGGTGAGGTAGCACAAAATCATTATATAGACCACGCAATATCTGAATGATGACATGTACGACACACAATCGGGCCACAGCAGATACACTCTGGACAGGCCCTCAACAACATGCAGTGCAGCTATGTCCGCTTATTGTTGCTACTAATATACACCTCTGAGATACGTGAGGAGTGGTAGTAGGTGATGGACCTTCACCTAACACACACTGCACCCATGTACACAACATTGATGTAGCCCTGTATAGCACAGTGGCAATACCTACAGAAATGTTACAGCTCCTGTGAATAGGCTCCTGTGATGACCACTGTGATGCATTGCAGTTAACCCCACCACAAGTGAACATGCACATATTGCAATATGGCTAAGAGTAACAGTGCATGGAAAAATGCATGCCCTTAAAATGCCTAGGGTATTGGTGAGTCACAAAAAGACATTTCCATACTCACCAGCTTCAGTCTGCTGTTCCCCATCCAGACCAGAGGAAGCTATGGAGTTGAAGGACCTATGTAGTTGTGGGAGAGAGGTATTGTCAGCACACTCACATGTAGCATTGGCACAGGATAAATGATGTATTTCTGAACATGTACAGTACAAGCTCTGATACTACACAATTTGATGTCATCCACTATTGATGTGCACTTGTGTGCATTACAAAACCCCACCCACAAATGCAGTTTGACCTGACATATGCATCTAGATATTCCAAGGATGCCAATATGAATGATACAGTATTGAAGTGATGTCCACTGGGGCCTTACCTGGATGCTTCTCGCCTGTTGTCTGTGTGACACCCACCTCCACAACATAGGTGTGTACAGTTTTCTGGGGTGCGGTGGCTGCCCCAAGGTTGGCAAAGAACTCCTCTGTTGGTGTAAGTGGGGCCTGTGTAGCAGGACTCCAACTTGTGGCTGTATGGTGCTTGGCCACAGCTGCAGCCCTTTGCCTGGCATGGTGAATAAGGTCAGTTGCCCTGTGCCTGATCTGTTCATAGGTTCACCCTTGCTGACCCAGATTGTTAATAGTTGGCACTAGTTCAGTCCACAGGGCAGTCCATTCTTGCAGCTGTTGTCTGCTTCTACCAAACAGGACTGTGTGATGCCATCTTATGGCATCGAGTATTGCTGCAGTCTCAGGGTCAGAAAAGGCTGGTTGCCGTTGTTGAGACATTCCACCTGAAAGACATGAACAGGGAAACACATCACAGGACCTCATACATTGGGCACCATTATGTACATTGCCAGCACTATCCAGCACTAACACCCACATCATACCCCTGCCATCTATCTGCACAGTATGTGTGTGGATAGTTTCACCATACTGGCATTACAGCATGCATTGCACTCCTGATGCTGATTTTTCATGTTCCCCCAATGAGGACCATTCATGTTTATAATCATCTATTTATCATTCACAACAGATGACACATGCAGCAGGTGAGGACATTACAGAAGTTCCCTACCAGGGCATACCAGCCCATCAGACATCTACCATACACCTATAGGCTATGAGTCCAAGCCTCTACCCGGTGTCATACATACCCCTCAAGAGTTTCCTCACTCTGGCATGCCAGGCAATCACACACTCCACATTGCTGGGACTGCTGCATGAGTGCAGGTCATGCTCCACTCTGTTAACACACACACACACACACACACACACACACACACACACACACACACACACACACACACAACCTCTACCTGGTGAGTGACATGGACTGGCCTTGTTGACAGCTTGGATGTGTGTCACACATAATCACCCTGCGGGGGGAATGGGTGCCCTGTCCACATCAGGCAGAGTAGCTACCTACACCTTTGCAGGCGTAACATGGTCAACTGGATGGTTAATGGCACATACACCCTTGGGATACCACCTGTGTTCCTGTTGGAGGGGGACATCATCTGCTTCCTTGAATACACATGGGCTAACATGTGGCCTAGGGATATGGCCGCTCGGGGCCCACAGCCTAGTAACCTGGTATGGTACATGGAATACCATAAGTGGCCTGTCTTCTGTGACAGACTGTGCTGTTATGTGTCCACACACATCAGTGCCATCAACTGCTGGGTGTCCCCTATGGGCAGAGTTACAGTACCATGTATTCAAGCCTACATCCCACAAATAGGTGAGTGCTCTTACAGCTGCATGTGGACATTCCAGGAACATCTGAGCTACACAGTAACTGAGATCAGTGCATATGTGTTTTAGGGTGACCACCTCATAGGTATCTGACATGTTCAGCACCCAGATGTTTGGGTAATGTGTGCATGTGCCTAAAAGAAGTAGACTCCCCCGCCAGACAAATGTGTATTTCTGCACACCAGTTGAACAATACATGATGTTTGTCCACATAGCTTGGATAATGTGTATGTGGCATGCCAGACCCCTGGGGGCACAGTGATGGTACCTGGCTATCTGGTACTGTATCCATTCCCTTACATTGTATGCTCAGTATGTACGCACTGCTGATGACCCACTGCCAGCATCCTCCCATTACTACTATCTATAACTTGCTACCCTGCTGCAGGGGTCACCAGGTATGCTAGCAATATATGTGAGGCAATCAGATACAGGTGTGGAGTACACACTCATCTAGGCAGAGTATGTAAGGAATGGTCAAGGAGACCTGGACAATCTGTGAAATAACCCTGTATGATATTGTCAGACTGAGAGGGGCTCAATGACGGTACATGATGTGATATGCCATCTGTATCCAGCAGTACGTACTGTCAATGTGTCACTCCTGCACTGGCCCAATTATCAGGGAGCCTACATACTTGCCACTACCACCAGTGATGGATATACACAATGGCGGGATGACAAGTACATGCACATTAAAGTACAATTACCCTTCAGAGCACACAGAGGTCACAGTCAGTGTGGGGATCATTTCTCACTCTCTCCACATCACCAATAACACTCCACACTGCCAAACCTATGAGGTTAACATCTCAACAGAGTGGTCAATCCAAAGCATCTGTCAGCCTCTCTGTCCAACCAGTACTTCAAGTAGCTGATACACACACTTTGCTATTTGAGTTTTAAATCACACACACACAAACACGCACACTCCTGTTAAAGTCTGGCACAACTTTGCTACCTATGGGCCCTTCAGCCTAGACTTTAAGGTAGTTCTGACCTCCACAATCCATCTCTTTAACAGCTACTGTAAGGTCCTCAATAAAGGGTGACAAATCATACTGTGTGATGAGCCTATTAATAAATGTGACCAAGACCAAGGCTATTGGAGTGAGGTATACAGTGTCACCACATGCATATGCAAGCAATCTAAGAGCTGATTAAGTGTTATACAGACCAGACACAATGACAAGGTGTAATGATATGTGATAATAACTAATAAAGGAACAACAGAATACTCTATCAATGCAGTAACTACACAGTTCAGACTCACAGGGATTCCTTTATGACAACATTGTAGGACAGTCTGCAATACATACAGGAAATGTGTAAAGTACTAAGTGCATAGGTTCATAGAATAATACTAGGCTATTGGCCCGGATGTCCTCATAAGCCTAGCCCATATTTTTGCCCATGTCCCTTCAAAGTCAGGACCTGTTTCCCCTGTCCAACTGGGACCCTAGTTGAAATCCCAGGGGTGTCTTTTGTGTTTCCCATGCAGTCATTCAGCTTCTTCTTAAAGAAGACTAGAGAGGTACTCTGATAGACATTGGGAGGGAGTGTATTTTACAGACAGTGTATTGTTTGAGACACAGTACTATTCATGTCACAGATCTGGTGATGGCCTTGTATGTGGGTTGCGTGAGTGGGATTTGCCTTACGGATATGCAGAAACTCCATCAAGGCTGGTTTGGGAATGGCCTTGTATGCCAGACATACGTCACCTATGATCAGCCTGTATGAGACTGAGTAGAGTGACAGGACTTTCAGCCGATCTGTATAGGATAGGTGTTGCAGACCCTGGATTTTCCTGGTCAGGAACCTCTGTGGTTTTTGCAACTGCTGCATGTGGTTGGCAAGGTATATGCCAAATAAGCCATGGTACTCGGTAATTTGTCTGATAAGGAAGGCGTACAGGGATGCTATGGCCTCCTGGTTCCTGGATGACATACCCTTATTTGTGAAGTGGGCCATGTAGACAGCCTTCCATACAATGGTGCCAATGCAGTGGGAAACTGTCAGTTTGCTATCAACCTTGGTGCACAAGTTGCCTCATGCCTGACTGCATGCTCATTACATTGTTATTACTGACATAACTAGTGTGGATGACATCTAACACAACAGGGATAATGATGCATTCCCTTGCATTCAGTTTGAGGCAATGCTTCTGGCACCAGTCATTAATTTGGGTAAGGGCCTCTTGGAGGATACTCACATCACTAGGGGATGTAAGACAGTGGCCAGCTTGCAGTCATCTGTAAACCTGGTCAGCCACAGACCACTGTTTTTTGTCTTGCATCTCAGAACAGCATATCCCAAACAGTAGAGGCCCTCAAACAGATCCTTGGGGTACACTGCTCTTTAAGGGTCTACTACTAGAGGTGACATCCACTACATTGACTGAGTAGGCACTATCATTGAGCCAGTTAGCTACCCATCTGGTAACATTCAGGTTGATGCCTAGCTGTGTAGGCTTATATATTATGGCCAGCTGGGGATTATTGTCAGAGGCTTTGGCTAGGTGAAGGTAGGCAGTGTGCACCATCTTCCCTTCATCACTGTGTTTGTTGACCACTTCAAAGAAGTTGACAAGGTTTAACAGGCCTGATCTCCCTTTGATAATACCAAACTGTGTGGGCTCAAGCATTTTAAGGTTGCTGATGTCCCTGTTTATAAGGTCCTTGATAATGCCTTCCATGGTCTTGCAGATCAGGCTAGTTAGGTTGATATGCATATGACTGGCTGGGTCAGTGGATGCTCCACCTTTGTGTAGATGGATGACAGTGGCTGTCCACTGAGTAGATGGAATAACACTGGTGCTGAGGCTTTGGTTGACTACAGTGTGTAATGGAACTGAAAGCTCATGCCTGAGTTCATTGTAGGATGCAGCCAGAGATGTTATCAGGTCCCATGGAGACTTCAGTTTGTTGCCCTTGAGAGGGCATTATGGACCTGCTCCCTGATGAGGGGAGGGGGCAGGTGCTGTGCATGTCCTCCTTTACTGATGGGGGCAGGGGGGTAAGGTTTTCACTTAACCTGCCTGCAGCAGGTTGGCTATATCTATGGCAAATATGTATGTGGTGTTATTGACCACCAGTACAGAGCAGATTTGGGTGCTACCTCTGAGATTGCAGATATATGTGAAGAAGGCCTTGTGATTGGCCTTGGTGGATGTGTCCAATTTGCACTCAAAGTTAGTCTTAGAGTAATTCACCTATGACCTTATTTGCGTGTTCAGACAAAGGTGAGATTGCTTCCAATCTGGCACCTGCTCCTTCTTGGCCCTGTACAGCCAATATTTCCACCTATTATGGAGTTTGTGTATTGCTGCTGTCCAACACAGAGGTTTATTCTACCTTGGGGGAGGTAATTTTGTCCAGTGAGTTATTGCTGAGTCCATACAGCTATGTAGGTGCTCATATAGATATTTGGTGTAGGCTTCAACACAAAGTCATAACACAGTTGAAGACTTTTACAATTTCAACCTAGTAATTATAATCAAATTAGTAATTATTTCTGTTTCAAGGCAATACAACAACCTGTAGCTGTAGACATTTATGTCTGTTTGATGCACTGAAACTAAGATTACACATTTGTAAAACAGCTTATTTACCTGATGTTTTGCAACTCATATCTGTATGTTTGAGGCTTCCAGCTACTACTATTAATACATACATGTGCACAGGTAATACTTGATATACATTTCTGTTCTTTGGCAGTATGGCACACTGTGTTTACACTTTTGCAGCTCAGTCATACCTCTCAACCTGTTAGAGCAAGACATCTGGACAAAGGCAAACATACATGGGGGGCAAAGGCCCAAAAAATAATTATACTTTATCAATATTGCTGTAACATTCTTGGACAGTTAATAGCATAGTAGGTTTTACAATCACAGGAATACTCTGAAGGATATGACATCTGACATTCAAATGTATGCCATTATGTTATGACTTCAGTCTTTACTGATTTGCCAGACAAAACACAATTGTATGAGAAAATGACTACAAATATGAGGCAATCATGTGGTCAGTCTGCAAAACTCTGGACAGTTGAAAGGTATGAGCTCGGTATATACATACAGTTCAACACACACTTTTGTGCCAGTTGTTTACTATGCACATACCCTATATAGGTCTCTTACATTTGTAAGACAAACATATGTATCATAGTAGTATTCACAAGTGACATATGAATATTTACAACATCCCAGGTAGCTGGCCTGGCAGTGTCACAGTCAGTATTGTACAACAGACACTCCAGTAGTAGTCATATGTGAGCTGACCTTTGCTGGGGTGAGTCAGGGTCCAGAGCTGTGATCTATGTCACTGCAGACAGAGCCAGCAGGGATGGCCGTAGGTGTTGGACAGCAACATGTCAGTCCAGCTAGTCTTGTTGAGACCTATTATTTAACTTCCTATTTCCCATTATTGCACCCCCTTCTCCATTCCATTACATGCTTAATTGTTTGACATACCTGTTATAGTGCTGTAGTGTTTTCTAAGAGTAATCCATAAGTGTAGCTTTCTCTATTCACAGTCTGTCTTTATATAGAAAGGTTTAGACCTGTTTTGCATAGGCAGCAGTTTGCCTTCTGTACATAATGCTCATGAGCAGGTGATGGCCTGTGCACCAGTTGGTGTCTTCCACTTGCTAATTGCACCCAGAACAGCTGTGGTGTCTTTCTGTTAGCCAATGGCATGGCAATACAGTGCTATAATTAAGTCATTTATGTGGGCCTTGCCCTTTTTCCTTGCCTATGAGGAGAACATTATGGAGATGTGGGAGCTACAGCATCACAGAGGGTAGCTGGAAATACTGTCCACTGTTTGGATTGATGTGCTATGTCCACAGTTTTACATGCTGTGTCTGCATACCAGTCAACCTCACAGGAAAGAAGAAAAAAGCAGGTACTAGCCACCACGCTGAACAGTTTCAAAACTTTTATTTAAAATACAATTAAAACCACAAGAATGAGTGCTTTCAGAACCAAGCCCTTCTTCAGATATAAAACTCAAATGAAACTGCATTTTTTTTCAGCTAACATTCAGTACCACAGCATCCTTTTTTAGTGCAGGTCTTAAAGGTATAACCCCATTTAAACCTCATGTTTTGTATGCTGCTAGCTCATTTGAGTTTTAAAACTACTTTTTTCTTCTTTTCTTTGGAATCTTTTGTGAGCAGGCAGCCTTTGGTGGAGTATCTACAGTTCTTGTTTGCTATACCTGTCAACCTCTTAGCACAAGAAATGTGGAGAAAGCCCAACAAAATGGGGGACAAAGTTCCATAATTAGGGGACAGATTGTAAATATTGCTGTTATACAGTTAGAAACTTGCTAGATTAACAGGGTTTTTCTGGACATGCATTTTCTGTGTGATTTGAAGTCTGACACTGATATGTATATGACATACCCCTCAACTGTCCAGATTTTTGCACAATGTCCAGAGGTTTGCCTCTTTTGTTTGGCCTGTTCCTCATACAATTGTTTTTTTTTTTTTTTGGCAAATCAGTAGGATGATCTGAGGATTGAGGTCACTAAATATTGACATCCATTTGTGTTTCAGACTTCATATCCTTCAGAGAATTTATGCTAAAACAAACCTTGTCACTCCAGAAACTTTTTCAGTTTATAACACCAGTATTTAAAATAAGTCCCTATTTTTGGGCCCCTGTCCTCCAAGTATGCCAGGCTTTGTCCAGATTTCTTTCACTAAGAGGTTGAGAGGTACGGTATATCATTAGTGACTTCACTCCTGATATCGTCCCAGTGATTTAGCAGAATCCCTGAAATGTTATGAGGAAGATGCCATAAAAATGGGCCCAAACTCTGGACATTCTGTGGAAATCTGTGCAGTTGAGAGTTATGTATGCCTGACCATTGTTAACAGACTTTCAAGATTCTGTAGCAGCAGTGTAGTATGTAAATGTTTGGTGGGCTGAGTAGGGAGAGGGGGCAGATGTGAGTGTCATAGATCCTTTTCTATCTGACTGTGTGTGTTGCTACAGTTGCTG
Source organism: Protopterus annectens (assembly GCF_019279795.1). Classification (NCBI taxonomy): domain Eukaryota; kingdom Metazoa; phylum Chordata; order Ceratodontiformes; family Protopteridae; genus Protopterus; species Protopterus annectens. Next base: position 1,043,143,983 of record NC_056728.1, on the reverse strand, counting down.
GTGGTCTATCAGCTGTATATGTTTGTAGGGTCAGACTGAGACATGTCCCTTAAAACCCCAGGATTCCAAGTACACTGTGATTTGGGGCAGTATATATAGGAGTAATGTGTGACTGGCAATCAGGATATGTCTGTTAAAGCAGTTGTTATAATGTAGAGGTCAGTTGGCTTACTGATATGTTGCTTTGATTGTACTCCAAATGGTTCTCGTTAGCCAATTTCTCAACAATGTCTGTTTTTCCTACAGCTACATCCCTGTAGTGCATGATATATTTGCAAATGCACCAGCAATTCCCCAGAGCTGATTTGGTGTAGTGTTGTGTTCCTCTGACTGTAGTTCAGAAGGTGCTGGGTAAAATGCTTGGCAGCTCAGTGTTTTTTCCCTAATGTTACATGACTGCACTCATATCTCACAACTATCCAGATTTTCATAGAATGTCCAGATGTTTGGTGCATATCTTTGGTCTGTTCCCCATAACTGTTGTGGATTTCTGACAAGTCACTGGGATGATGTGAGGACTGAAGTCACTAAATAATAAGAAGCAGTTGGGTGTCAGACTTGAAATGTTTCCGAAAATATATGTTAAAACAAACCGTGTTACTGTAGCAACTTTCTAAGCTTATAAAATCAATAATTAAAATATGTCCCTATTTCTGGGCATTTGTCCACCCACTTTGTCAGGCTTTGTCCACATGTCTTGCACTAAGAGGTTGAGTATATATATATATATATATATATATATATATATATATATATATATATATATATATATATATATATATATATATAAACATTACTAATTCCACAGTTTTTTTCCCTAATGTTGGATTACCACCCTGTATGATATATTTACTGACGCATTACTAATTCTCACAGCTCATGTGGAGTAGTGATAGCTGCTGTGACTGGAGTGCACAGGGTCCTGGGTTTAAGACTTGCCAGTGATGTGTATTTTTCCCTTATGTTAAATGACTGTAATGCATGATATGTTTGTAAACGCATTACAAATTCCCACAGGTCATATGGTGCAGTTGTATCTTGCTCTGACTATAGAGCACAGGGTCCTGGGTTCGTGACTTGCCAGGGCTGGTTTTGCTGGGCAGAACAGAGGCTGACTGAGACAAGCGATTAAAGCAGTTTTAAGCAGCTGTAAGTGGGTTTACACAATACTAATTTCAAAAAAAGAAAAGAAAAAAGGGTGATAGAAAAGTGGTAAAATGGGGGCAAGCAGGGTTAAAACATTAGTAAAAGCAGCTAAGGATGTGCAGGACAGGTGTAGGAAAGGACCATAGCTCTACATTTCTTCTGCAGCAACAGCTGTGAATGATGTGGAAAATTTGGAATTTACAGCCTCACACACCACAGGGAGGGGTGTTGGCAGCATACATTTGTAGAGTAATTTGAGGGTCAATTGATTTATGTCACTGTACACGGGGCTGAAATGTAGAGTTATGTATGGGGCAATGATTTTTTTGTGGGACAGATGCCCTTTTTTTAAGTGAGAGTGGGATGTTGGGGAAGGGCTGTAGGTATGTTTGTGGAGGTAGGTTGGGTAGGATAGGTTGCATTCACAGATAGACAAGACACACAAGACAGCAGACAGGGATGGTATATGACACATGAGAGGTGTAAACACCTTGGACGGGGAGGGTGGTTGGGAATCAGAGGCCCATGAGCCCCCAAATGGATACAGTGGGACTGAGATCCCCACCCGTGGGCAGTCACCACTGTACCTTTGCAGCCCCAAAGATGGCTGTGCTGGGGGCTGGACAACAGGAACAGGCTGCCCCTTGAGGTGCTCTAGTCTGCCCTCAATCTGGCGCAGGCATACATCTAAGTCTCACTGGATGACCCTGTGCAACATGCCACAGAACTGTCTGTACAAGTTCCCCTCCATGCCCGTGCCCATCAGGGGGATGAACCCCATCCACTGAGGTGCTTCCACCCAAGGGTGGTGCAGGACCAGTGGAAGGGGCAGTTCCGGGTTGGGTCCCATATGTGCTGGGTCTGGTGCCATGGCCAGATGAGGCGAAACAGGTGGATTCGCTGGGATCAGCCTTCCCAAACATGCTAGGGTGCTGAGGTTTTACAAAATGTATTAGCTAGTCATGAACAAAACATTTCAAAATTAGTTATAACAGCATGCACAGGTGTTCCAATTAACCCAGCACAGCGGAATTCACACAATTGCATTGCAAATAGAACACATGCATATATGGAATAACAGTCAGAATTTTAACAGCATGACAGTTAAATGTGTGGCAACAGGCCACCAACAATGGTATTTGCACAAGGTATATTAATATGTAAACAATTAAATATATGAACAATAACATAACACAAGTCACAACATACCCATATTATATGGATAATAATTACTGATAGAGATAAGGGGTGGGTGTAGAGAAAAAAGTCCATTAGCAACTGTATAGGTTTTTATTTTTCATAACAGTACTGCTCAGTGCTCAGTACTCTACAGGTCTGCCATCACTTTACATCTACCTGTGGCCCATAGCTTCTGTAACACATACATAACTGTTAAATTGTTGAGCTGGAATGATATGGGGAAAAGTGTGAGTACCCTAAGTACATTACTGGAGGGGACTTGTAAATGTCAGAGTTACATATATGACTAACAGGGTGTAGCCTTCACAGTTGTGTGAGTGTGCTACTGGCATTCTTCAACTAGAGTCACATCTGGGTCCAAGGTTATTGGCAACAGTGATCATTAGCCATGACAGCATGACACTTGAGAGACATGTATCGAGAGGAGTGCATGGTGTATGTACCTATCCTGCTGTCTTATGCAGGCATGGGGTTGGACACTGGAACATTTTGACACAAAGATTATTAGTATACCCATCATACAGCTACTACAATCATTTCTTTACCTGTAAAACCTGTGGAGAAAATATATGTTAACACTACCTATTTGTACACATATTCAGGATTAATTGTCTGTAAATATTCACACATCTTAGTACCACTCCCTGGATTCAAACCATGGTCTGTGTGTGCAAAAATGAACAACATATCCATTTCTCAACACACTGAGCTCCTGGGGAACTGCAGTCTCTTGCTTGACTGATTTTTGCCTAATATTCACTTGGTTAGACAGTCTGACCTTGTAATCTAAGTGGAGTGTCACCAAAGACTGTAGTGATAGTTGAGCATACATGCCTGACAGATAGTTATTGTACTGTGTATTAATCATTTGAAAACAGGTGTACACATTTAACCCCTAGTAGATGTGAATATATGGGATCTGTACAGAGTATAGCAGGGTGCTGGGTTGCATACCCTAACCCGTATAGATTTGGACATCAAATATTTGAAGTCTCCACCTTTTACTCTTTCATACTTCCCTGCATCAGCTTACCCACATTCAGGACTACATCAATCTGAAATGGAAAAGGTAACACAAGGCAATGCTGCAGGGGACACACTGTAATCTATTATACATTACTAATCAAGGTTCAGATGTTAGTGCGGGGCATATTTCATTTTTATCTTGTTTTACACATTCTATTTCTTCAACAACAAACCAGATTAAACACAACAGTTTGTGGTATAAATCTTTATTTGAGTAGCATGACACAATATTTTCTTACAGCTGATATAGTAAACAATGTACTCCTTCTTATTTATTACACTATATACTGCAAGATAAATCTGTACTCACCAGACTTTCGTTGCATCGTCCTCGATCTGTCAGCATGAGTCTGTGGGTTGCTAGCTCTCTCCTCTGCAGCTGTAGGGAGGAAAAACATTAAGAATACATGACTTCCTCTGCACCACACACTCCAGAGACCTCAACTTCAATACCACAATCAACAGAACAATCTGGAGTGGCAGGTTCATAACCCAGAGACTGTCCATGCTATGGAATAGACTTCCCTTACATGTCAAACTGAGCACCTCACTGGCCCACTTCAAGAGAAATCTTGATGAGTGGATGGGAAATAGAAAATTCACCCCAGGGATCACTACAGTGCCTCTACTCGACAGATGCACTGGGAACTAAGGTTGGGTGGCACGATGCCAGGGTAATCCTATGGGGTAGGCTTTTAAAGGCTCCAGAGCCATTAGCCTAGTACACACCTATGAACCTATGAACCTATGTCTATCACATACTCAGACTAGATTTTGGTACTGGTATGAGTAAGATACTTACTCACTAGTGGGGCATCCCTATCTTGAGCTTCATGGATCCACTGGGCCAAGAGCACCCCCTTCTTACACTTTAGGTCAGAATAATGATGCCATACCTGCTCACCAGTTTGTGGAATTCCTGTAGCACTGGTGAGATCACATGCCAGATGATCCCAGGCCTCTGCTTTGTACTGTGAGCCCTGGTTCTGGCCCTGCAGCAGTCTGTGGTCATGGTCTTTAACAAGGAGCCCAGCCATGACCCTGGACTCCAAGATGCTCCAACGATGCGCCCAAAAGCATGTTCCCTCTTCAACTCCAGACATAGCTTCTGCAGTAATCAAACTACAACGTCTGGCTGTATTCCCATCTGTGTGGTTTAAAAAAGGCCATATTCCTGCCCTTTGCTGTCGTTGGACCATTTTTGAAAATGCTGAGCACAGATCAGCGGTGCACAAACCCACTAAGCTGAGTTGAGCAGCGCTTAAAGAGACAAATGCTGAGCAGTGCTTAGTGGTGTGCAAATCTACTCAGCTGGGCTGAATACTGCTTAGAATTAGACTTCTAAGCAATGCTCATACCAGCTAAGCAGAGCTAAACACTGCCAAGCATTGCTCAATTTTCATTTTAAAAAATATTTCAGAATTGCAAATTAATTAATCATTACTGACATATTATTAAGTGTATAAAATTTACTTTACATGATGTCCCCCTATGTGCTTTCATTACATTACCTTAGGGTGTGACTATACTGTATGGGACACTTGTGTTTACATGGATGATTTCACATGTTATGTCCACACTGACACTTCAATTTTGGACCAGCTACACTACCCTGGTTAACAAATATCAATTACTACATCATTTAAAAAAATAGTTTTAACAATGCTTTCCCATGTAAAAATAAAGGACCTGTCTTGGTATTAAAACCGTGAACTGCTGCATACAAACTCTAATCACAACACTATCTCACCTTTCAGGATGTTTGCTATACATTTGTATTTAACTCCTATAAGATGTTTAAGCAATGTGGAGCAAAGTGCTGTGATGCCAAAACCCATTCAACTACGATTAAACTTCACTTATAATGGAAAAAAATAATTAAACCACTTTAATTACATATATTAATATTAATGCTGATTAATATTTGGTAATGCACTACCTGTCATTCTACTTTAAGTCTGTATGAGCAATATTTTTTTAAATTTTCCTTATTTCTGGACCTTTGTCCCATGTTTACTTCATGACTTTATCCAGATTTCTTGGTGGAAGAAGTTGAGGTGTGTGCATACCTCTCAACTGTCCAGATTTTCACAGACTGTCCATATGTTTGGCTCATATTTTTGTTTTGTTCCTCATAAAATTTGTGTTTTTTCTGCAAATCAAGGGGATGATCTCAGGACCGAAGTCACTAAATAATGGCATACATTTAAGTTTTAGACTTCTAATCCTTCAGAAAATGAATGTTAAAACAAACCCTGTTACTCTATCAACTTTTGAATTTTATTTATTTATTTTTATTTATTTTACATTTGTTTACCGGGAAAGTCCAACTGGACACAAGTTCTTTTTCAGCGGAAGCCCTGAGAGAAAATCTCTGGATACAGTTTAGACAGTTCTACACAGGTCAAACAATTACAAATCACATATTACACAGTTCAGAGTTTCACAGGTCAAAAAGTATGAATCATCAGGTTATATAGCATAGATATCTATTAATAATAGCTGTCAAAAGATGACATACAGCAAAAATACAACGAAAAACCTTTGCAGATATTTTCACATATCAGAACACAATGAGGAACTGTAGTAGACAGTTGCATATGTACATAGTGCCAGTATAATACTTCACATAAAAGCTTTGAATGTTATTTGACAAGTATAGTGTTTTTATTATATATCTAGGTAGGTGGTGCAGTTATAGTAAACATGTTTGGTGGACTATTTGCTCTATGGAGCTCTATGGAAATTAGATTTAGATTAGCTTTAGATGGGGGATGAGTAGCTGAGCAATGTTTATCCTGGGGAGTCACAGGAGCATAAACAGGAATCCATATAGTATACTTTGAGAAGCTTTTTGAATTGGGTAGAGTAGCAGATGGAGGTTAAGTGGTAAGGTAAGGAGTTCCCAAGCTTTAGCTGTGGAATAACTAAAGAGAGATTTTCCTGCATCAGTGTTATGTTTGATGACTTCTAGGTGGTTTTGGGTGCTGGATCTTAAGGTTCTAGTGGTGGAATAAGGTATAATTAAATTTTGTAGAGCTGGAGTTTTAGTTGGTTGGTAGTAAATTTTATGTGCAAATGACAATTGGTTGAGTTTCAATAGCTGGAGGTAGCTCAAGCCACCCCAGTTGCTTGAGAGCTACACAGTGATGGGTCTTACATGGGGTTTCAGTAGCGAATCCAGCAATCTTGTTATAACAGGTTTCTAACTTGTGTAGGTCAGTTTTGCAAGGTTAGTAAGTATTGGAGATGTGTAGAGGAGGGTAGACAGCAGACGTGTTCTGGCTATGGTGGCTTTAGTTTGTTTAGTAAGAAAAATTGTATTGCGATAAAGGAGACTGTGCTTTTTATGAGCCTTTTTGATAGTTTGGGCTATATGAATGTCATATTTAAGGTTGCAATCTATTTCTACCCCTCCTAAGAGTTTAGTGTGGGAGATAGAGCTGATTGTTATTTTGTTAATGGGTATGATGGTGAAGGTGTCATATGGGAGACTGTATCTACCTGTGTTGAATAGGAGAAGTTTTGTTTTATTTGGATTCAGGATTAGCTGAGAGTTAGTGAACCAAGTATTGGCTTGAGAAAAGGACTATTGAGACAGGAAGTGTAGGTCATCTAATGTTTGTGCTGCACAAATCAGGGTGGTATCATCAGCATATTGTACTACTGAGGTATTAAGTGTGGAGGATGAGAGCTGGTTGGTAAATAGAGGGAAGAGTAGTGGGCCAAATATGGAGCCCTGAGGGACACCTATGGTAACAGGCAGAGGAGAGGATAGTTGGTTGTGCCATTTCACTGCTTGTTGATGACCTGATAGGAAGCATTTAAACCATGTCATAGAGTGTGTGCTGATATTTAGTGTGGCTAGTGTGTTAAGGAGACTGTTATGGTTGACCATGTCAAAGGCTTTAGACAGTTCTAGAAAAATGGCTGAAACTAGTTGTCCTTTGTTTCTGTGGTGGTTAACTATATTGGAGAAGGACATTAGTGCTGTTGTGGTGCTGTGGAAGGGCCTAAAGCCGTGTTGGTTTTTGTTAGCAGGTTGTTTGTTAGGAGGAAGTTTATGAGTTGGGTGTGAACAGCTCATTCCAGAATCTTTGCTAAGGGTGACAGAATAGCTATAGGTTGGTAATTATTTAGTTCGATGGAATTTCCTCCCTTGTGTAATGGTATAATGTGAGAGATTTTCCATATGTTAGGAACTTTACACTCTGTTATAGAGCTGTTAATTAGGATGGCTATGAGATAAGCTATGGCATCTGCAGCTACCTGCAGGAACTCTACTGGCAGATTATCAGTGGCCAGGGTGGTTGGTTTATGCTTTTGGAAGAGTTTTAAAATGGATTTGGTTGAGGTTGGATGTAGAGTAAAGTTGGTGCTGTTATCATGTGGGTTAGTTTTATTTTGTTTGGGTGTCAGGTCAGGGTTGTTATTCATACTTTGGGAATTTGCAAGGGCTTGTACTGATTCAGTGAAAAATGTATTGAATTGAGTGGGGACGTTCTTAGAGTTAATTACTGTTTTAGGTGTAGGGGTTGTAGTTTTTCCTGGTTTTAGTTCAAAATTTATAGTGGCCCAAAATGTTTGTGGGTTGTAGAGATGTTTTTCTTGGAGGTTTTGATAGTAGTTGATTTTATCATATTTAATGCATTTCTTGGCTTTATTATGAAGCTCTGAATAGGTTTGCTTTGTTGACTGGGATTTGTTTTTGTGGTAGTTTGTCCAAGCTTTGTCCTTGTCTTTGAGGATAGTTTTAGTTTCCTTTTTTAGCCAGGGGGCATATTTGGTCTTTGTTCTAATGGTTCTAGCAGGTGTGTAATGGTCTAATATTTGTAGGAAGGTTGAGATGAAGTAGCTTAATGCCTCATCTAGTGACAATGATGTTAGTGGCTTCCAATTACATCTGTTTAATGAATATCTAAACTCTTCTGGTTGATGTTCGTTTTGTTCCTGACTATTCTTCAGGTTGTCTGGTTAATATGGTGAGTTTTTTGTGTCTATATTATAACATAGAATTTCAGAAAGATCAAATGTTATAATACCGAACCCGTAATGTCGAACGCTGAAAACAGCGAAGGTGCAGGACACCAAATTGTTTCCCAGGGAAAGAATTCGGTGGGCCATTGCTGTTTTCAGCATTCGATATGTTGGGACATTACAGGTCGGGTTCAGGTAAGTGTGCGATTGTGTGTAGGTTAGGGTTAGGGGCGGGTTAGGTGAGTTAGGGTTAGGGAGTGGGTCAGGTAAGTGTGCAGTTGTGTGGACGTTAGGGTTAGGGTGCGGGTCAGGTAAGTGTGCGATTGTGTGTAGGTTAGGGTTAGGGGTGGGTTAGGTGAGTTAGGGTTAGGGTGTGGGTCAGGTAAGTGTGCGGTTGTGTGTAGGTTAGGATAAGGGGCAGGTTAGGTGAGTTAGGGTTAGGGCACGGGTGAGGTGAGTGTGCGATAGTGATGGACCTTAGGATTAGGGTTGGGTTAAGGTAAGTGGATAGCTAGCAGTGTATGTAAAGTTTAGATTAGGTGTAGGATTTTAAGTGTATGTGTGTGGATTGCTGTTTTTTGTGTGTGTTTGTGTTGTGTGTATGTTTCTCGGAATAGCAATTTTTTTCCCTGTGAAAAAATTCACTGTTCGATGTTTTCAGATTTCGGTGTTTAGGGTTCGATATTATAACATTCGATGTTTACGAACTTCAATGTAATAATATAGACCCAGTTTTTTTTCTAAGGAGGAAGGCAGCTAGATGGTCACTGAGGCTGTTTGACAGACAGCCTACAAGAGATACAAGTGAGGGATCAGATATAAGTATCCAGTCCATAATGGACTGTCATTTTGATGTTTTGTCTATTTTGGTGGGGGCTGTGATAAGTTGGGTAAACCCATGGATGTTAATGTGAGTAGTTGGATGGTGGCAAGAGCAGTTATTCCAGTCTATATTAAAATCTCCTAGTAAGATATTTTCATGAGGGAAGGAGGTAGAGATCCAGTCTAGTAGGATTTCGATACTGGTAACATTGTTAACAGGTGGGCAGTAACAGCCTATAATATTAATGTTTTTATTGGGGTTCAGCTTTAACTGAGCTATGCTAGCTTCTGTACTACCGATGTGTGGTATATTAGCATCAATTTGTTCTAACTTGAGCTGGCCTTGGAATAGTAGTGCTATACCATCACCCTTTTTACCATTTCTGTCCATGCATAAGATGTTATAGCCTGGTGGTATTATTTCATTGCTGCTGATTTCTGGTTTTAGCCAGGTTTCAGTCATTAGTACAATATCAGGTTTATATAGTTGAAGTACTGCGTGGAGTTTGTGAGTTTTATTTGAGATACGTCTTACATTTATGTTAAGGAAGAGAAGTGAGTTCTTATGTCTAAGGGTAATATCAGAAGGAGGGTCAAGGTGTGTGTTTGCTAGTGAGTTATAACCAGGGTTGGGATGTATGTCCCCACACCATGATAGTTTAGTCATTAAATGTAAGTACAGTTTGGTAAACTTGTTGATGATAATAATGTGTTTTAGAGAGTTGTTGGTTGTACATTTGGTTGTTTGTATGTTATGGTGGTAATAGCGTGTGAGGGAGTGAAAAGGCATGGAGCGATGTATATGGTTGGAGTTACAGAGTGGTAGTTAATGGATGTAGTTTGCCAGGATAGGGAGATGTTGTGTTGTAGTTGAGTGAGGTAAGAGGTGAGGGCTGTGAGAAGTACTTAAAATATGTCCCTATTTTTGGACCTTTGCCCCCCTATTTTGTTGGCCTTTGTCCAGATTTTTGGCACTAACAGGCTGACAGGTATGACTGCATGTCCAAGGACACAATTGTACTGTAAAGTATCGTACAGAACTTTGACAATACAGGGGGTGTGTTACAGTTTCTGTCACACACCCCTTGCAGCCCCTGCATTGCTTCCCATTCACTGAAAGCATTGTAAAGTGCTGTACGTCACTTTGACAGTGCAGGGGGCTTGTTATGGGTCTGTGAGCACTACTGCAACATGCCCCCTGCACTAATTCAGTGTTCGTGTCCCCAGATCCATCTCAGTAGCGCACCTTCATTAATGTGAAAGGCTTGCTACTGAGAGGGGGATGCGGACATGAACACGATTCACTCTGTAGTACATCTTCATTATACTGGAACGTTTTTGCATGGAAATTCGTACACAGAGGTTTTGTCAATTATGTATAAATGAAACAGAATTAAATGCTAAAGATGTGATTCTGAAATAATAGCTGACTGGATGCATATGGTATATGAATGTGAAGTCATCTCCCTTTTTGGAAAGAAATGAATAATTCCATTCAAGCTCTATGGTCAGATAGATGTAATATTTCTAAATCTTTAGTTTTATTTAATGCTCAGATTCCTGAGATAATTCCAAAAAACCCAAGTGCATCTTCTTTGGTCTATTCTTGCTATAGCTAGAAAAGTAATTATTAAAAATTGGAAAAGTAAGTCGCCCAATCTTGTGTTGAATTTGTTAGTGTGGCAAACATTGTTTGCAGTAGTGAATTGCATACTATAAAGATGATAACTTCTGATATTAAGCATTCATATAAATGTGGCTTAAACTTAAAGACTTGTTTGAAAAATATTAATTGCTGATGATATGTATAATTTTGATGTATTGATCAGCTGTAGACCTATGTAAATAGTAATTTGTTTGTTTTATAATTCATTTATTTATTGTTTTAAAATCAAATAAAACATAAAAAAGAAAATAATATTCCATTAAAGTGTTCGATACTCTTTAGCTTTGATAGTACTTTAGCCCTTTTACAACTTTAATCAAGAAAAGAATAATCCATAATTGCATTAATGTTTTACCAATCAAGAATCACTTAAACATAAGGTTAATTATAATTTATCTCTGTTTTAACATACTATATTCTCATCCTAATGATTTTCACAATATGAGTTGGGTAAATGCATTAACTTGTGGTGTGCTGAATGTGGACCAAAGCAGTAGACGTATAAACCAACTCTTGTCTCCCTCAACTGTGATTATTATTAAAAATGCATCAGTGTATTTGGGATACTAAGTATCAATAACCATGCTAACCATGCTCCATTCTATCAAAATTCCTTGTCCACAATTGCTACATGACTACTGAAATGAAAATTTGTATAAATGGGCTAAAAATGTATATGCCACAAAATAAGTTGTCCTGTCTTCCCCTTTTAGAGTGTCAACTAATTATTGGACTGACAGATAGAGCAAATACCCCCCAGGAGGGAGTCATCTGACTATTCTGGCAGTTATGGCAGAGAAAAACACTCATTGGGTGGTTTCAGGTAGACAGGGCGGAGTTACGGCTAGAATTAAGAAGAAGTTTGGCCAGGGTTGAGACTAATGAAGTAAAGGAGGAGGAGCTAGACTGGAGAATAAGATCAGCTATTACAGCAAGCTAAGACTTCTTCTACAACAGGTATGACAGACTTCATAAACTTCTTGTCTTTCTCTGCCCTTGACTGTGTGAAACCAAGACGCTGATTTAATCTGAATTTTGTAAAACCTAGTCTATGCAAGAGAGGTAATCCCCTGAATGGGACCTGGAATGAGTTTAATCATTTGCTGTTTGGATGGAAAAATGGAATTGGAAAATATAAAACAGATGCATGCACATATATGTGTAGATATATACATATACATATATACATATATATATATATATATATATATATATATATACACACACACACACACACACACACACACACACATATATATATATATATATATATATATATACGGAATAAAGAATCATACAGAGGCAGATAAAATAAGGGCAAATAGTATGAGTCATACATTCAGGAAGGAGGAGAAACTGTTAGCTATAGTTGCTGAAATGCATGGTGTTTTACTGGTGTAAGTACATGTAAAACTTGGGGTGGGTTGAGAGAAAGATAGAGAAAACAAAGACCAATATGCCATTAGAATGGATGGCATTGGAAAGTGCTGAGCTGAGCATGGTCTCATAAGAGTGATCCATGGCCTCAGAAGAATTGTGTAGTATCACAGGTGTGCCCTCCTAGTTGTTGCAGTGGCTATATTTAGAAGATGATATGGAAGACAGACAATTTAAGTTCTGCCTGGGATGTAACAGGTCAAGCTTGCATGTTTTAAATTCTGTTTTGAATCTAGACATTTAAAAAGCTTAAAAAAAGTTAAGCATGGCACATGAATATTCTATACAATCTGTAAATGTGTGGGAGCAAGTACAAACACACACAGAGTATATACATATGTATTTTATATATATATATATATATATATATATATATATAGATAGATATGTGTGTGTGTGTGTGTGTGTGTGTGTGTGTGTGTGTGTGTGTGTATATAAATGTAGATCTCCCTATCTATAGTTATATAAAGGCATGGAGGTATGCCTATGTATCTAGGTATGTATATGTGTTTGTGTATGAGTGTGTGTGTGTGTGTGTGTGTGTGTGTGTGTGTGTGTGTGTGTGTGTGTGTGTGTGTGTGTGTGTGTGTGTGTGTGTGTGTGTGTGCATATATGTATATGTATATATATATATATATATATATATATATATATATATATATATATATATACATATAAAACACACACACACACACACACACACACACACACACACACACACACACACACACACAAACACATGTACACACCTAGATACATAGACAAACCTACATGCTTTTATATATCTATAGATAGGTAGATCTACATTTATATACACACATACATATATATAGGAGGAAATGGGGAGAAAATAGGAGAGAAGGCAGCTCAATAATAATTCCATAAGGCCCTGTAAATTAGAAGATTTTTTAGTTCAAGTTGCAAATCTACCCTGATTTTAGATATGAGTTCACATTATGATTCATTTCTTCTGTGCCAAGTCTGGTGTCAAGGAATTTGAAGCCTGTTGGAGACCATACAAGTGTAGCAAGGGTTATTCCATTAAAAAAGTAGGGCAGGAAGAGATACAGGTCTGTCTGAATGATGCATTTTCTGCAGTTCAAAGTATCACTACTCAGCTTAATACCCAAAAGATTCACCAATTTTTGTATTCAAACTTTGAGCCAGTGTTGCATACTGAAAGGTGTCCAAAGAACATTATGGGCCCTTAAGTGATGCTACTAAGGTGATTCATGTGTCAAGTGATCCATGAGTGGGAGAATTAGAGTTGGAGGCATACAACACAAGAAACCGTGAATAACTTCATTCTTGCAATATTGACCACAAAGGCAGTATCAGAACTCATTTTTCTACCAGTATAAATAGATGCTGAAACAGAAATGAGTACTGGTACTGCACTATCAATCAATCACTTTCTTCAGATTGTGATGCCTTGCACCCAGGGTGACTGCTCCTATTGCCCCACCTTAACTATGTCTCTCCTGAGAAGGTGAGAGTACATCAGTGTCAGTGCACAGCAAGAAACACACCAAGTTTAGATGCAGAAAGCTGTGGTTTTATTCTCAAACTAGGTAGCTCGATTGTTGACACTGCAGCACAGCATAAGGGGATACTGTATTTCTCAGTGTGTCATCCTTCAGATGATCTGTTAAAATGAGGCTCTGTCTGCTTGAGTTGATGGTAGCTCAGGCAGATGTAAGAGAGATATAACAGCACACATCCAAAAGAGTAGGGATACTTTTTTATATACAAAAATAACTCTTATTTGCAAAACATTTACATATGTACAAATATATACATTTACAAATCTGATTGCACATATTCCTAATTTCCTTTACAGTCATACTAAAATTTCATCCCTATTAGATCCCACTCCTTTTTCCATAACCACTATCTGGGTTTACTTAATATTTTTGCTAGAATCCATTTACCATTAAACTTAATTTCATTTATTCTTTCTTTCCAAATAACCCATATAACCTAAAATACTTTTTATCTATTCTTTCAACATATTTTACTTCTATTTGTATAATATTCATTTTTAATCATATCCATGTTTATTTTATCCACTTCTTTTATAGCCTCAAAAAAATTCTTTACATAGTTCTCCCCATAACTTTTTTACTCTTTTACATTTCAAAAACAAATGTTCCATAATTTCTTTGTCTTGACAATGTAAACATATTCTATTACTTTTCTTTTTATATGGCATGTTTCCTTTTACTGTCAATTTATCTATTACCAATCTCTAAAATCAAAAATCTTGACATTCTACTTTTTTATTACATTTGCTTCTTATTTTTATAGTTTTTTTATCTGTTAGATTTTCCCATGGTTTTACATAGTAATATTTTGTCATTACATTTTATACCATACTCTTCTATCTTTTTCTATATCATCAATTTCTTTTCCACAAAAATATTTTTTGGTAACATTTTATTTCTTCATTTATACACATTTTCTCTTTTCTCTTTTTTACCTAACCCAAAATGTTTGTATCATAATTATATTTATACAGTTTTACTACTAATCTCTCATCTTTTTCCTTTATCTGCTTTAACACTTTTTACAAATTTAATGAAGCAGCATGTACCACTGGGTTAATTAACCATAAACATCCTTCTTTGTTTATATAGAAAACTCCTATTTTTACTAGTTTAATCTAGAGCCCCAAATAAATGAAAAATTATCTGCAATAATTCCTTTTCAAATACTGTTGGCAACATAAACACACTTGTTAAATATGCTGTTTTTCATGTCAGTGCTCAATGTATCAAATAAGCTTTTTTTCTGAATGATAATTTATATGTTCTCCAGAAAAGAAATGTTTGCTTTATTTCTTCTATTGTTTTTCCCATTGATTTCTACTTACATCTTTATTCCCAAATTTTAGACCTAACACAGCAATTTCATTCATTGTAAAATATATACCCCAGATCTTTACTAAATCACCTAACCCTTTACTTTTTTCTTTATTTAAAGCCATCTCTAGATACTCATTTGTGCAAATTATTACTTCTTTTATCCACATTTTGTTATTTGCAATTATCATAATGTCATCTGTCTACATTAACAGTACAGAAATTCTGAACCCTTAAGGTGTTATATACCCCACCGCCTTCATTTTGTAATTTATTTCACATTCTATCACTACACAAACAGTATTCAACTCATTGGACATCCCTATTTTACACTACTCTTTATATGTACCTCTTGGCTTTACTGGTAATTTACAAGCATTTTACTTGATTATCATTATAAGCAGGCATACATAATGTCCTACCTTTCTCACTTATGCTATATTTTTCATTATTACTCATAAGATTCCATGCCCAGTTGTGTCATATTCATTATTAAGGTCTCCTATCATGGTTTTTGCTTCTTTTTGTTTTCATAATATCATCCACAATTTCTCTATCAATAATAGTTATTGATAGCCCGTCCCCTTTGTACTATATATGCTATCTTCCATAATATTTTCCACTTTAATTTCAAATCTCTTTTGTATTATTTTAATAAATATCTTATAATCATCATTATTCAATATTATTGATCTCCATTTTTTAATTCTCTTCTGTTTGCCTTCTTTCATATTTTACTATATACTACATAATTCTTTATACACAAAACATTCATTTAACCACTCATTCAAAAGCTATCAAAATACTTTTTTTGCCAATCCCCTGAATTTTTGTACATTTCATATCCTATTCCATCTGAGCCTACAGCTGAATCTATATTTACTTGTCCAAATACTTTATCTAGCTCATTTAAAGAAATCTCCTTTTCCAATACTTTTCATGTCTTTTTCACTACCTTCTTTTTTCTTTAAACATTTCTTGTACATATTGTAGTACTCTATTTCTACTCTTTTCCTGAGTTCTTTCTATTTCTTCTTTTACAGTTTTTATTTCTCTCATTACACTACCATCTTATTTTATTAATCTGCTTTAGTAACTCTATTCTTCTCTTTTTCCTTGAAAAAAATATTTTTGCTTTTATAACAATTCTTGTATTTTTCTTGATTTCTTTCATATAATTCTTTTTCTTTTTCCTTTTTCAAAGTAGTTTCTATCATTGTTTTAAATCTTCCATTGCATCATTATACAATCTTTTATATTTTTCTTTTTCTACTTTTCCCACATCATATTGCCACTGTAAAAAACATTTTTATATTTTTCCCTAAATATCGTCCACCATTCAGACCGATTTTTATAAAATGTTCTAATTATAATATGATGTTTCCTCAGTTGTATTACTAATATCTTTCCTTCTTCATTCCATGCTTTCACATGTATCCTTTTTATTCCTTTGCCTATTTGTATATATTCCTTGTTTTCTTTTATCTTTAGCTATATTGCAAGATGATCAGGAAATCCTGTTTCAGCTACTTCCTCTTTTCCTATAACTAAACCTTCTCATACTAGAAAATCATCTATTTCAATTCTATGCATACCCCTTTTGTAAGTCCATACATTTTTGTCCCCAAGTTTTAACTTACCACATCTTATAACTTCTAACATTTTATTAAATAATTTCTTTTCTTTTTGCACTTGGCTCTTAAATCACAATTAAAGTTTCCTGTTATTATGATATTCATATTTATCACTACATGGTCTAAAATCTGATGAAATAAGCTTTCTCTTTCTTTGCAGTTATTATAAGCATATAATGTTATAATTTCTATATACTTGTTCCATTTTAAATCTACAATGATTAGTCTTCCTATTTTTGCTAAAGTTACATCTGATATCTTTACTGTATTTCTACAAAATATAGCTATTCCAGAACATCTCTCATTCACAAATTCCAAATTAGCTTTCCTCCCCATGGTTTCTCTGTTTGTAATCTTTATTCATTTGTCAAAAATCATGTGTCGTATAGTATAATTATGTCTGCATCACATGTATTACACTACTCCAAAATTCATGTTCATCTTATTATATTCTTAATACTATTCACAGTTACAGAAAGCACTCTTAAATTTTCATTTTCCCTTTTCCTTAGACTCATGGTTTCATAAGTCTGTAGCTAATTACTAGGCTAGCTTTGTTAATAGACCATTCCAGGCCTTACCAATTTCCTTCCCAAAGGTGAGAATGAAATACTGCATTTTCCGTCTGTAAGTCAAACACCTTAACCATTATACCAATCCCCAATCTTTAGCTCTATATACTCTTTTTCATCCATTTCCTTTCTTTTTCTTTTGTATTTATCCCTTTAAAATGTATTTTTGCTGTATTTTATCCTTTTACCAATAGAATTCTTTTTCCCTCTTTATCACCTCCCAGTTTATGTCTTCCCCAGCACTTATGTTGGAACCTTCTTCTATGTCTTCTTTATTATGTTTTCTCGTCTAATTGTTCTTCTAGTTCTACTACTTCTAAAATGTCTTCTCTTTGTCCATTTTCTTCACTTTCTTTTTCCTTACTGTTATTTTCATAGTTGCAATCCATCCATAGATGTCCAATGTTGTTACATTTATGACATATTAATTCACATTTTTTGCATCATGTCCCATTTCTCCACAAATATAACATTTTCTTTTGTCACTGTTACTTATTAAATATCCTTCTTTTCCCCCAAAAATGATGTTTTGGGTTGCCCCAGTATTTTACAACATCCCTAATCACCTCCACATTCATCATGCTTGGTACAGGTATACTTTATTCTCTTTATATTTCAACACAATATTACAATCACAACCACCAGTCCATAAACCCCTTTTGTCATAAACTTTAGAAATGTCTGGTACTTTTTTACCTAAAGCTTTCAAATTTCCTTTCAAAGTCTCTCTTTCTAATTCTTTTTGAATTTGTAGATGAATCTTCTTTTTTTTCTCTTTCCCTGTTAAATGTTTTTATCACATAAAGATTTTGTTGGTTGCAGTCTCTTTCTTTCATATTCTCCAAGAAAATTTTCCATTGAAAAAAAACAGTCTCAAATATAATGTCACAAAATGTCTCTTTGTTAATAAGAATAAATCCTCTTACCACATGTGCTCTTACACCCAAAAGAGCTATTAAATTGTTCAACACTTCATACCTGTCTATTTTTTGTATTCTTTACTTTGAATCCTTACCACGTACTTCCGTTTTTCAGTTTTTTTCTGCCTTCTTTTCTGCTATTCCATTTTTGCCTTCTTTTACTTTCTCTGCAAATGCTTTCTTTTTCATGTCACCACTATTCTTCGGGAGTGTCTCTGCATCATCCTTTTGTATTTTCTCTATAATGTCCCCCCAGGATCACTCTGCACCACAATTTCTTTAAGCAAATCATAATGCAACCCTCCAACCTGGAGGGTTGAAATTATACATACATCATTTGCTGAGTCATCTCCATCAAACATGTTTCTTTGAATCATTTCCTCAGACTTCTGCACACATTCTCTTGTCTTGCTGTTTGCTTTCTCCTTCATTTCTTTCACATCTCCATCATCTACTTCTCTCTCTCTCATCTACCTCTCTGTTTCACTGGTCCACTTCTGTGCCTGCAACAGAAACAGGAAGTTCTCCTCCAAAATGGTTCCCATTCACAACAATGATGAATTGGGGGAGTTCCTTGATGTCCTGGCTGATTTCCCTCTAGTAGTGTAAAGACCACCTCAGTTCTCCCCTGAAAGGAGCCTACTGACATAGGGAATAACCCAGTCAACAAAGGATAAATAAAATAAAATACTTTCCCTTGATGATTTTTTGATCATTTTGTAGAAGGAGCAATAGACCAAGAAATGAAGTCAGGGCTTGAGGTATCTGTGCCAAGAGTTAGGGATCCTACTGGCTCTCGAAAAATTAGAATGTCCTGTTCAAATACTGACAATTATGGGACAGAAGAATGATACTTAGGCTCAGACATTTTCTTTAGTGGTGCAACAGGTACCACACTCACCTCTGGTACAGAAGGTCATGGGTTCTTTTCCTAGTGTTGCAGCAGGTAGCATACTTTCTTTTGGTGTAGAAGGCTTTGAGTACTATTCCCACACCAGATAGAGGGAATGTTTGCACTTCAGTGCTGATAAGGGAGTGCTGCACTACAAAGTATACAGTCCTTCTGATGAGATGATAAGCAAAGGTCCCATCTGCATGAGGTGATGGTAGGTCAGATGGATGTAAAAGATCCAAAAAGACTAGGAGTTCTTTATTTAAAAAAAAGTTATGTACAATATTATTTACAAATTTACATATTTACACATTTAAAAATTTATACAGTATACAAATTTCCATTCCTTTATGTTATTGTCATACAATCATAGATATCTTCTTTTTTATTATCTTAAACCTTATTTGAACACAGCTCCTTTTCCCATAACCATCTAATTTTTCAGAAAATTACTGCTAGTCTCCATTTACCATTAAACATGATTAAATTTAGCCTTTCATTCCAAATGGTCCACACAATATAAAATAATATTTTATCTATTTTGCTAATATATTCCTTATTTGTACAGTTATAATATCCATAAATAATGATATCCATATTTATTTCATTTACCTCCTTTATATTTTCAAAGAAATTTTATTACAGCATTTTCCCACATTTTTGCAACCTTTATGCATTGTTTCTTCTTTGCCACAATATATACAAACTCTTATTTTTATATGGCATATTTCCCATTACTGGTTATGTATTAGTCAGAAATCTCCATAAAAAAACTTGACATCCTACCTGCTTATTACATCATGCTTTTCATAATTTTATAGCTTTATTTTTTTTCATTCACTAACTCAGCCCAAGTATTAACATAATAATAGTGTATCATGATATTTTTATGCCACACTTTCCTCTCATTTTCTATGTCATCAATTTTTATTTTCCATAAAAGATTTTTCTTGATAACATTTCATTACTTCATTTAAACATGATTTCTCCCTTTGAGTTTTTTTTACATATCCCAATGCCACTTATATTTGTATTTTAGTAAATATACTACTAACTTTTCATTTTTGTCATTTATCCAAAGTGCAGCTTTATACAAATTAACAGAAGCAGCATAAACAATTGACGTGTCCATGTGCAAGACTCTTTTCTTCACTGGATTCAGTCTTGAAAGCCATATAAAAAAATTACTTGCAGGATTGCTTTTTCATACATTATTGGCAACATATAGACACTAGCTAAATATGCAGTATTTCCCAGTATAACTGAATTAATCAAACAATCCTTTTTATTAAATGATAGCTTGTATGTTTTCCAAAAACAAAAAAGCTCCTTTACTTCATCTACTATCCTACTTCATTGTGCATCACTTACATTTTTATTCCAAATCTTATTCCTAACACAGAGATTTCTTTCATTGAGAAAAATACTCCACCTATCTTTACTATATCACCTAGCCCTTTCATTTTTCCTAGTCATGTCTATTATATTTAAAATTAAGGTTTATAACATTTAACTTCTTTAATCCAGACTTTGTTTCTTATAATTAATATAATATTATCTGCATAAGTAAACATGACTGGACTTTTTATACCTTCATTAGTAATATAAGTAGCACCTCTCATGTGTAAATTTACATATCTGACTAATGCATTCATAACTAAAGGAAATAATGTACTACTCATAGGACATCCATCCATCCATCCATCCATCCATTCATCCATCCCTGATATATGCCATTCTTTATATCTATTTCTTGGCTTAACCATCCATTCACTAGAATGATTTCTTTATTTTCACTATATGCAGAACAGCATTTTTTTTTACTAATGTTATACGTTTCTACAATTGTCCACAAAAGTTCATGTTCTACTGCATCAAAAGCTTTATTTAAATATCCTATCATGATCTTGGTATCATGAATCCTGTTTATACTATCATTCACAATTTTCCCTACTATGAATAATAATTCCTTACATCCTTTTCCCTTTAAACACTATATATGATATAGTCCATAATCCTTTTAATTTTACTTCCCATTGTCTTCATAATTATTTTATAAAATTGTTCAAAACTATAGATCTGCAATTTTCAATTTTATTGTTGCCTTCCTTTTCCCATACAAATTCAAGTATAATACTGCATAAATCTTTATCCACAAAACAGTTCTTTAACCACTCATTCATAATTTTTTAAAAATATTCTTATCTGCAATCTGTAAAATTATTTTAAAATTGGCATCCAATTCCATCTGAACCTGAAACTGACTGAAAATTAACTTGTCTAAGTACCTTACCTAATTCATATAGGGAAATCTCATTTTCCAATTTCTTATTTTCTTTGTCTGTCAGTTTTCAAAATGCAATTCTTTTTGTATTTTCTTTGTTTCTATTTTGAAATACTTTCTTTACATAATTTATTATGATATTTGTGATGATATGAGGTAGTGCCATCTATGCCAGGTAGAGTGGGGCAGTGCATGTGTAACATATGCCAGCATAACTAGCTGGAGATTTGTAAAGACTTTTATGTCATTTGCCTATGACACTGACTTGCACAGACGATTGTGTTAAAAATGTATCAACAGTGGGTCCTGCTGGACAGAAATGAGATATACATATGTGTCAGACAGTATTATTATAACTGCTTAAATGTATATTTTTAACAGAGAATTCTGAAAGGGAAGAGATTAATCTCAGTCCAGCTAATTTTGAAAAATAGGTTGAAAATTAAATGAGTTGGTTTATGCCATAAAGATTTTATCTTACAGGTCTGACTGCAGCCAGAGACAAAAATGTCTGGGAAAACTAAGACTAGGAATATTACTGTATTGTCCTTAGGTATGAACTAATTGCTACCTGGGAAGGATAGAAGTTTTTGAAATTGTTTTGTAGCTTTCAGATGCTGCAACAGATCTTAGCAAAGTTCTGGGTGTGTATTGTATCAGAGTCAGGTGACCAGATGTGATGTCATTCTATAACCAGCACTGAATATTTTAGATATTAGTGAGAGATATGACAGAACTCTCAAAGCAGCACTTTGTTTTTCAATACCTGACAAGAAAGATTTCTCACAGATATCTCAAACAACCACACACCTCATCTTGCCTTGCTGTACTAAGCAACGCAACACTCATCATCTTGGCTTGCTGTAGTAAGTAACTTAACTAAGGAACAGTAATTATTTAGTCAGTCAGGAAAATATAGAGAGATTAGTTAAGTATTGTTTTTCTGCATCTGTGTGAATCTATCCAGCTGTGTTGTATTTTATATCTCCTGTGATTAAAATACTGGTGTTTATTGTAACTAGATATTCAGTATCCTCAGGTTTTCTATTTCATTATTTATTATTAAATATTTCTACACCTTTTATCATGGCTGATCTTTTTAGAGAATACTTTTAACATCTTAAGAGTACTTATGCTTATTTTAGTGTCACTGTGGCTGTTCCTGAAAGCCTTGCTGCATTGGTCAAACTCTACCATTTGTGATAGTATTCATTTTACTCAGTATAATTGGTTACCCTTGTAAGAGCCTCAGAGTAGCTTACTGATGGTAGCATGATTACCTAATAGTCTGTGCAGAAAAGGCACAGCTGGTAAATCTGTGCTAGCTTTTTCCAGGTTTGTGTGTGAAAATTAAATATCCAAGTGTGTGTCTGTGTGTGTGTGTGTGTGTGTGTGTGTGTGTGTGTGTGTGTGTGTGTGTGTGTGTGTGTGTGTGTTGGCTACTTGGAATAGAGACACAGAACTCCAAAGTGATTAGTGTGGAGTCTTGTTTCGGGCCTGGAGAGAGAGAGAGTCTGGCCCCAGGTCTATAGTGTGCTTCATTTGTGCTCTTAAGGGAAATTGTGCTTGGTGCAGAGAGCTACATCTGAAAATACTGTGTGTATCCATTTTTGTTCCTAGTGGTCATCTGTCATCTTACATTTCTCTTTAACTATGCTACTAAAATAAGCTGATCCATCTTCCTTTTTACCCTGTAATAATATATTTGCTCAAACAATAATTCTTTAATTTTCTCTTAGTTACTTTAATAAATTCTCATTTCTATCACAAAATACTCTCTATCTTTGCATTCTAAATACTTTAAAACATCCATACACATTGTTTTATCATTTTTTTTCTGCTTTTCTTACATCTTACTGTCATTTAAATTTTTTTACATTTATCATTCAATGCTAGCCAGTGGAAACATGATCTTTCCATACACATTTAATTATTTTCCCATTTTCATTCCATGATTTCTCATTTATTCTTTTTATTCCTTTTCCCAATCTGATAAACCCCTTTATTTTCTTGTATTTCTATCCATATGACTGAGTGATCTGAAAAACCTATTACAAGTGTCTCTCCCTTAGTTATATTTAAACCTTATGATATAACAAAATAATCTATTTCCATCTTATATATAGCTCAACTATATGTCAACAAATTATAATTCCAAATTTTTAAATTACCTCATTTTATAACTTCAAAAAATGTCTTACTATCTTTTCTTTTCTTCTTCTTTTTTTCTCTCAAATCGCAAACACTCCCATTGCTATTATATTCATAATAATTACTACATAATTCAAACATTTAACCAGTTATCCTATCTGAGATCTATAATATTCATTTATTTATATTTATTTTGTCATTTGTTAACTGGGTATGTCCGACTGAGCCTGAGCCCATTTTCAGCTGAGGCCTGGGGAGAAAATCTCCAAGAAGAGAATAGTTTAATGTATAGAAAAGAAGCGAGTAGCAAGCATCTAATATAACTTATCCCCAGGAATCAATAAAGTCCTTGTAGGCTCATTGTACATGGTCACAGTTCTGCTTGGCAATGCACCATACATATTAATCATGGTGTGTGCCTAAGGGAGGTCACAGCAATATGGATATTAAATCTAGGTAAGACTGACGGCACAGCCACACACCTTTTTGCCCAGCCACCTTGGCTAAACGGTGTACAAGAGATTTTATTTCATGAAATTGCAGTATAATTTTTTTTATATTAATGTGCTTGTTTGTGAGGTGCAGCACATTGCTTAGCTACGTATTCTTAGCTTTGCACAGATATATATCAGACATCCACTAGACATCCAAAGATAGAAACTGGATGCATTTGATGTTAATACATTTTTTTTAAATGTATTATTCTTGTTTTTTTTCTTGTGTTTGTTTGCTTGATGCAGTGCATTGCTTAACTAGGCAAAGCACAGCATACTTAAGTATTAGACATTTAGAAATAGAAACTGGATGCATGCAATATTATTTTTTTTTTTGTACTTGTTTGTCCGATGCTTAGCTAGGCATAGCAAGGCATACTTAAGCAGTAGACATCCTCTAGATACCTAAAAATAGAAATCGGATGTATTCAATTGTTGTAGGTCTGCTGTCCTTAACAATGCAGAAACCCAAGCAGCATAGCTGCAGTATGCTTACAAGCACCTTTGCAGTATATTTGAAGATATTCAAGTTCCCTTCTCTATCCCAGTGGCTAGATATGTTGAGTCATGATCTACAGTATAGTTGGTCCAGCATTCGAGTCCTGACTAGTAATGTTTTTTTATGTATAGTGCTATGAAACTGTGTCAGGTCACTGAAACATCAGTTGACTTTAAATTAAATAATTTTTACATTTAGAAACAGTTAGAAAAGTTGTGCAATGCTAAGTAGCACTTAAACAAGGACAATGGTCTTTTTATATTGTGTGCATTGCTAAGCTTTGCTTAAACATGGACTGTGCTATGCTAAGTGACATGGTGCATTTTTACATTATGAAATGCAAGGGTGGAAATGCAGCCTATATAAAGGCCAACATGTGGGAATTTCACATCATTCCTTGGACCCTTACCATGACTTTGGGTAAGGCTCCTGGAATTGGAGATGGAGTGCATTTTAGGCCACAAAAGTGGAGTGTGCAGGAGTTCAAGGTTTTTATTATACTTCTGGTAAAGCAATATGGACTCCTGCTGCTGCAGGGCTACTATGAGGTCTCAGAGTATAAGTCTGAGGCCTGAGATTATTTGGCCAGGGATCTAGCCAGTGCTGCTGGTATCCCCTGCACTGATGAGCAGTGTCATCACCACTATGATGACCTGAAATGTAGGAAGAGGGGAACCTTGGACACCGGGGTCCAAGAGGCCAGGGATGGGCACACCCCACAGATATGTAAGCATGTTTTCCAATAATTTATAAATATACATGCTGAATCTGTGCAAAACTGGCATGCATAATGGTTTGCTTCTCTTACCACAGCCGCAGAAGAAAGGGCTCACAATGTACAGTCCCATGCAGGGCTTTTTACCAGGATGAATCAAGCATGTGGTAAGTAAGAAAATCATCAAAGTAATAACTTAATGCATAACTTAACAATACAGTAAAGTACAGATTTTGCAGTCTTAACAGTCAGGTAGGAAATACCAGGGACATCCTACATATTTGTTAATGTGTCAGTGCATATCTGAAATGGTAAAGCAAGTTAAAGCAAGTAAGCATGCAGTACCATTTAGCATAGGTTTTAGCCATCAGTTAGTGTTGCGGTCTACCCAGATTAAGGGTCACTGTTCTGGTCTGCTCATTGTCTTAAATATACTGTAGGTTGCAAACAATCAATGAACAGTATATATGAGAAAGGAAAGAGACATCTTGGACAGCTATCCATGTGTGTTAATGCCAGATATGAAGCAACATTAATCAATAAACTCCACACCCATATTAGAATTTACACACCACACCCACACCTCCACCTCACAACAACAAACACTACTTAATCCTTACCAAGATAAACTACAATGGAAATCCTGTTACCCTTGCTCCTACTAGCCCTCACTTCCCTGTCCTACATTACATCCATACAAAATAGCTCACCCGCAGACAGCACCTTATTCCACACAACACATACTGTAAAACACACCAACTCCCATATATATTTTACAGTCTGTCCAACACTATTTAACAATAGTATTATGCTACACACTCCTAACACCCACCTATCTACAACTATCAATAAGAAAGCAGTCCATGTATCCCTCTCAAACCTAACCTATGCTATCAAACACATATTCAAACTCAGCAAAATACTCCTTATCACTGGTGACATACACCCAAACTCAGGGCCCTCCTTCACTAACCTCCCCAATAGAGCTCACTCTGATCTACTAATCATTAATATCAGTACTAGAAGTATTTCCAATAAACTCCAGGATCTACATGCTTTTATTATTCACTACTTTCCTGACATTCTAACCATTACCAAGTCCTGGCTGAAACCACATATCCCTAGCGATGAAATTCTACCACCAGGTTACAACATCTTAAGGCTAGATAGAACAAATAGGAAAGGTGGTTGAGTCACAATTCTATTAAAAAACAAAATAAACCTCCAGCCATGGCATACCCCTTTGCCAACATTTCAAAACACTGAAACCATAGGCTCTATCCTACCAATAAACAATAATTAAAAAATTAACATGCTTTGCTGCTAGATTCCTCCTGGAAATAACTATCTAGCCATAGAAGAAATCCTGCAATGGCTGAATCATAACTCCCCTCAAGAAACAATTTTATTAGGCGACCTCAATGCTGACTGGCAAGCCTGCAGCTCCAGCAACTCCACTAACCAAATTAACCTCTATGGCTTCACCCAACTAATTCAAGAGCCCAGCAGAATAGACAATAAAAAAAAACAAAAACAAACCATTATTGACTGGACACTAGTGAATAGCCCCAAACATTGCTATCAGACTGGATGCTTACCTGATGTTTTCATTGACCATCTCCCCACCTTCCTCCTAAGGAAATAAACCAATATTCCTAAACCCATAACCCACAGACACATCAGGGATGATCATAACTTAACCCCAGACAACCTAAACAACATTCTAAAGCAATGTAACTGGCACCCTCTACGAACCCTACACCTAGATCAGGCAGTAGACTATTTTAATAATATGTTCATCTCAGTTCTAAATTCCATTGCACCAATAAGAAAGATAAAAAACAAAGCAAACTATGCTCCATGGTTAAGTAGGGACACAAGACCCCTACTAAAAACCAGAGACAAGGTCTTGAAGCAATGGAAACAAGAAAACTTCGATCATACCAAACACAATTATAAACAAATTAGGAATCTAGCCAAAAAAACAAACTAAACTAGACAAACAAAACTAATTCCTAGGTCTCCAAAACAAACACTCAAAAAATCCCCCAAAATGTTGCCATAGTATCAACTCCCTACTAAAACCTGGGACAATTCCTACCCCACCTCCCACCAATACTAACAGCAAAGATATAGCTTCCCAGCTTAACTGTCATTTAATAAATTCAATTCAAACTCTGTCCAACCAACTAACGAACACTAATAACTAACCAGCCACAACTGTTGGGAACCCTCCTATTAGCTCTTCCAACCAACCATCCTTCTCTCTCTCACCTGTCCCTACATCTAAAATTAAAAAACTCCTCCTCAAACTAAAACCTACCACACTTGCAGCAGACGGTATACCTGCAAACTTCCTAATAATAGCAGCTGACTCCCTATCATATCCATTATCAATCCTAATAAACAGGTCCATTCAGGAAGCATATGTACCACAACTATAGAAAATATCCTACATTATACCTCTTCACAAAGGTGGTAAATCTTACAACATTTCCAACTATCGGCCTATAGCTATTCTTTCCCCTTATCTAAGCTCCTAGTGGAATGCATACACTTGCAAGTCATGCAATTCTTGAATACAAACAATCTTCTCTCCTCCACCCGACATGGATTCCACGCTCACCATAGTACAACTACTGCCCTTCTCTCCTTCACCAATGTTAATCATCATAGAAACAACAACTATGTATCTGCTACCTTTTTAGACCTCTCTAAAGCATTTGACATGGTATCACACCCTAAACTATTGGATGCTCTTCACTCTCTATCCTTTACTTCTCCTTCTATCTCCTGGTTCAAAAGCTACTTATCAGACAGACAACAATCTGTACAATGGCAAAATGAACTATCCCCTCCTCTCCCTAACTCCATAGGAGTACCACAATGCTCAATATTAGACCCACTACTCTTATCTATTTTTACAAACAATCTATACACCTCCTCCAAGCAAGCCTCACTAATTCAGTACACAGATGACTCTACACTCATCTCCGCAGCCCCATCTGTCAACATCCTACAGCAACTAGCCCAAGAATCATTCTCTGTTATTGAAACTTGGATCACTGACATCCAACTCATTCTCAACCCCAATAAAACCAAACTTCTCCTGTTCACCCTAATAAAACAAAATCTACCCCCTCTACTTTCTCTATCTCATCTAGGTATGGCACTATCATTTCACCAACCACCCACACAAAACTCCTAGGAGTTGAAATAGACAACCCATATTTTGATTTACACATAGCACAAACCATCATGAAAGTTCATAAAAAAATGGGAACCCTTTACAGGCACAGCACAAAAACTATCTCACAGATAAATCAAGAATCACCCTAGCTCAAACTCACCTCTTATCAACACTTACTTTTGCTGCACAAATCCTAACCCATACTAGAAAATCAGATCTGGACAAGTTACAATCATGCTATAACAAAATTGCCAAATTTGCCAACAAATCTCCCTTTAGAACCCATCACTGCCAAGTAGTAAATGAAATTCAATGGCTTGAATTTCCTCACTTACTAACTTACCAACAACTCACTTGCGCCTTTAACATCAGACACTACCCAGAAAAAACTCCAGCCCTAAAGCAGCTATTACCCTCCCAATCTTCCACTCACCCTCTCTGCTCATCCAATAAACCTCACCTCAGTATTACAACTGCTAACAACAATGCAGGTAAAGCCCTATACTCCCACATCATAGCCAAAAAATGGAACAATCTCCCCACTAATATAACCTCTGCAACAACAAACACAAACTTCAAAAAAACTACTCAAATCACATCTCAGGACAACTTATGTTTGCCCATGTATCACTTGACAAACACTATACCTTTTCTTCTCCTCCTACAAACAACTCCAACTAGAATGTACGCTATTTTACTCACATAGATATACATACTTCTTATAATAAGCCGCACTGTTCTTTATACTTCTTTCAGTGTACACTTACTAAAAGTGTAAACTGTCTTAAACTGTACGTACTGCTAGTTAAACATAGCACATGTAGTCATGTCTCTTCTACCTATTTGTAAATGTTAATCTAACAATATTTCAATCCTACAATGCCTGTAAAATATTGAGAACAAATTATTGAATGTCTCTGCTTGCAAGTAATCTGCTGTCTTTTCATTTTGTATATTTCTCATTGCATTAACTACTTACATAGGTTCATAGGTTCATAGGTTCATACTAGGCTATCTGCCCTAGGGCATTTATAAGCCTAGCCAGAGTGTGTTTGGCTTTCGCCACCGATTTTAAATTAATTTTGCTATGCCCTTTTTCGAGGTTAGTATACTGTGCCTCTGTCTAACAGTGACACAGAAGTGATACCCGGGGTAAACCTACGATCTCCCATCCACTCATCAAGATTCCTCTTGAAGAGAGTCAATGAGGGACTCTGCCTAACCTGGACTGGGATTTTATTCCAGAGTGAAGGGCGCCTCTGGGTTATGAATCTGTCACTCCAGCATGTCCTATTTATTTCAGTGCTGAGGTTCAAGTCTCTCAAGCGCGTAGCTCGATGGGATTTGGATTTTCTGAGGTGAAGCATGTCCATTAATTCCAGGTTGGACATGGCTTTATACGTCAGGCACAGATCGCCTCTGAGCAGGCAGTATGCCACTGAGTAGAGCTGGAGTTTTTTAACCGGGCAGCATATGGCATCTGTTTGAGCCCTTTGATCCTCTTGGTGAGGTACTTTTGGGGTCTTTCCATTTGCTGCAGGTGTCTGGCAAGGTACATCCCAAAAGGGGCATTGTACTCAATTATGGGCCTGATGAGGGATGAGTAAAGAGGCACGATGACCTCCCCTGATCTAGATGTGAATCCCTTCATGATTAGGTGGGCTATATAAAATGTTTTTCTAACCACTTTGGCCATGTGGTTGTCAAATGAGAGATTGCTATCAACTTGGGTCCCCAGGTCCCTAATTACTTCTTCTGTACTTAATGGATTACCACCTATGTGGTAATTTGTGGGCACTTTGTTTTTGCCAAAGGGGATGACTATACACTTTTTGGCATTTAGCTTGAGGCCATGGCTCTGGCACCAGCTGTCTGTTTCTATGAGGCCCTTTTGGAGGATGCTTGTGTCAGCAGGAGAGTCGATTATGGCACCCAGTTTGCAGTCATCTGCGAACTTGGTCAGCCACAGTCCTTCCGTGTTGGCCTGTACCTCCGAGAAATATATACCGAACAAGAGAGGTCCCAGGACTAAGCCACTTGTAACTGGTTTGGAGTCTGACATGGCTCCAGCAATTCTAACCATGTGGGTTCTGTCCTTGAGCCAGTTTGCAACCCATCTAGTGACATGGGGTTTATATTTAAGCTGGCGAGCTTATCTATAATGCCCGAGTGGGGTATTGTATCGAAGGCTTTTGCGAGGTCCAGGTAGGCTGTGTGGACCACCTTCCCCTCGTCAATGGCCTTGGTGACTGTTTCAAAGAAATCTACCAGGTTTAAGAGGCAGGATCTGCCCTTAACAAAGCTGAACTGGGTAGGATCCAGTGTCTGTAGGTCCCCGATATCTTTATTTATGAGGTCCATGATGATCCTTTCCATAGCTTTGCAGACCAAGCTAGTCAGGCTTATGGGGTGATAGTTTCCAGGATCCGTTGAGGCACCACCTTTGTGGAGAGGGACCACTGTTGCTGTACTCCACTCTTTGGGTACATATCTGAACAGTAGTTTTATGTTTGGGTTTAGCTCTTCTTGGAGTTCATGTAGGATGCAGCCCGGGACACCGTCTGGTCCCATTGATGCTGTGTTTTTTGCTTTGGAGAGGGCAGCTCTTACCTGAGCATCTGAGATGTCAGGGGGGCAGCACTCTGCTGGGATAGATATTTGCCCTTTTAGTGGGGAGGGGGGGGAGAAGTTTGCGCTGAACCTGTCAGCTAGGATGTTGGCAATGTCTGTGGGTTTGATGTATTTTTTGTCATTTTGGAGTAATTCTGAGCATATCTGGGAATTCCCACCCAGGTTCCTAACATAACTAAAGAAAGCCTTGTGATTATCCTTAGTGTCCTGTGCAATTTTTCTCTCGAAGCTGGCCTTAGACTATATGTTAATTGTGGAGCTTTTCTCCCCAGGCATCCAATGAAAATGGACATGGTCCAGCTGGATTTTCCTGGTTTACAAATGTAAAATAAAATAAAAATAAAATAAAAATAAAGTTTAAAAGGAGATAGGGCTTTGATAAGTAGTGTTTTCAAATAAAGTGTTCAGTATTCCTGTAGTCACTGCTTGTATGTTCTAATCTGACACCAGTTAACTGTTAAATTTGAAGGACTAAATAATGTGCCAATGTTAGAAAAAAATGTAGTGCGATACCCAGATTAAGGGTTAAGCTTGTGTTCTGCTCATTTTGTCTGATATATACTGTAGATTGCACTCAGTAAATGAACAGGGTATACAGGTAAGTTAACAGAAGTCTGAGACAGCTACCCATGTGTGTAAATGACAGATTTGAAGTGACATTAACCAATAAAGTATAAAAGGAGATGGTGCTTTGATAATTACGTTTTTCAAATAAAATGCTCAGTATTCCTGTAGTCACTGGTTGTGGGCCCTAATCCAACACCAGACACAGCTATGCATGTGTGTAAATGTACATTTGACACAACATGACCAAATAAAAGTTTTAAATGAGGTGGTGCTTTGATAATTCAAGATTTTCAAATAAAGTGGTCAGTATTCCTATAATCACTGGCTGTGGGTTCTAAAGTGACACTAGACACAGCTATGCATGTGTGGAAATGCACGATTTCACAAAACATGACTCAATAAAAGTTTTAATGGAGATGTTCGTCTGAAAATCTATTGTTTAAAATAAAACATTCAGTCGTCCTGTAGTCACTGCTTAAGGGTTCGAATCTCACACCAGCCAACTGAGAAATGTCCAGCTGTCTAGTGTAATTAGTGGTCATGAACATACCTCTCAACTGTCATAATTTTTGCAAAATATAATGATTACTGCCCCATATGTCTGGTCCTTTGATTTGGAGATAAATGACATTACTTGGAATGTGATTTAATGGCAAATCTGTTATCAGAACACCTTGCTACTAATGTATGAGCATACGGTGTAATAATGTTCCCTGTTAATGTGCCTTTGTACTACCATTTTGAATGGCTTGGCCCATAGTGTCCCATGCTAACAGGTTGAGAGCTACGTACTTCCAGCATCATCTATGCAATGTAAGCAGTCAGTGTTCTCACAAGTGAAATCTAACATATCTAGAAGTATGTACTAGTAGTCTGTGTAGTTATATTATCTGTGAAGTTTCTAATGCTCTTTTTTCTCTCTCACCCCACCCTTTCTCTTCTTTCATTTATTAAGTATATTTAGCGTTATAATTTGATATTATAATATTATTTGTAATTACCTCT
The DNA here is from genome assembly GCF_019279795.1 of Protopterus annectens. Taxonomy (NCBI): domain Eukaryota; kingdom Metazoa; phylum Chordata; order Ceratodontiformes; family Protopteridae; genus Protopterus; species Protopterus annectens. Next base: position 1,043,111,294 of record NC_056728.1, on the reverse strand, counting down.
TATGTTGGCTTTATGTATAATTTAATATTGCTTTGATGTTAAAAAACTTTCATTTATTGGAGCTTTTCTCCCCTGGCCTCTATTGAAAATGGACATATATCCAGTTAGACTAGCCTGGTCAACAAATGTAAAAATAAAAATAAAAAATAAATAAATAAATAAATTTACATTATTTATTGTTGTGTTCCTCATTATATTCTTTTCAATTTCTTTCCATTAGTCATTATTGTTTTCTCTTATGTTATTAATTACATTTGTTTGGTTATGTTTATTTTTCCTTATGTTTATATTTAATTTACCACAGCATGACAGGGTAGGCCAGTTCCCGGTGATCCACCTACCTTCCCTTGGCCGCAACACTGGAACCCAGCACATCTGGGCCACAGCCTGGTGGCGCCCCCTCTGCTGCCCCTGCACTACCTTGTCCATCCATTAGTTCTGACCCACAAGCTGGGGGTGGTTCCCTCTCTGAGAGTGGAGGTGGAGGGGATGCTTTTGTCACCAGCAATGAACTGCTAGGCATGGTGAATGGGCTGCTGTGCCAAACTGTTGGTGCACGCCTATGGAGTATGGAGAGCATGCTGTCCATCCTGGTGAGGCATTCTGATCCCAGGCACCAGTGTCGACCACTTCCTCCACAGCAGCCGTGAAGGTTCAGTGCTGACAGTCCCATGGGTGAGGACTTGAGTCACACTGCTACCGTGTCTGACGTCCATGGGGCTGGGATTCCACAACACCCTCCCCAACCAAGGTGGTCACCCCCTCTTGTGTCACACACCAACCCTGTCTGCTGTCTTATCTGTCATGTCTGTCTGCAAAAGCTTTCTCACCTTCCCAACTTACCTCTCCCACACATACTTATGTCCCCTTCCCCAACATTCCACTCTCACCTAAAAAAAAAAAAAATGAGCACCTGTCCTCCCCCCAAAAATATCATCCCATACATAGCTCTCTATTTCACACGTGCCCACTGGACACACTTAATTTGGTCCAATTGGCTTGACAATGCACTTATGCTATCACCCCTCTCTCTGGGGGTGACAATCCTAATTCAGCTAAAAAACTGTTAAAGTGCACAGTTATTGCCGTGTGAGAAATGGATTGCTATGGTTCTTTCCTACACCTTTCCTGCACATACCTACCTGCCTTTCACTATGTTTTTCCCCCTGCAATTTTTATACAATGCTGAGCATTGAGCAGCATTGTTAAGCCATGCTAAATGGTGATATATTGATATATGTATTGGAACAAATAGTAATCACATTCAAAAATTTCACCTGCACACTATTTCAAACTCAGGACTATTGCAGAACAGTGCATCAACCTGCCAAGCCACACAGCCTGCTAATTAACATAGGTGTTTTAAGCAAAACATAATAATTGCCAAGTTCCAATCATTAAGTGTGTTTAAGCCATGTTGTGCATCATGCCGCATTGTGCAAATCAGCTATAAGATTAAAGGAAAAATAGGAGTGTAACTGGGACTCTGGTAGAGAAATACATCACTATAAAGCCATACACATAAGAATAGATGCAAGTGAAGTATCTAACAGCAGGTAACTGTGCAATTATATCTATAACATGTATAAATACACCTGCTACATGAGTAATGGAAAAATAGGAGTTTAACTGTGCCTCTGGTAGAGAAATACATCAAGCCATACATATAATAATAGATATTAGTGAGGTATATAACAGCAGGCAAATGTGCAATTATATCTACAACATGTAAAAATACTCGTGCTATAGCAGTGAGTCGGTAGCTCAATCTTAATCTATGAAAACTCCAGAAAGAACTCTTAAGGTGACACCAAACACTGAGGGCAATCTTAAGTAGCAAATCTTTAATAAGAAAAAAGACATAAATATGATATCAAATTACCTCAAGAGTTCGTGCTGGATTATACTTGTGTTTCAGTGGGGCACTTTATCCTCGCACAGCTCTATTTTCTGTTAATCTATGAAAACATTAATTTTTGGTCCACATGGTCCTGGGTTCAAATACAGTCATGTCTGCCATTTAAAATAAAGTTATGTGTACATCACCAGTATACATTCTGATATGTATGACTGTCTCATCAATTATTTATCCATCCAAAACAGTACAGTTTGAATGCCTGCTTATAAAAAATGGCAGTCAAGGATCTACAGATAGGACCACATTTAAACTATTCGTATTACAACACTAGAAAGTGCACCAATATGAATTTCCAGAGGATTTTGAAGTATGTAATTCAAATGAGGCCCAGTATATCAGACTGCAGCCTGTAATGATTTGCTAGTGATATTACAGACACCCACAGCAGCACAAGTTACATACATATATGGAGCTCATCCTAGAAGCAACAGTTGCCAGCACACAAGTTCCAGATGACTACCATGAGATAACAGATGACTTGGCAGTTATCCAAACGGTTGACATAATGGCTAATGTACCCCCTACCTCGTTCTTGGTTACAACAAACATGTTTCCCTTTACAATGTTAGTGATACCTTTGGCTAACATACCTACCTTAAACACATTTGAATATACTTAGGGGGAATGGGGATTACATCAGTAAGCCTTTTTTAGAAATGTACTGATGACATGCCAGTGATCTCCACCTTGTTACACCTACAGAGGATGTAGAATACAGCAAGGGTATAATGCTCTGTATTAACTAGGTACACAGGTCTCCTGGATACTTTCATTGTTAGAAGTTGTAATAGTACCCTGCTATTTGGTTGGCACTATTGTTTATACATATGTTATGGGTGGGGGTTTCCCTGCTATGGGGCACACTACAAAGGACTCCTGTGTTTGTTGTGTGATCATACTTGAGTATCTGTCATTTTACAAACAGCAGTGGGTCACTATTGCTACTATCCCAATTGCTTCCACAATCTTTGTATGTTTGGCAAGCTGTTGATTAAGAGATGTGTAATCAAGCAGGGAATACCAATAGGCTTCCTTTATTGCTGTATCTCCACATACTGTACTCTCACATTTGTGATCCTGACATGTGTTCTCATTTATTTGTATTTCAGGAGATGTTATGCATGCCTGATGCCATGCACCTTTCACTGAGGCAGAAAACAACCTCATTATTGAGGCCTTGATACAACACTACCATGTCCTGCTGTCCAGAGTGAGGGAAATAGGCAAGAGCGTACAGCCTTGGGGGACAAACTGGTGCACAACATTAATGCTGTGGGTCACCAGAATAGCATATATGAGCAGGAGCAACACCATGTAACAGACATGATCAACTTCAGGTCACTGGGGGTGAGCCTGAAGCAGAACAGCCTCTCTTAGCCCCTGAAGAATTCCTGGCAAACCTTACAACACAGGACAGCTCTCACTCATCCATAACCCAATATGTCGTTGATGTAGGTGCAATTGTTTCCACTCAAGAGGAGTGTCCAGGTATGCTTAGTTGGATCAGGAATGGAATACTGTAGCCCTCAGCATGTCAGGGTACACATAGTTTTACATGGGTGTCAGGTGTTTGTGACCCGCATACCTGTTAACATAGCAGCTAATGTAAATGTGAGATATTTTGAAGTATTAGCCCTGTTATACTGTCACATGCACTGCTGTGTATATTACCCCTCTTTCACATTTTTTCCAGGACATTCAGGAAAAGAGAGGCCATGCTCCTGCTACTGGTAAGCCAAAACTGTTTTGTCAGAGATGCAGATTTAGTTCACAATATTCTGGCAGGATAGATGTACTGTCTGCATGGTTGCCAACTGTACAGATATTTTCTGACTGTACACAGTTTAGACTCATACATATACCTTGTAGGTGTGACCACAGTGATTGATTTGGCAGCATTATCAGGACATTACAGATTGCAATAACTGTCAAATGTGCAGAGTTCTGAAAAATGTCAACAGTGTACATAATTTATGTTTTGCTCATGAGATTCCTGCTTAAAAAACATTTATTTCCAAATTATTACAGATGTGGGTTAGAAAATAATGTCCTCATGTCGTACTATATGAGGTTGTGGGTTATACAAGAGTGTAATAGTGACAGCTGTGTATACAGATTACATATATTGCAACATAGCACTGCAAAGCATACTAGTACAGGAAATAAAGTAATGCTTTTCCCTTTTTATCACAGATGACCAGGAAGGTTGGTCTTTGTCCCCTTCACAACCTGATGTCAGTATCTCTTCAAACTCTGATGATGATGATGATGGCCAAAGTGAGCCACAGCTGGGGGTTGCAGGGGCTGAATCTGACAGAGGTTGACATCCCTCTTCTGCCCTCATTATCACTGTACACAGCAGGTATGCCAACGCATACCCAGTCCCCTGTGGCCACAGATATTGGACACTCGGTGGGTGGAGACATTGAACAGGGAAGTGTGGCTACTGTGGCTGTAGTGACTGTCAACACTGGCCATAGCCAAACAGTTGATGAGATTTCACACAGGTGGTTGATAAGTGTGCTCATAGGAGGCCTACTGTCCCTCCATCACCTGTTGCAGCTGTCTCATCTAGTGTCATTCAATGTATGTTTAGGGCTGTCATGGAGGCACAGGTATGTTCAGAAAGGAACTCCAGATGAATACTCAGGGTTATGGATGCAGACCACTCTGACTGTCTCTACCAGAGTGATGATACACTGGATCGGTTCACTGACGCAATGGAAGGACATTGGTGTGAGACAGACTGCACACTATCTGTCTTGGAATGCACATTGTCTGTGGTGGAATATCTGATTGGAGTTGAGTGTCAGCCTCATGGACGTAGGTGAACAACTACATCTGTTCAGAGTCAACATGGCCATGCACACTCACACTCCCATAGTGGCAGTATATCCAGTGCTCTAGAGGGGAGTATGCTGTCCACACCATGACATGGCAGACCATGGGCTCATGGTTCTGGATGGTCCCATGGAGGACACATTCCCAGCAGACAGCAGTTGGCCTCAGATAGTAGCACAGTATCTGACCTTGGGTGAGGAGGTGCCAGTGCAACTCCTGACTGAGCCAGTTCACATGTTTGGGGGTGGAGACAATGAACTGTTAGCTCTACCATGCATGGCTCACAAATGTCCAGCATACAGACACATAGGGCTAGCACTGAGCTTGGCTGTGTGCACACAGACACTCACACACCACTGTCACATTCAGGTCAACTACAGACACACACCCCACATTTCCATGGTCTATTCTGCCTGCATCCCTTCATGACTCACACGCAAGCTAGCCAACCTATTGGGCCAGCCTAGGCCTCCTATACCCCCCACACAACACCCTGTGCAAGTGATGATACCTGTGCCACATCCCTGTCATCTCTGCCATGGCTGCAGGGAAATTAACCTATATATCTAATGCACAGGGTGACTGTCTACATCAATATGAATTTGTTTCATTCAGTGTTGCTTTTGACATGTTACTTGTACTGTTCATTTTCAGAATTTGTACATTGCAATTTATAATTACTATACTTTAATAGTGAGTGTACATTACAATGGATGCTGTTGTAATGGCTGTGTAGTCACATAATGACAGGTGTCACATGGAAATGTTTATGCCTTGGGCTATGAGGATTGTAGCATTTGACTAGGATACCAACTTGATGGTGATTAGGAATACAGCTGCTGCATCACAATGTAAGGTTAAATCTCAGGTGACATAGATGTCCAAAGTTGCTCCATTAGGCTCCACAGTAACAGTGATCCATGTTAGGTGACAGTTTCACAGCAATTCATGCAGCTTGGCCTTCAACAGCATAATGGTGATGATCTGCATGACATGGAGTTGAGGCGTACTTCAGATGGGTGGCCACCTTTGGGCAATGTGTCTGTCCCTCCCACATGTACTAGGAATGTTGTACTGTACATTTATGTTCATAGAACACTAAACTGTGTTTTCGCATCATTTCACATGACATGCATTTGTTGTCTGGTTCTTTGACAGACATTGTGGACTTGCAAGGCTAAAGTAATGAAAGCAAAGTCTGACAAGTTTTCTGTGCATGCACGGATATGCACATCTTCACTTCAAAGAGTGCTTACAGAGAGCATGTTTCAGGCTGTGAACCTCAAGGGTGTAGCAGCATGACCCTTACTTTGCTGGAGTTGTACATTGTCACATTTGTAAATATGTTATTGTGACCATGACTAATAACAGGATCATGGTTCATTGAAGTGCCACAAGCCTGGCAATGCAGTGAACTCAATCTACCATGCTATCCCACACTGTCAGGTACTATTTTACCTTAGAATGACATGTGATAACATGGTACATGTAAGCATCTGTCAGGGCACTGCCTAACCATGGGCTGTTGTGATGTATGCATAAGCAATAATCTATTACTAATGGCATTATCTCTGACTGTTGCAGACATGTGGACAGCGTCCCCAAACCTCTAGTCCTACTCTACACCAACACAATGTGTGAGAGATGCATTTACATTAAAAACCTTGAATCCATGCTCTCTCACATACCTGTCAGTATGTATGACAATGAGCAGGGTGCCAACATGCCCACCTCACTTTCTACTCCACCCAAACCCACATCACACATACCTAAACATCAGACACCTGACAAACAGAAACACAAGCATGCTACACATAATACTACCTCTGAAGAACACAGTACACATAATAGCTAATGGACCACTGTCTCACTGGTCAAACCCTTAGCGCAAAACACAAATTCAAACATATTTGTCATAGGTAATTACATCATCAGTCACACTGATGTCCCTCTCACCAGGCTAGATAAGGTAAAGGTCACAGTCAGCTGTCTGTGAGGTGCCAAAATATGGCATATCTCACCTATAGTCAAATCTGTCAACAACAGGTACTGTTATGACTACATCATAGTTCCTGTTGTTGTGTAAGACTTGAAATATACCTCTCTAGACTGTCTGGTGACAGACATGACTTAGCTCTTGCACTGTGTGTCTCAGGAAGGTATGCCCTTGGGCATCAGCTGCATTTTACGTTCACCTAGGATGATGTCTCAATACAAACAGGAGAAGATTGACTTCAATAATAGGCTTAGCATCTGTTGTCGATCTAAGGGGATCCACTATCTGTCAGCCTGGGATGACATGCTCAACAAACCTCTATGCTTCACCACAGATGGTCTTTATCTGTCACCCCTAGAATTTCAGACACTGACCAAGGCTATTGCCACCCTGATAATGCCCTTTTTAGGTGGTGTCTGAAGGACAACATTTCCAGTGTAAAAACCCTATGTACAAACAACCTCAAGGTTATGCTGAGAAATGCTAGGAGCGTCAACAGGAAACTGCACTCACTGGAAACTGTCCTTATCTTGGAACATGCAGACCATTGTGCAGTCACAAACATGTGGTTCCAGGCTGTGGAGAGCACCACAGCCATACCAGGCTACGCCTCCTTCCACACATGCAGACCTCAAACTGAAGGTGTGTAAACTAATGGTGGTGGTATATAACTATTCATTAAGGATACATACACACCCACATTGGTTACACAGTATGATTTCATGGATACACTTCAGGTGCTATTGACTATTTGTGAGGCACCTGTTCAAGTCATTGCCAGCTACAGGAGCCCCTCCATGAATCAGGACACCCACGCTGCTTATTTGGATCTACATAAGTCTATCAAGATGCATCTGGATACCATGGTTTGGGGTGACTTTTAATACCCATGGACTGGGTAGACTACACATGCTCAAGCTCACCTGCCCAAAGGTTACTCACCATCATTATCACCAATGGCCTGGACCAGCTGATTGACAACCCCACAAGGAGAGCTACCATACCGGACTGGGTACTTACCAATATGGGCGACCACTGTAGCACCTCTACTGTGAGGTCCTCTCTTGCGAGATCTGACCACAAATTGGTCTCATTCAAATTAGGGATCACACCTGATACCCCTCTAAAGACATTCCACAATCCAGATTATAACCCCTATGGGTTGGTATATATAGCTTCACTGCACCTTCTCCATCAGATGTAACTGGCAACTATGCTGAGCTCTACATTAATGCATCATACAAACACCTGTATGACTGCCTTGACTTGGCTGTATCTGACCTGAGCACAACAAGCTTCTGATGTTGAAGCAAACCTGCCTGGTGGACAACTGCCGGTAACAGGCTTAACAATAACAGGAAGGCATTGTGTTCTAAGGGTAGGAGGGAGGGAGTCCCCCTAAAATGGAAACACTCCCTCCTCAGCTTAAATTAGCAAATAAGTGTTGCTGGGAAGTCCTCCAAAACAAAATATTGGATCAAATTAGCCTCCTCCACAAAGGACAACCACAAGGCATTCTGTAATTACATCTGTAACCCAAAGGAAAAGGCGCACATTTGTGCCAAACTCATGTTTCATGATAACTCATATAAAGAGCTTGTTAACACAGATAACCTGTTGGCCAACAGGATATGTGAGACCATCAGTCCCCTGTCCCCACCACATGTACCCCATGACATCCCTACCACCTGTCCCCTACATTGTATCTATAAACAACAGGTCAAACATGACTTTTCTATGGTCAAAAACACAGCATCTATGGGACCTGATACCATCCCAGGCTTATTCCTAAATGGGGTCTGACATGGAGTGCTAACATCATTGAGAACTCTTTGCAATTATAGTGTAACCACCAGCTTTTTCCCAGCTGACAAGAAAACAGCCACCGTTATCCCCTTGCACAGATGTGATATATCCACTGACCCCAGAAACTGTATACCTATTATCCTGGTTAGCCAAATCTGCAAGGCCATAGGGCAAATTGTCACAAACCTTATTAACAAAAATATAGTTAATAGCCACACAGTTGACCCTACAAGTTTTGATTTGTCAAAGGGAGATCATGCCTGTTAAATCTGGTGGATATCTTTGAGATAGTCACCAAGGACCTGGATGAGGGGAAATCTGTGCATACAGCTTACCTGGACTTAGCCAAAGCATTTGACACTATCCCCCAGTCAGCCATCATTGATGAATGCACCCAACTAGGCGTCGACCCTTATATCATCAGAGGGGTCATTCACTGCCTCAGTGATAGAGGATATATAGTCAAAATAGGGGAATCCAACTCCAATAAGTTCATAGGTTCATAGGTTCATACTAGACTATCTGCCCTAGGGCATTTATAAGCCTAGCCAGAGTATGTTTGGCTTTCGCCACCCATTTTAAATTAATTTTGCTATGCCCTTTTTTGAGGTTAGTATACTGTGCCTCTGTCTAACAGTGACAAAGAAGTGATACCCGGGGTAAACCTACGATCTCCCATCCACTCATCAAGACTCATCTTGAAGAGAATCAATGCGGGACTCTGCCTAACCTGGAGTGGGATTTTATTCCAGGGTGAAGGGAGCCTCTGGGTTATGAATCTGTCCCTCCAGCATGTCCTATTTATTTCAGTGCTGAGGTTCAAGTCTCTCGAGCGTGTAGCTCGATGGGATTTGGATTTTTTGAGGTGCAGCATGTCCCTTAATTCCGGGTTGGACATGGCCTTATATGTCAGGCACAGGTCACCTCTGAGCAGGCGGTATGCCACTGAGTAGAGCTGGAGTTTCTTTAACCGGGCAGCATATGGCATCTGTTTGAGCCCTTTGATCCTCTTGGTGAGGTACTTTTGGGGTCTTTCCAGTTGCTGCAGGTGTTTGGTAAGGTACATCCCAAAAGGGGGATTGGACTCGATTATGGGCCTGATGAGGGATGAGTAAAGAGGCACGATGACCTCCCCTAATCTAGATGTGAATCCCATCATGATTAGGTGGGCTATATAAAATGTTTTTCTAACCACTTTGGCCACGTGGTTGTCAAATGAGAGATTGCTATCAACTTGGGTCCCCAGGTCCCTAATTACTTCTTCTGTACTTAATGGATTACCACCTATGTGGTAATTTGTGGGCACTTTGTTTTTGCCAAAGGGGATGATTATACACTTTTTGGCGTTTAGCTTGAGGCCATGGCTCTGGCACCAGTTGTCTGTTTCTATGAGGCCCTTTTGGAGGATGCTTGTGTCGGCTGGAGAGTCGATTATGGGCCCAGTTTGCAGTCATCTGTGAACTTGGTCAGCCACAGTCCTTCCATGTTGGCCTGTACCTCCGAGAAATATATACCAAACAAGAGAAGTCCCAGGACTGAGCCTTGTGGGACACCACTTGTAACTGGTTTGGAGTCTGACATGGCTCCAGCAATTCTAACCATGTGGGTTCTGTCCTTGAGCCAGTTTGCAATCCATCTAGTGACATAGGGGTTTATATTTAAGCTGGTGAGCTTATCTATAATGCCTGAGTGGGGTATTGTATCAAAGGCTTTTGCGAGGTCCAGATAGGCTGTGTGGACCACCTTCCCTTCGTCAATGGCCTTGGTGACTGTTTCAAAGAAGTCAACCAGGTTTAAGAGGCAGGATCTGCCCTTAACAAAGCCGAACTGGGTAGGATCCAGTGTCTGTAGGTCCCCAATATCTTTATTTATGAGGTCCATGAAGATCCTTTCCATAGCTTTGCAGACCAAGCTAGTCAGGCTTATGGGGTGATAGTTTCCAGGGTCCGTTGAGGCACCACCTTTGTGGAGAGGGACCACTGTTGCTGTACGCCACTCTTTGGGTACATATCCTGTAGTAAGGCTGAGATTGAACAGTAGTTTTATGTTTGGGTTTAGCTCTTCTTGCAGTTCATGTAGGACACAGCCTGGGACACCGTCTGGTCCCATTGATGCTGTGTTTTTTGCTTTGGAGAGGAAGGCTCCCACCTGAGCATCTGAGATGTCAGGGGGGCAGCACTCTGCTGGGATAGATATTTGCCGTTTTGGTGGGGAGGGGGGGGGGTTTACGCTGAACCTGTCAGCTAGGATGTTGGCAATGTCTGTGGGTTCGGTGTATTTTTTGTCATTTTGGACTAATTCTGAGCATATCTGGGAATTCCCACCCAGGTTCCTAACATAAGTAAAGAAAGCCTTGTGATTATCCTTAGTGTCCTGTGCAATTTTTCTCTCGAAGCTGGCCTTTGACGATTTTATGAGTGCCCTTAGTTTTTTGCTAATACTGATCAGAGATGCCTTCCCTTTTTGGGATTTTGCTCTATCATGTAGTAGCTTCCTCCTTCTATTGTATAGTTTGTTTATGGCTGGGGTCCACCAGACAGGTCGTCTGCCTTTGGAGGATTGGGTCTTGGTTTTATCTGGGATTTCATGATCCATGCATTCCTGAAGGTGTTCATAGAATGCATTTATAAAGGATTCTGCGGTCTGGGCCATATTTTCCACAGGCCCGGGGGCCTTGAAGGATTCCACCTCGGTTTTGAGGAGTGTGAAATTTTCTTTAGAGAAGTTTTTCCCTGTGGTTTTCTGGGCAGGGGTTGGGGTCGGGATGTGAATATCCAGTGAGATCAGTTTTTGGTCTGATCTTACCAGTGAGGGATACACTTCTGGTCTGGAGCATAGAGTCCCCATGTTGGTGATGATCAGGTCCATTATGTTTTCCCCTCTTGTGGGAGTGGTAACAAGTTGTTCCATAGCATTTGAGTTTATGAATTCTAGGAACCTTTGGGCAAGGGTGTTGGAGCTAGAGTAATGCTCCCAATCTATGTTTGGGTAGTTGAAGTCACCCAATATAATGGTGTTCGGAGAGACCTTCATATTTTCCAGTGTTCTCAGGAAGGTCGAGTTGGGTTCCTGGGTTTGGGAGGGTGGTCTGTAGCAGGCTATAAACTGGAAGGCAGTTTTACCCACTGTTAGTTGCACATGGATAGTCTCTGATGTTTCGTGCTTTGCCACCAACCTGGAGGTGTGGGTATCTTTGATGAATATCGATACTCCCCCTCCTTTTGTGGTTCGGTCCAAGTTTTGGGGCGAAAAGCATGGTATGAGGTATAACCTGGTAGTGCTGGGGTGCTCTCGAGTCCTGAACCAGGTTTCTGTTACTGCACAGATATCGATGTTCTCCATGCTAAGGAGAGTTTGAGTCGTGCATCTTGAGGTTTAGACTTCTGGCGTTGAGTAGCATTACTCTTAGTTTCTTATCCCTTGTGATACCTATGGAGGTGGGTTTGTCTTTTGGGCCTTGCCTAAAAAGGCACTATGGGGTAGCAAGAGCCTTTGCCAATATCCGAAAGCCCAGGGTGACAGGTGCAAGCCATCCCTAGCAAAGCATCGTGGCTTGTCGTGCATATCATCCCAAGCTGACAGGCATTGGATCCCCTTTGAATGACACCAATACTTAAGCCAATTGTTGAAATTGATCATCTTGTCTTCATATTGTGGCATCATTCTTGGTGAGGGTAAGATGCTACTCAAGGTCAGGGTCATACCAGCCTGGGCTACATGCTCAGAGAGCTCCTCTATGTCTCTTTTCATGTAGTCCAGGGAGGTACGTCTCAGGTCATTCACACCAGCATGGACAATGACTGAGTCATATTTGTACTTGCCTTGGAGTGACCTGAGTGCTTGTGTTATGTGGCGGATCCTAGCGCCAGACAGGCTGCTCACCGTGACCTTCTCCTTGTTCAGCCTGGTGAGCGGGACGTCAGTGTGCCTGACGATAGAGTCACCTATTACAAGTGTATCAGGTGTGTTGTTTAGCCTTAAGGGCTGTGACTGTTCGGCACACTGGCTTTGTGAGATATGTGTTGCACGTGTTTTGTTTTGGGGTAGCGGTTGCTTGGGTGTATGCTTTGGAGGTCTGTGCCACTTAGGCAGATCTTTATTTAGAGCCTCCGAGTATGTTTTTGTGTGATTATCTGTTTGGTTTGCTGTCGTGGTAGGTCTATGTGAGACTGGAATTGTAGTGAGTGTGGTTTCCTTCTCCTCCTGACTGGTTATGCCAGTACTGAGTTGAGAGAGCTTAGCCTCCAGTTTGGCTATATGGTTGCATCTCTCACATGTGTTGGAATTTGTTGGGAGGAGGAGAGGGTTGTCTGTGTACATGAGGCAGTTGTAACATTGCCTCAAGATTCCCATATTCACCAGCTGGACTGGAGAGGAGATTGACAACTGACCTTTGGACATGCTAGAATAGTATTGGGAGTTCCTTTATAATTGAAAACAAGGGCCAATGGGGAGCAAGGGTGTAGTGCTTTTAATTTTTAGTGCTGACTTATAATTGCTTTAGTGAGCAAGTGCCAGGTAACAAGTGCAATATGTTACAGGTAACTTAAATGCAAAAACGACAAACAGTAACTTTCTTTCAAGCGAAGCAAGGAAATAAGTACAGTAAGCAATGCAGATATCACTAGAGATCCACAGAAGCGCTGAGAAGCCACATTTTAGGTGGAATTAGCATTCCAGGGAAATAACAAGCATACAAACAAAGCTAGATGCAGCAGGCCTGGATCTAGTCTATGCTACAGCAAACAAGGTGCACCAATTTCAGTAAGATACAGTTCAAATATTCAGGCACTATAAACCTTTAACCAGAAATTCCCAGCTCAGAAGGACAGAGTCAAGCCTCTCCTCCCACAAGAGTGCAGACCATGAACCTTCTTAATGTAAAATAACTGGCCTGAAGCCCAAGTTCTTAAACCAGAGCTAATACACTTTAAGAATAATAGACACTGAGCTCTCAATCAGCAGTTCCCAACTTAGAAGGATGAAAGCTACCTGTCCTGCCACCACAGTGCATGCCACAAACCTTCCTAATGTAGAACAACTGGTCTGAAGCCCAAGTGCTTAATCCAAAAGACTTAGAATGATAGCTACACTTTAACCAAGTTACTACCAAGCAGTAATAAATACAACTGAATACTTTAAATAATGCCTGGATTAGCGCTCAAGCTATACAAACAAAGCCATATTCAGCAGGCCTTGACCTAGTCCATGCCACAGCAAACAAGGTGCACCAATTTCAGTAAGAAGAAATTCAGATATGAATGCACTATAAGCCTTCAACCAGAAATTCCCAGCTCAGAAGGGCAGAGTCCAGCCTCTCCTCCCACATGAGTGCAGACCACGAACCCTCTTAATGTAAAATAACTGGCCTGAAAGCCCAAGTGCTTAAACCAGAATTAATATACTTTTAGAATAACAGACACTGAGCCCTCAATCAGCAGTTCCCAACTTAGAAGGATGTAAGCTACCTGTTCTGCCACTACAGTGCAGACCACAAACCCTCTCAATGTAAAACAACTGGTCTGAAGCCCAAGTGTTTAAAATAAAAGGCTTAGAATGAGTTACACCAAGCAGTAATAAATACAAATGAGAACTTTTAAGATGACGCAAAAGCAAAATAAAGTAGGAAGAAACACAAGTACAGTAAAAGCAGAAGAATTTTTTTTTTTTTTAGAAACTCAAGATCTAACCAGTGGTGTTCCAGAGGAACAGATCTGGAGCTCAGTGTCTCTCCAAACTGAAGACTCCAAAGGAACAACTTGAACTGAAGAGTCTGAAGGAACTTCTTGATATAATAGCAAAAAAAAAAAAAAAAACTGCATGCAGTTTTTCACATTCTGTGTATTTTCTGATGAAGTCTGGGAGGTGCCTGGATGAAAACGCATGTTTTGTGGAGTGTTAAGTTGTATGTACTAGCCAATAAAGAGTGGAGTTTTTCTGTCTTTGAAACCCAGTCTGTTTTGTTTATGTTTATCAATAACTTTCACTCTGCTATTCCTAATGTCAAAGTCATCAAATATGCAGATGACGCTACACTTGTCTGCTCTGCCTCCAATCTCCCTGAACTCCTATTTAAAACTCAGACTGCTTTCTCAACTACTGAGATCTGGATGTGCCAAAATCACCTTTCTCTCAATGCTAACAAATTTAAAATGCTACTATTCACACTCTCAAAATCTTTCTTTTTTCATAAAAATTCCTTCCAAGTCCTTAGCCAAAGCAACTCTCCAATCAAAGTTGTTCCCTTTGCCAAACTACTCGGTGTAACTATAGATGAACACCTCAAGTCTGACATCCA
>NC_056728.1:1042971435-1043091435 GCF_019279795.1 Protopterus annectens | reverse complement strand
TGATACTTGCCATGTTCTATATGTAAGCCATGCAGCTATTCATCTTATCAAGAGTTCATCAGTACCTAGTTGTTCTAGTTTATTGATCAATATGGCCCTGTCAAATCATCACAGCAGAATTTTTTATTCATAGTTGTTATTATATTGTCATAGTACATCATGCTGCAGGTGGTACTTAGATCTATTTTCGACTTATGCATGCTGATATATGGTTTCAAGTCCCAAGCTTTACAATTCTGATATTGACTAATTCAGTATTACCTAAGACTTTTTAAATAGGTCATGGATATGCAGCACAGGTGAAAAAGTGTTCTTAACATGACAAATATCTCAGCATTAGAGCCCTGAACACCTTCACACAAGCTACCTGCCTTGCTACTTTGAGCCACAGAGGCTGCTTGACAGACAGGGAATCATTCATCACACCTTCACATGCATAAATATGTACTTTGCTATTCTTGGTTAACTAACACATAATATGTAAGTTCAAATTGTACATTACTGTCCTGATGTGTGGACTACTGACTGTGTGAAATGCTCATACAACATAGATGATTTCTTTTGTTATGGCAATATCTAGGGGACACTGTTGTTTTGAGGGGTGGTAGAACAAAGGCCCATGTTCTGCTGGGACACACACTAGTCTGACTATCATTTGACCTCACTTTGTAACATGTCCCTTGAATGAAGTACCGGTAATCTGTTGCAGTAGGACTACATGAATATTCCATGCATGAGGCCTACCATATACAAATGGTAACATGTCAGTGGAATGGGTGTCTGTAGTCCCATGTAGATGTAACTTCTGACCAAATAGTCCAGTATAGTTGCCTGCATAATGTACCTGGTCAATAGCTACAATGACATAACATAATAATTCACTATACTACTGTGTAGGTTATGGATTTACCTTGCAAGTGCCGCTGTAGTTCAGGGCTGTCTCTGTCTGATGGGAGCAGTACACAGCCAATACATGGATAGGTACAGGATGTGTGAGTTGGCTGGCATCAATTTTCATATCTGTATGTGAGAAGGAGTAAGGTGTTAGTCCGTAGGTCCCCATGTTGTCGGTGAATGTGCTATGCATTGGCTGTTAGCCAAAGCCACAGCATACTCAGCATTCCTATGTCTGCCTACAGGGACAACAGCAGGTGGGGTGTTCCTCCAACAAGTCCTCCTGTGACTGTGGCTGTGGTGACCTAGGCACTGGTGGGTGCTGTGTATCCCTTCCCTTTGCTGATCCTGCTGCACTGTTTCCACAGGATCAGAATGTGTAGCGTAGCACATACTGTGAATATCTGTGCATGTATCTGGAGTATACTGCAGAGCTCCACCAGATCTATTGAGGCACCATAACCGCGACTTCAGTAGCTCAGACATATGCTCTATGATGTTCCTAGTTTGTGCTTGTATCTCATTAGAGCATTCTTCCATGGGTGTGCCTACATTTCTGATGGGTGTCACCATCCATGTTTCCAGGGCTTAGCCAGTGTCCCCCAGTAAATAGCACTGTGGGATGTCCCACCTTGCAAACATTTGATGTGATGTGATGTGTGCCAGATATGGGAGTCGTGATAATTGCCAGGGTTGCCTGCACACGCATTCAAGGTAACCCTTGGACAATGCACATGATTTGGCAGTTGATGGAGTGCTATCCCTTGGGGTCAATGTAGATTCTACCCTGCTCACCAGGTGGTGCTTTATTGTGTACATGAGTGCAATCTATGGCACCCAATACTTCAGGGTAGTGTGCTACACTGTAGAAGTGTTGCATATTGCTGGCCCTCACCTCAGGGTCAAGGGGAAAAGATATGTTGTCACTGGCATAAGGAAGCATAACATCCAGAAATTGGAGTACCCTGAATGCAGATGCCTGTGACACCCCCATTATGCCCCCAGTTGATCATTGCAATGTACTTGTAGCTAGTATCCTAAGGGCTACACATACCTTAGTTTCTTCTGGCTCTGGGTTGAGGGTGGTAGAGCTCACTGAGTTCTTGTAATGTGTCCCTCTCCACCCTGTAGCACTCTACAATCTCCAGCTCATGTAGCTCCTGGAATGTTACCCTGGGCCTGAACACTCTTCTCCTTCTCAGTCTAGGCCTCCTGTTGCAGCACCAGTAGTATTGACTTCAGCATCTAGTACATACAGATGTAGAAAAGCTGCAGCAGCCCCTAACATTATCTCAGTTAACATTTCTAAGTCTCTACTCCAATGGTTCAGAGTATTGAGGGAAAATCAGAATGTAGGGTGTATGTATATTTATACAATTCTGCTGTAGGTCCACCATGTGGCTTGACTAATTATGATGCGGTTCACCTGCCTAGGATATAAGTGCCATGATTTAAAGGCCCTACTTTATTGCACAACATGGCATTATGTACCACGTTAAGCAGCATAGCTTATACAAAAGTATATATTATTAATTGAATATATTCAGTTTTCCTTGACATATGCCTACATCATCACTGTCATGTGGGTAGTCTGCTCACGTGAACACTCTAAGCTATGCAGTGCACCCAGCAAACATGAGGTGAGCACTAAAAAAATCCTAAAAGTAACACAGTGGGAATATCAAAACCGTGTAGGGGGCTACACTAATGGGATATGTAGACACAGTTGTTCCTTTCAGCAATTCAACAAAGGAACCTCATTTGCATACATATTTGAGCTGACAGCTTGGAAACTAGACAGTTCTTAGCAGTGTAATCTGGGTAACAGCACTAATGCATAGTTATAAGGACCCAATGCAGGGTCCTTCAGTACGTTTGTGTAAACTACATTATAGATGTTATTTTAATTTTTTTTCCTGTTAAGCATGTTTGTGTAATGCAGCACATAGCGTAAACATGCAAAAATTAGTAAAAAAAAATATTATTAATTTTACATATCCCCTTCCTTTTACAAACATCCACAATGTATGTTTTGCACATGGATTATGTGATCTGCTATTTTCAGGGGGAGTTATGTCCTTATTTGTAGACTTTTACATCCCCTTCTCTCTGTGTAGACTCTTGTTCACAGAAAATTTCAGTGGACACTACGAACACGGACACAGAGTCTCACAGATGCCTTCCCCTTGATGAATCACTACACCCACCTCATTTGCATAGGATTCACCTGCTTAAGCAGAAATTTGTATTGCACAGAAGTTTCCCTGTTTGCACATGCTTGCGCACTGCTAAGCAATGTTTACTGAATCTAAAAATGTTCACGCTCATGTACATATCACAAAGCAATGAGTACACAAAAAATGACTAGGCTTTACTGAATTCCCCCTTTGTCTAAGACATAAGTAGCTGTATAAATAAGTTAAAAGTACAATGTAGTAGTGGTTTATACAGAGCTTTCTTCAACTAGCAATCATTCTAATACAGAAAGTAGCTGTGTAAACATTCTATACTTATAGTAAATAAAATTCTAATAGAGAAATTGTAGCTGGTTACACTATTAAAGATTCAAACATGTAATAAGAGGTACATCTGAAGATAGTGGGATAAGGTGCATGCAGTAGAAAATGGCAGTTGCATTACAGACAGTTCAGTGACTGGAGCAGGGAAGGTAGGGATAAGCAGTTTGGCATTAGAAATGAGAGCACAGCGGTAGAAGGAGAAGATGTATGAGTAATAGAATAGAGAGAGTTAGGAAGAAATTTGGTATGGGTAATTCCATGAGTTCCAGAGAGTTTTTTTTTAAAGCTTTTTTTGAATTCATGAGTATTAGAAATAGTTCTGATGTTAAGTGATAGTCTGCTCCAGGCTTGGGCAAATGAACAGCTGTAAAGATGTTTGCCAATAGTCCGTTTGGGTTTACAGATTTCTACGCGGTACTGGTCTGAGCTTCACAGTGAGCAATTTGAAGTACCGAAATGAAGATGGAGATGGACGGGAATGTGGTAGATTTGTTCACAACAGAGTGTATAATGAGGAACTGAGGTAGTAGTAGCTGGTGGTGGACTTCAAGCTAGTTAAATGATTTGAGAAAGAGGTAGTGGTGGGAGTTATAAGGCTGGTTTGCAGCGAACCTTGCAATTTTATTCTATGTCAGTTCTAGCTTGTATTTTAGAGATGATTGGAGGTTTTGTAGGATAGCATAGCCATAGAGAAGACTGGGAAGTTGGTAGGTGTAAGCTAAGGAGAGTCTAGAGTCTGGTGTAGAATTTTTTATTTCTGAATAGTAAGCCCAGTTTTGTTGAGTCTGTTTTATGGAATAATGGATGTGTTGGCCAAATTTGAGTTGGTCATCAGTGGTTATCCTGAGGAGCTTGGTATGAGTTTCAACATTAATAATAGTGTTGCCAAAAGTTGAGATATTAAAAGTAGATTTATGATGAATGATGGGTTTTAGGAAGAATAGGAGAAATTTCATTTTTTGGGGATTAAGTATCAACTGACTTTCCATTAGCCAATTTTCCACAGAGTTAAAATTATTTTAGTTTAGAGTTGAAGGTCTGAGATGCTGTCAGAAGTTGGGATGACTATGGAGTCATCAGCATATTGTATAATGGGAGAGTGAGGGCAGGAGGTGTGAAGGTGATTGGTGAAGATGTTAAACAGTAGGAGGCCTAGAATGAAGCCTTGGGTTATACCCATCTTGATGGGGAGAAAGAGAGAACAGGAAAAAAGCCATTTAACAGACTGCTGTCTGTTAACCTTCCCATTTTTGCCAATGTTATGTTCAATATTTTCATTAACTTTCTACAAAGTACATCTATGCCTGAATATAGTTCCTTTCCTAGGTCCCATAGTGTAGCTCCTCCCCAAAGATTCTTTGTTTGTAATCTCTCTTCTTGTGTTAAAACTCTTACATCTTCCAATATTATTATGTCAACATCACACTTAATACATCAGTTTAGGATGCTTATAATTCTACTTATATTTTTGATATTTACTGAAAGTGCTCTAAAGTTGCCATTGTGTCTATGTTGTAGCTTACAAGTAATTGTGTACATTTGAAGTATTTATCTCATTTGCATTATCCATTTGCTTTTTTTCTCTTTTACTCTTATCCCTTTAAAGTTAATTTTCTGTCTCTTACTCTTTTGCCAACAGAATTCTTTTTACCTTTCACTGTTTTCTAGTTTATATATTTCTCAACACTTATTTCAGAAAGTTCTTCTATATTATCTTCTGATTCATTTTTCTCTTTGTCTTTGTTTTTGCCCTGATCTTGCTTCCCTACATCCTCTTTATCTTTTATTGGGACTGTTTGTTCTCATCATATACTCTCCTCACTTTTGTTTTCTTTGTCTTCCCTAATTTCTCTAGATTGAAATCCATCCATAAATGCCCAGTTATACTACATTTACAACATTTCAATTCAATTTTTTGCATTATGACCTGTTTCTCCACATAGGATTATAGGACCATAGGCTCATAGGAAGTTACTATGTTAATGGCCCTAGGGTCCTTACAAGCCTAGCCAAGTTCTTACCCTTATTTTCATGATCAGCACCTATTGCCCTGTCCAAGAGGGACACAGGTGGAAACCCCGCAGTGAATTTACGGTCACCCATCCAATATTCCAGATTGCGTTTGAAGATGGCCAAAGAGGTACTCTGACATGAAGTGGGAGTCTGCTTCAAAAGTGTGGTAACTCTCTGGGAGACAAATCTGTCCCTTTAACAGGATTTATTAATGCCACATACCAGGTTAAGGTCTTTAGAGTGAGTAACCTGTGTACCATTTGACTTATGAATATGCAGCATTTACAAAAAATGGTGCAGTGGTGCAGCGGCTGCATTGTCGTCTCACAGCAAGAAGTTTGCTGGTTCAGTTCTCTGCTGGGGTGCCTTCTGTGTGGAGTCTGCACGTCCTCCCTGTATTTATGTGGGTTTTCTCCCACATTACAAAGATGTGTGTCTGGAGCATTTCTCCCTGGGGCTCCGCTGAAAGTTGGTTTTGTTCCAAGTCGGACTTTCCTGGTAAACAAATGTTAAATAAATAAATCAGTGTCAAAGATTGCCCTGTACTCAAATCAGAGATCATCTCTGAGTAGTCTGTATGAAACAGAATAAAGTGACAGCAATTTCAGACAGTCCCCACAGAACAGATGCTGAAGACCTTGAATGTTCCTTGTGTGGAACCTTTGTAGTTTCTCCAATTGCTGCAGGTGCTTGGAAAGGTACATACCAAAAGGGGTATTGTATTTAATGTATGCATGTATATATCTGGAACTAAAAACAGTGTTAAATCAGTTAGTCCTTGACTGGGAGTCATTGTACATGTATATAAATTTCTGTATTGCCTTGCATTATTTTACTAATTTAGAATAGTTAAGTCCCATTATTTCTTCAGCAAGAGACAGCAAGGGTGTTTATTAGCTGTAGGTCAGATCTTTCTTTGAAAGAGTGTCTCTGTATAACTGACAGTTATTCTTCTATGCTCTGTACATTATCTAGTCCACTAATTTTTAATTTGTATCAATGCTGTCTTTATCATTGAAGTTTTGTTTATTCACTTTTACATTTTTGTGCCTAGTATTTACTATCCATTCATGCACTTTTATATATTATCTGAGAAGAGGGTTATTGTGATAATGTTTTAATGCTGGCGGTTGGCAAACTCTTGGTTTCTTCCTTCAGCTAGTCAAATTGCTTGAATATGCTACCAGTTTTTATATTATGATATGGCTAAATCAACAATGGAAGGTACCTTGTGAGTTTATCTACTATCCATATAATAACAGCTGTGTAACACTGGAAAGTTGCATATCAGAAAAAAGAATGTAAAAGTAGAAAATTATGTCAGCCTTGCCTGGCAGTTTTGTATCTGTGTCTCTGCATGCATGTGGGCATGTGTGTTTGTCTGCAAGTGTCTGCATACATGTGTAGTGCAGTAGTGCCTGTGTGTGTGTGTGTGTGTGTGTGTGTGTGTGTGTGTGTGTGTGTGTGTGTGTGTGTGTGTGTGTGTGTGTGTGTGTGTGTGTGTGTGTGTGTGTGTGTGTGTGTGTGTGTTTGCATGTCTTTCTAAGCTAGTATAATCCAGTTTTCAGGTTAGAGCTGAATTCAGGACTGTGTTACAAGTTTCTGTGTTTGCCCATACTTTACTTGGATAGAAGAAAGTTTCTCTGTTCACCTGTGAGAGAGGGGAACATTGAGCAGCCTATCTGTCCCTGGAGGAGTGGTTTCTACCCAGAAATTAGTAGTTTATTGGCCATTTTGGGCTAAGTTCTATCTCTTTCATTTCCCTGCTATAAAACCCGCATTTGTGCGGTTTTGCATGCCGGGCAGTGCCGATTAGCTAGGGTATAACTATTCTCGGCTCCACAAAGTCTACTCTTCAATTTTTTTCCCTTGGAACTTGACAAACTTTCAACTTAAGCACCCAAGCCATTCACATCTCAGCCCGGCACTTGCTCAAAACTCATAGCAAGCACTAACAAACCTTAGCACTAGAACCCCTTATACTGTAGAGAAGTACAAAGCTCTCTATTCGACCTTACCAGACAATCAGTAAAACAGTTCACTGTACCTATCCAGGCATGTCCAAAGGGCAGTTTCAGGTGTACTCTTTGGTCCCACTGGTGAATATGTGCATTGTGAGGCAATATTCCAACTGCCTCATGTACACAGACAACCCTCTCCTCCTACCACCAAACACTAATACATGTGAGAGATGCAATTATACAGCCAAACTGGAGGCTAAGCTCTCTCAACCCAAGACTGGACAAGACAGTCAAGAGGAGAAGGGAACTACTTGCATCACACCACCAGTTGCACATAGACCTATGAAACTTGCACCAGCAAAAAACACACATAAATGCACAAAAACATACTCGAAGACTCTAAATAAAAATCTGCAAAAGCAACATAGACCTCCAAAGCAGACAACCAAGCAACCTCCACCTCCCAAACACAAACCATAAAACACATACTCCACAAAACCAGTGTGCCATGCAATCACAGCCCTTAAGGCAAAATAACATACCCAACACACTAGTAATAGGTGACTCTATAGTCAGGCACACTGACATCCCACTCACTAGGCTGAACAAGGAGAAGGTTACAGTTAGCTGCCTGTTGGATGCCAGGATCTGTCACATAACACAAGCACTCAGGTCACTCCAAACCAAGTAAAAATATGTCTCTATCATTGTCCATATTGGTGTGAATGACCTGAGACGTACCTCCCTAGATTACATGAAAAGAAGTAGAAAACAATGGAGGCTAGCACTCGGACCTTTTTTCATCCATTCCATATAAAGAAGAGTTAGAATGGTTTGAGTATTTACATTTTGAAGGAATTTTTAAGCAGACAAAGGAATTGCTATGGTGGATGACATTTGTTTATTATGAGTGTAGATTGTTTAAAATATTTGGATATTTTTGTGGGGAAAGGAGATGGTGAATTTTATTCAAAGGTATTTAGAAAGGATAATTATTCTAACTCCTTCTTACCACCACAAAAGGGAATAATTAAAGGACAGTTTGTGAGGAATAATGTAATAAATTGCATGTAATGTTTATGGATAGAGGTTATCGAAGTCAGGAAAGGAAGATTGGACAAATATCAGCCCATTTTGGGGAAGGATGAAGTCATTAAGGAGGTGGATGAAACTAAGAAGGATATTTTTGAGGCGAAAAATAATTTTATATTGGACTACAGTGGGCAGGCAAGAGTTATTAGAAGGATTATGGAAGAGGAAAAATGCACATACAGAAAAGGAAAAAATTTGAAAATTTGTTCATTTTTGCAACACAAGGATACTGTGTATATAAAAGAGAGAGATATTCTAGTTCAGAGTAAACAATATGCTAATTGTCAGACCATAGGTATAATTTATTTGAGTATATGCAAGAAATGAAGTCTGAAAGAAGACTAAGAAATAGAATTTATGAACACATTTATGAAATTAAAACAAATACAAACACAAAACTAAATGTGAAGAGGCTGATTTTACTTTTTTGTGCTGGAGGTTGTGAACAGAGCATATACTATTTTTGAAATACAATTGGGCATATTATATATTAAATTATTCCTTGTGCATGTATTACCATTAGGTTTTTGAATATGAGATTTTTTACTAACAACAAAAAAAAAAAAAAGCATTGTCCAAGCTTAAAAAAAACATCGAATGTAATGTGGTTATTTGTACACTAGAGGGAGTGATGGCATTATTCCAAGCACTTTAAAACAACATCGAATGTAATGTGGTTATTTGTACACTAGAGGGAGTGATGAAATGGATATTTTTATACATGAATTTTATATGTTTAAATCATTGAATTTTAAATAAAAGTTTTTATTTTATGAATTAATTATAGGTATGAAACGTAGTAGTAAATGATGTTTTTAGCAAGGAATTAAAATGAAATAAGTTTGTTTTTATTTAATAATAAGAAGGCACTTTGATTAAGGCAGTAGTTTTAATGGGATTATTTTAGTAAAGAGGTAACGATGATTTTTTATTGTATTATGAGCTTTAATTATTTAATTAACAAATGTATTTAAGCTGAAGGGGAAGAGTATGCATTATTCATTTGCATCTGAGGAAGTGAGTTGTGCTGTTTGTGGTGTTCTGTGACATTCTCATCATTAAAGTTTTGCTTGTTTATTACATGAAAAGAGACATGGAAGAGCTCTCTGATCACATAGCCCAGGCCGGTATGACTCTGACATTGAGTACCATCCTGCCCTCACCAAGAATGATACCATGGTATAAAGAAAAAAATTATCCATTTCAACAATTGACTAAGCTTCTGGTGTCATTCAAAGGGGATCCAGTGTCTGTCAGCCTTGGATGACATGCTCGACAAGCCACTCTGCTTTGCTACAGATGGCTTGCACCTGTCACCCTTAGGCTTTCGAATACCGGCCAAGGTTCTTGCTACCCCATAGTGCCTTTTTAGGCAAGGCTCAAAAGACAAACCCACCACCATAAATAGCACAAGAAACAAAAAACTGAGGGTAAGGCTGCTCAGTGCCAGAAGTCTAAACCTCAAAATGCATGCACTCGTGGCACTCCGCACTATGGAGAAAATCGATATATGTGCACTAACAGAAACCTGGTTTAAGGCTCCAGAGAGCACCCCAGCACTACTAGGCTACAACTCATACCATACATTTCAGCCACAAAACCCAGACCGAAATACAAAAGGTGAGGGTGTATCCATATTCATCAAGGATACCCACACCTCCAGGTTAGTGGCACAGCACGATGCTTCAGAGATCATCCACATGCAACTAACAATGGGCAAAACTGGAGTTCAAATTGTAGCTTGCTAAAGGTCATCCACCATGTCCCAGGACCCCCATTCTGCATTTCTGGAAACACTGGGAAACATAAAGGTCCTACCAAACACCCTAATATTGGGTGATTTCAATTACTCAAACATTAACTGGGAGAACTACTCAAGTACTAACTCCCTTGCCCCAGATTTCCTAGAATTTATAAACTCAAATGCCCTGGATCAACTGGTCAACACCCCAACCAGAGGTGACAACATATTGGACCTGGTCATCACCGACATAGGCGACCAGTGTTCCATACAAGAGGTCAACCCCTCACTGGTTAGATCTGACCATAAACTAATCACTCTGGATATCCACATTCCGCCCCCACCCCCTGGTCAAAGAAACCACCGTGAAAAACTTTTCAAAAGCAAACTTCACATTACTTAAGACCGAGGTGGAAAGTTTCAAAGCCTCCATGCTAAAGGATAACAATGCCCAAGCTGCAAAATCCTTTACTAATGCTCTCTATGTGCACCTACAAGAATGCACAGATCATGCTATCCCAAGCAAAGGAAACCAGTCTGGTGGACTCCTGCCATAAACAAGCTATTCAACAGAAGGAAGAAACTAGTACAGAAAAGAGTAAAATCCCAAGAATGTAAGACATCCCTGATCAGTATCAGCAAGAAACTACGATCCCTCATAAAATCATCCAAGGCTAGCTTCGAAAGAAAAATTGGCAAGGACTCCAAAGATAACCACAAGGTATTCTTTAGCTATGTCAAGAATCTATGTGGCAATTCTCAGATCTGCTCAGAGTTAGTGCAGAATGGCACAAAATACACTGAACCGACCAATATCATCAACATCCTGGCAGACAGGTTCAGTGTAAACTTCACCCCACTCTCACCCCCAACAGGGACCATGACCATACCAGGAGAATGTAGTGCCCCTGAAATCACAGACACTCAGGTTAAAGCAGCCCTTTCCAAAGCCAAAAACACAGCATCAATGGGACTGGACAGTGTCCCAGTCTGTGTCCTATATGAGCTCAAAGATGAACTAACTCCTCACCTAAACACACTGTTCAAACTCAGCCTCTCCACAGGCTATGTGCCCATAGAGTGGTGCACAGCAATGGTTATTCCTCTCCACAAAGGTGGGGCCACAACAGACCCCAGGAACTAGCACCCTATAAGCCTGACTAGCTTGGTCTGCAAGGCTATGGAGCGCATCATCATGGATCTCATTAACAGAGACAGTGGGAACCTCCAAACAGATCAGATTTGTTAAGGGCAGATCATGCCTTCTAAACCTGGTGGACTTCTTTGAGACAGTTACCAAGGCTATAGACGAGGGAAAGGTGGTCTATACAGCCTACCCAGACCTCACAAATGCCTTTAACACCATTCCCCATTCTGGTATTATAGACAGGCTCACCAGCCTGAACATAAACTCCTACATCACAAGATGGGTTGCCAATTGGCTCACAGACAGAACCCACATGGTAAGAGCTGCGGGAGCTAGGTCTGACTCTAAACCGGTTACAAGTGGCATTCCCCAGGGCTCAGTCCGAGGACCCCTCCTGTTCGGCATATACTTCTCAGAGGTACAGGGAAGCATATGAGGTCTATGGCTGACCACGTTCATAGACAACTGCAAACTAGGGGCTATAATTGACTCTCTGGCTAACACAGATATCCTCCAAAAGGGTCTCACTGAGACAGATATCTGGTGCCAAAACCATGGCCTCAAGCTAAATTCCAAAAAGTGCATACTCATCCCCTTTGGAAAAAACAAAGTACCCACAAACTACCACATAGGTGGTAGCCCCCTAAATATGGAAGATGTAATAAGGTATCTGGAGACCCAAGTAGATAGTAATCTCTCCTTTGATAATCACATTGCCAGTGTGGTTAGAAAATCCTTCTATGTGGCCCACCTAATCTCAAAAGGGTTTGCATCCAGATCAAGAGAGGTCATTGTGCCACTCTACACATCCTTCATCAGACCCATCATAGAGTACAACACCCCATTTGGGATGTACCTTACAAGACACCTGCAACAGCTAGAAAGACCACAGAAGTACCTAGCCAAGAGGATTACTGGCCTCAAACAGATGCCCTATGCAGCTCGACTGAAGAAAGTCCAGCTGAACTCGGTTGCATACCGCCTACTCAGAGGTGATCGATGCTTGACATACAAGGCCATGTTCAACCCAGGATTAATGGACATGCTCCACCTAAAGAAAACCATATCCCCTTAAGCCACATGCTTTAGGGATCTAAACCTCACCACAACAATAAATAGGACGTGCTGGAGAGATAGATTCCTGTCCCAGAGACTTCCCATGCTCTGGAACAAGATTCCAATCTACATTAGGCAGAGCTCCTTGCTAACACTCTTCAAGAGAAAACTTGACGAGTGGATGGAAATAGAAAATTTACCCTGGGAATCACTTCAATGGCTCTGCTAGACAGAGGCACAGAGAACTAATCTAAGGGGGTGGCGAAAGCCAACACAATTCCGGCTAGGCTTATAAATGCCTTCGGACAGACAGCCTAGTACCTACCTATGAACCTATGCATGTGTACACGTGTGCATGTGGGTGTATGTATCTGTGAGTTGTGTGCATTTGCGTGCTTGTATTTGCATTTGTGTGCATGCATGTGCATGTGTGATTGTGTGTGTGTGTGTGTGTGTGTGTGTGTGTGTGTGTGTGTGTGTGTGTGTGTGTGTGTGTGTGTATGCACAGATGTGCATGTGTGTGTGTGTGTGTGTGTGTATGTGCATGTGTTTGTCTGCTTGTGCTTGTGGACCCATGTTTCCTGTGTTTACCTGTCAAAACCTTCAGTTACAGGTAAGCAACTAACTATGTACATTTTGATTAGAAGTTATTGCTTTCTTTTTCCTCTTTATCATAGTCACCTCCATTAATGTTTGGAACTTGATAATAGAGATAATTCAATTCTGTGAAAAATTTCTATAAGTGACTATGTACTGACAAGGATTTGCTGTTAAACAATTATATCTAACTTCCTCTTCTCTTGTCTTCTTGGTTTATTACATTCAGAAATCTAAGCTCTAATTTAAACCAAGTTAAACTGTTACCTTGCAATGAATTTGAAATATGAGCTGCATTATCTCTTCTCTTATTAATTCTGTTGAATTAGATATTAGTTATGTCATCTAGAATTATTGCAAACGTGGTAGTTTCTAATTATGGTGTTTGCTGATGAGATGAATTCATTATTGGTGGAGTGTTTTTTTTTTTCAATCGAGTTATCATTTAACCCATTAATAACTCTGAGCTCTGAATCTATTAGCCTACATGCATCCTTACATTCCAGAGCATTAATTCTAAAAAAAAATGAATTAAAAAGCATATAACAAACAGATGTAAATACTTTGTGAAAAATAAAAGCTATGGACAACCATTTTATCAGTAAAAAGTCTTGTTTTCAATAATGTCAGTTTCCACGCATCAGTCCTATAATATATTAGATTGCATACACATGTAGAATGATATTTTGCCTAGTTTCAGAGTTTGTCATATATTGGAAACAGTACAATGTAGACTAACTGAGAACTCTTTTGTAAGCCAGACATGAGCTTTCACATAGCAAGTTAATACTTTCTGATTGCTTGTTTATTGATTAAATATCTCTTAAAATGTGCACCTTACAGAACATCAGTGACAGCTTTCTTTAACATCATCTAACATTTAATTATTTTAAGCTACTTACTATGAGACTTTCAAGGATATGCTGAAGTATTGCATATCTTCATAATTACTAGCAAACAAATAGTAATAACGGTTGTATTTGTACTGTAAGTAGACATTGACAATCTGTTTCTCTCTCTCGCATCATGGCATTTCAAATCATGGCCTTCAATAATTTGTAACTGTTTCACTTTTTGAAAATATGAATGTAATTGTGAAAACATGAATAAGAATTTGCAAACTGTGATTAATATTTCCACTGCAGGACATTCCGATTAACGGTACTGGTGTGATTGTGTTCTTGCCCTTTGTAATATTACTTACTATTAATTGGTGATTCAGTTAAGGAAGTCCGTTTCATTACATGTCTGGACATCATAAGAAACTATTAGTGTTAAAAGGAAGTATGCAAATATATGTATACACATATATATATATATATATATATATATAGAGAGAGAGAGAGAGAGAGAGAGGTAAATGCTTCACAGGAGTAGAGCAGACTAATCAAAATTCTTAATTTGAAAGGGGTATAGATACCTATTGTGTATTCTTTACCTGTCATTTTGTGAGCTTTTTATATGATCTTGTATGTGTTTGTGTGCATAGATGCAAGTGTGTGTGTGTGTGTGTGTGTGTGTGTGTGTGTGTGTGTGTGTGTAATCAAAAGTCTGTTTTTCTTATATGATTGATATTTTATAGCTGTTTATGTTAGTTGTCAGTTTTATATAATGTTCATACAAAGAAGAGTTGCAACATTTAATATTAGTGGGTTTGATATGCCACTTAAACCAAAATTAATTTTGAGAAAGATCAGATGGTGTGTGTGTGTGTGTGTGTGTGTGTGTGTGTGTGTGTGTGTGTGTGTGTGTGTGTGTGTGTGTGTGTGTGTGTGTGTGTAATCAAAAGTTTTATAATGTTCATACAAAAAGAAGAGTGCAACATTTAATATTAGTGGGTTTGATATGCCCAGATGGTGTGTGTGTGTCTGTGTGTGTGTGAGGAGGATAAGTGAGACTGAAGACACTATACTCAACATCTATTGATTCTAAGCGTTACGGCTTTTCATGTGATGGATCATCTATTGGTATCATTATGATTTCTTGTTCTCGATAAATTATAAGTTTAACAAGAAGTAGTTTCCACGGCCATTAGATTATACCCTTGGCAGTAATTAGTTTGAATCTGTATGACTGATGATTTCTATATTGATTTCTGATGTAACACTTGCTGAGTTTGTCCCTCTTGACTTTTATTCTTTGATAATATAACCATATACAGCTGTACCATATAGACTGAGAGAATTAGATGTACTATGTAAGTGACATGATATGCTGTTTACAGATACAGTAATGTTAAGGAAAGCTATTTTATGTATATATATATATATATATATATATATATATATATATATATATATATATATATATAAATGTGTTTTCAAACAATTTACAGTTTGATCTCTTTAGGAATGTTAGTAGCAGGAAATCAACATCTGAAATCATAGAATGCTTCTGATAATCATATGGAATAAATTCCAAACTGAGTTAAATTTAAAGAGGGTATTCAGAAACAGTTACTACACTGTGTTAAGCAAAATAGCATATTAAGTTGTGACATGCAGAGTGAGGCCATTCAGAAACAAATTATAGAGGTTATATGCAAATGACCATATAGTGATATGCAAATGAGATACATTGTAGAAGTAAGATCAGTTGTGAAGGCAAAAGAGGAAAAATGGCACATTGAAGTATATGATCAGCATGCATCTGTAGCCTTGCAGCAACACAGATAAGATGCTGTCACATGACCAACGTGATGAACTGCATTATCCCTCATGCAAGACAACTAAGGGAGCAACAATGAGCAGTGTGTAAGCAAGCCACAAGTAGAAATTAGAAACCCATTCCAAAGTTAAAGTGAGATTTCAGTAAGCCATGAAAGCTGTGGTGAAGATAGTATTATCCGACTAAACGAGACTGGATTTGGGAGCAGAAGAACTTATAACTGCAGTAGCTGCAGTGGGAATGGAAGCTGAATTATGGGTAAATAAATAAACAGTTACTGAAAGATGAAATGGAAGCACTCTTTGCACAAGTCTTTTGCTTAACCCATTTAGGAAGACTCTGTTTTGTTGCTTCCAAGTCATGTGCCAAGTCATAACTAGGCATGTGTTAAGGAAAGCCCTTAGAAACTGTGCCCTATCCAGCTGGCACTGTAACGATACTTAATTTATAACTTGTCTGCCACTCATTTTACTCTCATACCTTCCTATTTTTATACCATGTGTGGTAACTCATATTCATTCTACTGTTTACAGCCTTTATTTCTTCCTTTTCATGCAGTCTTAATCTTTGTTTCATTTAGCTGTTATCCTTTTCTGACATACTTCTGAGTCCATAGTTTCCCTTTATTCATTTCTCTGACACTATGTCCCCTCTCCACACACAGATCCACCAAGTAAGGTACTATTGTGAGTCTCTGCCTACAAATTTCTGTCTCCCTTCAACTTCCACTGCATTTCCCACTCCTTGGTTTTGCTGCTGTGTTCATTTAATTCTTTTTGTTGAGCTGCCATTACTGCTGATGTTATGATACAGAATAACTTAACATTTGTTGCTTTTTAAACTTTATGTGCATTTATCACTGTGTGTGTATGTGTATGTGTTTGTGTATGCGTGTACGTGCGTGAGCATGCGTGGGTGTGTGTGTATATACATGAGCACAGGTGTGTGTGTGTGTGTGTGTGTGTGTGTGTGTGTGTGTGTGTGCGTGTGCGTGTGCATGTGTGTGTGTGTGTGTGTGTGTGTGTGTGTGTGTGTGTGTGTGTGTGTGCGTGCGTGTGCATGTGTGTGCATGAAACTGTTTCTTTAAACTGATGTGCAGAAACATCGATGCATATTACACCAATTTCTGCACACTGAAACTCACAAACACTGAAATAAAAAGATCAAAACTAAGCCTTTCATAAAAAGAGAACATGCGTCATCTTTCTTAGATCTCTGAAAAAATAAAAAATACAATAAAATAAAATAAAACAGAACCCTAACAAACTCTTTAGACATGATTTGGCTGCTAGTGGTACTGTTAGAAAAAGGTTTGTCTGTGAGGTTATATTTGGTGATGGGGTTCGGGCAGCAGCAGGGTCAAGTTTAGCGTTAGCTCACATATGTATACAAAGGGGGGGTTATTAGGAACTGAGTACACATACTGAAAATGTTTGGAGATCATGCTTCAAATCATAGTGCCCCTAGGGGTCCAGTCTAACAGTATTTAAGTCATGTCCTAAACCATTGGTTTTAGGATTTAAGAATATTGAAAAAATGGGGACAGATCTTGATGGCAGTATCAGTAAAGAGATATCAGGAAATTAAAATGGAATTTGAGTTTCAAGGAAATAAAAATGGGATATGCATGTGGTCTAGCATCAGCTGACATGGACCTTGGCAAGTTAGATGGCTTTATGTTGCTTTAAAGTAAACAATAATTCAGATTCAAGCTGTTTTCAAATTCACAGAAAATGCAGGTGACGCGACCCTTATTTCTGTGATCTAATACATTGTAAGTAATTCTTCTATGACTTGTGACTGTAATAAAGTCAGCACAGGTGCCCATAATCCTATTAGAAGTGCAAGGAGTTATGCAAATTTCATGTGAACTACCTGTCCAGATTTTTGGCCAGAGTTATGTTTTTAGGTCTTCAAAGTTCATGTAAATTGCCTGTCCATACTTTCACTATCTGCTGGTTATGCAACATGTTCTGACCCAATATTTCCATACAAGCTAGACTGTCTTGAAAGGTAAGCCAGTAATGTCAATGTGTATCAAAACAGATCCTAACAGGCACTGTACAAAAAACACAGTTATGTTAGTTTGCAGTTTACGATAATGATCTTTTTCCCTGTAACTTAACATTTCAGCTATGGAAAACTGTAACAGTCATTTAATTCACAAAGGATACTTGAGATTACCCCTAAATAATTTGGTTGGTGAACAAATCTGGATTTGTGCTGTTTCAAAACAGCTTTAGGTTTTATTAGTGCGAATCCTTGAACTTTGTTTTGTTAAATTTTTTCTGCGATTTTTACCATGGGACCAGTACTTGAAATAATGGATGGGATTTGCCTGATTTAATGAAGTTTAGCTTAATTGAAGTATGAATAAGCAGTTACAGTCCCAGAGGATGACCAATATAGACATCGCCAAACATAACTAAATAACTATTTTTTTAAAGAAGGCGAGCCTCCCTCCACTCACCAGTTGTTTTGCCCTACAGTAAAATGTCACATGATCATCAGTACTGCCTATATGCCTTTCCGTTACATGTGCTAACTTAATAAATACATCATTCAGAGGCTGGATCTTTATAGGCATCTTGTAGCTAGTGTGCATTATATGCTTATCACAAAACAGTTACACTTGTTAACTGAATACAGAAAATAAATTATTTTAAATAACATAATTTATAAGAGAGTACAAACATTATATGAATTTTTGTATGTGAAACCTTCAGCTTTTTTGTGAGAGCTTACTGGCTATCAGGCAGCACTTGTGTAAATTACGAAATAATGTATGTATTGTTATATGTGCACATTATAGTTTAGATTTGTTGAAATAAACTCAGTGTCTTTATATAAGGAATAGTCATAACTTCTGTAGATTATCAAATAATATAATGTACTCCAGTAAATGAGCTTCTATTTGACTGAAGAAGAAACAACCCATTTTAAAACATGGAGTACAATAAATGCTAAGTTTAGGCATCTGTAGTTTTTTGATATTTATCTCAATTTATTTTTATTACAAAGCCTAGTAACTGTGAATAGAAGTAATGGCAAATGGCATACTGTTATTTAATCCCATTCTAGACTGTTTTTCATTTTATGCTATTTTTATTTTTCTGATTATAATACAATATGCACCAGGTTACATTTTCATTTCAGTTCAGTGTTATAGGAGCAGTATCTTTTCATACACGTTAACTGCTTTCATAATATCCAGGCTCTTGCATGATGGTTGTATAGAATCGAGGGCTATAGATAAACATGCTTAAACTTTATGAAGGAATGATCTTTCTATTATCTCAGCTGTAGATAAAAAAAAAAAAAAACAATTACAGAATATGTAAAATTGTTATACCCTGTGACTTAGGCATACATTTTTCTAATACATTTCAAATGTCCGGGATCTGCTACTTATTATATAATTCCTCCTTTGTATGATTTTAAATTCAGCTTATACTGCTAAATTAGATTTGCACATCAGCTGCCTTGACAGATCTTGTTTGTATGTCTGCTTTAATCAATACCAAATATTTAGTGAAATATGTTTATATATATATATTGATAGATATATAGATATATAAATAGATATTATATATATGAGTTGTAGGAGAAAAAAAAAACTCATTTTATAACTCTTTCATCTACGGATCTACAGACTTGCTTGTATTGTGTATAAAAAAAGTGCAGGGATTTCCAGTGAATTATTCTTATAGTCTCGGTTATATAAAATATTACTATTGCTTTTGTATGAAATAATGCAATCTCTATGACACAATATAGGAGCAGCATATGAATTATGATCAAACCAAACCTGAAAGCATTTTTACTGGTTGGGTAGGAATTCAATTCATTTTACTGGAGCTGACAATGAATTAAAGCTGATTCTGAGCATGGTGACTGAGTCGGTTTTGATTTAATGTAACAAGACAGAGAACTTGGATTTCTACAAATGACTGTGTATCAAAACATATTTCAAGAACCTAATGCACAGATTCAGGTGTTAAAGATGGGAAACTGGAAATTCTAAGATACTTCATTTTTTGTTTAATTTGGTGAACATTGGGTAACAGAATATTTGGTCATTTTAAATAAGATGTTCACCTATATTACTTAGAGCAATGCATTTATTTACCTTCCCAAAAGACATGCTAGTGAACTATTGAAATATTATTCAGTTTTTGCTAAATGGGTGAAAAAAGTCTGGGAATAACTGATTGCTTCCTTTTACAGATAGTAACTGATGTGATTACTTTTATAGAATAACTTGATTTGTATGGCAAAGTTATATGAAAGGAAGCCTGTATCTGCATGCCAAGGGCTCATCTGCAGACTAATTCCACTAAGCAGAAGGTGAAAACTGGAAACTTTTTCACTTCTGAATTTTTGAATATTGAAATGTGGTACACCTTCAGACTCTAATGCTTTGATTGCATCATACTTATTATTTTATAGTTTATTTTTATTTAAAAAAGCCTTATGTTTTCTGTGATTAACAAAGACTAATTTCTTAAAAATGCCTTGTACTTGTTTTACATCACATGGAAGATTAACTGTTTTGATACTTCTGTGTATCATGACCACCAGTACTGCATACTTTATAATATTAACTGGCAACTGCTAGTTTCCATTGGAAAAGAAAATACACTATTTTAACATTTGAATTCTCCCCTAAACCATGCTCCAAACATTAGATTCTGTGACAGTATGGTTCAAGCACACAGAAGTACCATGTATCTCCTGGTATACAAGCCCTATCCAGTCCTATTATAAAATACTGCTTATATAATTTTGTATTCTTTTCATCATTTATATTACAGTCTGGAGACATCCACCTCTGCCCAGACACATGCCCCAACCTTCCTATTTTGGTGTACTATCATAAGGGCGACCGGTGGATGGTCGAGCGCATATGTCCGAAAGGAGTGCAGCAACATCCCACAATTGCAAATCGCAAAATCCCATCTCCATTTTGACCCATGTTAACACTTGTTTTTGGATGGTAGGAGATGCTGATTATGGTGTTTTTGCGATATTCCAACCATTCAGCATGCCAGGATTCGCTAACAAAATTCGTACATACACAGGTTTGAGCACTGTGTGCTCAACCTTATGATGGTAAATCTGCTATTTTGACCCTTCTAGCAACAGTTAGTTAACTTCTAGAGGTCTTAAGTATATTAATCCAAGAAACATTAAGAAAAATATAAAATTCTTGTAAGGATAGATGATAATTTATCTTCCTGACATTTTGGCAGTATCTGAGACTTCCATTCCTGGAAGACATTTTAGACATGAAACTGCTTCACCAGGCTATGTCATACTGTTCTGTGATAAAAAAAAAAAAAAAAACACAAAATAGCTAGGGATGATATTGTTGTTCACTATTCCAGCCTCATCTAGTCCTTGCCAGGCATGCAAATCATCTGTTGTAGCTCTAGAGAATCCATTCTTTTTCAAGCTATATTCAATAAAGTCAAATTATTCTCCACTACCTATCCTTATGTTGTTTCTAACTCCTATCTTTCAGCTGCCGAAGAGGCTCTTTGCTGACTTGTATTCAAACTGAAATTTAATGTCACTCGTTTATTTTGTCTGAGCATTGACTCCAGGTTATATAAAGAGGAGTATAGTCAATCAGCGCTAAAGACATTTGGATTTTCAAAATATGATATTCTTACTACTGGTACGGATTGGTGCCCCTTAATCTCCCATTCTTCATAGTAAAGAGAGATACCCTTCTACCATTCCATCCAAATTTAATTGGACATGCTTATTAAACTTAGCTTCCTATACTCATGAGGTCATTTTTAATATTTCAAGTATATTCATCTGAACTTGCACATCATACATCTGTATGATAATTTTCATGTGGTTAGTTTAACCCTTTACCACATGCAGTCAATTTCATGTCCATCTTGTTACCTTCATAATTTCATGCCAGGAACCTAAAGACACTGCTATGTGGCCAGATATCTAAAGCTGGTAGGTTACCATGACAGTCCTTTACTTTTAATCTGTTTTTTTTTTTTAATGTCTGCCTATTACCTTAATTATATTAATTTATTAAGTTATCTGTTTGTCTACCTACTACCATGGTAGTGTATGCCTGGTCCTGGACTTCTTTCTCCTGGGAAGCAATGCCTCCTGTCTTCCCCTTCTTGCCAACCAACTTTGTTTGCCCAGAAAAGTCTGTGGCACTTTCTTTCCTCCAAACTTCTCTATTTTCACTTCATATATATGTTTTGATTTAATTTTAGGCCCTCCTTCACCATGGAGGCATGCAGATAAAAGGAAACTGACCTCTTATTCACCCCTTCCATACAAGACTCCTGGTCATTACTCCTTTTTTCCTGAAGACACCATGAGGGAGGTTATGCACAATAGAGGGCTTCCATAATGTCAGGCCATGAACAGGTCCCCAACCCAGTGGTAGGGAGGGTCATACTCTACTTTGCTTGGTCAAAAGAGGTTAACAAAAAACAAAAAGAAATCCTGCCAAATAAATGCCAAAGTCAGGTAGATAATGAAAAATAAGCACTTCTGTTCCTTTATTTTAAATGGAAATTGATCTGATGAAGTTCCATTTGAAATAAAGGAACAAAAGCCCTTATTTTTCATTATCTACCTGACTTTGGCACTTACTTGACAGCATTTCTTTTTGTGTTTCACTGTGGTTCCATTGATCTTTTTGTTTTTTAGTTAAACAAAAATACAATAACACAAACTGGAGCCAAACTGTGCTGTAAACAATGTAGAAACTTTACGTGCTTCTGGTACCTCAGCTGAATGCCTTCAAGGAATAAAATCAAACACCTCCCACAGCCATTAAATACTGGTGCAATCACCAATTATACAATTAACAAGTGTAAATTGAATAATTATAACAATAAAATAAAGAAGCAGTACACAAAATATATACAAAAAATCAAAGCATTATAATCTTTAAATACTTGTTAAACATGGCTAAAATGACTGATATTATTAAATGTTTTAAAATGTTTAACCATCGGTATTTAATGGCTGTGGAAGATGCTTGATTTTATTCATTGAAGGCATTCAGCCATGGTACCAGAGGCAGGATTAAAGATTCTGCATTGCTCACAGCATGGTTTGGTTCCAGTTTGTGTTTTTTTTTTTTTGGTTTGATTTTGGGTGCACATTTAAGTTATCAAAAGAGGTTAAGCAAGTAAGCAACATCCAGGCTATATCTAGCCTGTAACACCTGCCTACTCCTGCCTGTTCTATTTTTAACCTCTCGCCAGCTACCTTAATCATTTCCAGTTCTGTGAAGGGACAGAGCCCTGAATAATGCCCAGGCAGCCCAAGCTCAATTAGTGATTTGGGTGCTTGAAGCACAGGCAAGGAAGATGGGGTACCCATTCTGAGGATAGGTGCACATACTTAGGCACATCTTCTGGTTGACTCTGGTGAAAGCTGGGGCTGTAGCTGAGAGGTGCTACCCATAGGGAGGCAATGCTATGCCTGAGTTACTATGGGGGAGGGATAATATGCCAGTGATGCCTATTACACATCCTTCCCTGGGATGCAAAGTGCATGTGTGAAAACATACCAGCAGAAAACTCTCCTCAATATAAATATGAAGCTATCTCAGAGTGCCTCAGTCTCCACTCCAGTCCTTGGACATAGTCTGGTGGACGCCAGGCAGGTTCGTTGGACCTGGAGAATGAGGAGAAGCCCCTGCGAGGAGCTGACAATCAGCTATAGGAGCCAAACATACCATGAAAAAAAAGCCTCTGCACAACAGCCTGATGTAAACTTGGACTTGCCAGCTCATGGATAACACATGCCCTTACCTAGCCCCTTTCCTGTCCTCTCCCCTCTGTAGAAACCTACTGCTTTGATCAGGTCAGATGCATGATGGGGAGCCTAGGGCAAAATAGTTTATTCCCAAATTATCTATGCCCTTTTGCTCTACCTGTCTCCCTAATAACAATGCAGACCCTTCTGCCATTTTAACCAGATGTTATTGCATATTCTTATGAAGCTTCTTAAAGTTACATGAACACCTGTTCTAGTGTTCATGATTATCCGAAACTGCTTTGACTGCTTATGTTTTGT
The DNA here is from genome assembly GCF_019279795.1 of Protopterus annectens. Lineage (NCBI taxonomy): Eukaryota > Metazoa > Chordata > Ceratodontiformes > Protopteridae > Protopterus > Protopterus annectens. The sequence goes on along the minus strand of NC_056728.1, from coordinate 1,043,067,672 downwards.
TACTTTAACATTTCAGCATTGTTCATTCAAGTTCATGTCCATCTTATTGCATTCAATGTCAAGACCATATAGCCCTTGCATTGAGGCCAGTGGCTTAAAGCACCTACTGCAGCATGGCAGCTCTTTGCTTCTTATCCAGTTTTTTATGTTCACACATTACCCTCCCATTTTACATTTATTATCTTATCTGTCACTTGTTATGGCTACAAAACAGTTGTGGAGGACATACTCACTCCTGCCTTCTCTGACTTCTTTTTCCTAGGAAGTCCTGTTGCTTGCCTCTCCTATAAACAAACAAATTCCTTTGTCCATAGACATTTATGACATCTGATAGCCCCCATATCCTTATACTATCTTTTTAATATGCCTTTCAGCACACATCTTTTGGTTCCCCCTTGGCTATGAAGGCAGGTGGAAGGAAGAGTACTGAACTCTAATTTACCCATAGAGATTTGGTATGCATAGTTAGGCTTGAAAAGGCCTTTGTGACTGTTAGCCTAGTATACACTATGAACCTATGAACCAAGATGCATTCCCTGATTTACAGCCTAGTCCACATAAATGCTGCCTGCTAACCACCCCAGTTCCCTTTTTCTCATATCGGTCCCTCCCTTTTTACTTGGTCTCCCTATTGCTGCTGCTGTTGTTGTTGGTTAAGCCCTATAGGAGTAGTCTGAACTGGACATTAAAATATCTAGGCCAGCATCATTCAGATGGACCCTGTCTTCCCCACAACATCCTGCTTTGCTCTAAGTGAAGTCTCTATGGTGTAGAAGTACCACCCCAATTCCAAATTGTTTTAGGTGTATTGTGATTAATAATCCTCTTGGACTTTCAATAGCTTTTGAATTATAGGCCTGATTCCATATTAGTCTGTCAATCATGGCTGACAAATTTAACAAGACATTAGCAAACTGTGACTTTATGGGATTAGCCATGTTCTTCACACATCTTGTTTTAATGCAGGGAACAGAAGACACCACATCATTCCCCTTCACTCTGTCTAGTGGGTTTACTTCAGATTGTCGATCAGCCAGAATACTGAACCAAATATGTCAGAGACCATATGTGTGAAACCTCGGAATATTGAAACCTAAATAAAAAAAAACCTTTGTTTTTTTTTTGCTGCAGCAGGGGGACTATGCTCCCTGCACCTCCCACAGCCCCTGCCAATCAAATATATCAACTCCGAGATAGCACTTACTTTGAAGTGAATGGGAATTTTTCCCTATGGCAATATTTTAGTTTCAGTGATCCACAGTTCAATATTCTGGCTGTTCAACAATCTGAAGGTGACCCTTTCCAGTGCAATTTTCACTTGTTGGAATGAAACCCCAGTTGCATGCCCTTAGAGCATGCTGCTGCTACTCTCATATTTGCCCAAAATAACATGGAATACCTTCCTAGGAGCAGGTTGTTTAGATCTGAAAAGGAATTCACAAAGCTACTCCAATATTGTAGTGGTATCGCTATGATGCAGTGAAGGGCATGGCTATCCCAGGGTTGGTTTTGATAGGGCGGAAGTTTAGGACCAGCATTTAAAAAAGAATACTGCATTTGTGCTCATGGATGAAGCCCAACATTTTAAGTGTAGCAAGGTGCTTGTTTTGCATTTGTGCAAAGTGGTTTCCTACAATTCCATATTTTTTTCCCTTTTAGTCCTTTGTTTTAGGTTCATAGGTTCATAGGTAGGTACTAGGCTATTGGCCCTAGGGTCTATAGCCTAGCCAAAAAGGTACCCTGGCTTTCACCACCCAAGAACATTATTTTCCTGTGCCCCTGTCGAGCAGAGCCACAGAGGTGATCCCTGGGGTGAATTTTCCATTTCCCATCCAATCATCAAGATTTTTTTCTTGAAGAGTGCTAATGAGGAGCTTTGTTTGATATAGGTAGGTAGTTTGTTCCACAATATGGGAAGTCTGTGGGACAGGAATCTATCCCTCTGGCATGTTCTGTTTATTGTGGTGACAAGGTTTAGGTCCTTAGAGCATGTAGCTTGGAGGGATTTGGATTTCTTTAAGTGGATCATGTCCAACAGCTCTGGGTTTAACATAGCTTTGTATGTTAGGCAGAGATCACCTCTGAATAGGCGATATGCGACGGAGTAAAGCTGGAGATTTTGAGACAGTTTGCATAGGGTATCTGTTTGAGGCCAGCAATTCTATTTGTGAGGTATTTCTGTGGCCTTTCCAGTTGTTGTAGATGTCTTGTGAGGTACATACCAAAAGGGGCGTTGTACTCTATGATGGGTCTAATGAGTGATGAGTAGAGGGGAACAATGACCTCTTTTTTCCTGGATGAGACACCTTTTGTGATGAGGTGTGCCACATAGAAAGATTTCCTGACTACTGTGGTGATGTGATTATCAAAGAAGAGACTACTGTCCACCTGTGTCCCAAAGTCTCTTATCACACTTTCGGTGTTAAGTAGACTACCACCTATACGGTAGCTCATGGGTACAGAGTTTTTACTAAAGGGGATGACAATGCAGTTTTTGGCATTGAGCTTGAGGCCATGGCTTTGATACCAGGCATCTGTCTTAGTGAGGCCCTTTTGTAGGATGCCCACATCATTAGAAGTTTCTGTTATGGCTCCTAGTTTGCAGTCATCTGAGAGCTTCTTTAGCCAAAGACCTTCTGTGTTAGCCTGTACTTCAGAAAAGTAGATACCAAACAGGAGAGGACCCAGGACTGAACCCTGTGGTACTTCACTTGTCACTGGTCTGAAGTCAGATTTACAGTTTGCTACTTTCACAGTGTGGGTTCTGTCAGTGAGCTAATTGGCAACCCATCTTGTGACATAGGGATTTATACCTAGTTTAGTGAGTTTATCTATAATTCCATGAGTGTGGGATGGTGTCAAAAGCCTTGGTGAGATCTAGATAGGCTGTGTGAACCACCTTACCCTCGTCTATGGCTTTGGTGACTGCTTCAAAGAAGTCTATCAGGTTTAGGAGACAGAATTTGCCTTTTATAAACCCGAACTGGGTGGGGTCCAGAGTTTGGAGATTACCAATGTCTTTGTTTATAAGTTCCATGATGATACGTTCCATGGCCTTGCAGATTAGGCTAATGGGACAGTAGTTCCCGGGTCTGTGGTGGCTCCAACCTTTATGGAGTGGGATTACTGTTGCTGTGAGCCATTCAGTGGGCACAAAGCTGAGGTGATGCTATGATTGAACATGGTGCTTAGGTGGGGTGCCAGTTCATTCTGTAGTTCATGTAGAATGCAGCCTGGGATATTGTCAGGTCCCATGGATGCTGTGATTAATAACATTTTTCTTAGTAGATTTATACACGGTACAAGAAAGGATAACTATCACATTTTAAAAAATAAGTACAAGTTAAAAACAAAAAGCAAAATCTACCTAGTAAAGTTATTCAGAGATCTAGGAGTACTTTAGTATTCACCTCTCAATTCCAGAAAGCTTCAGGTAGGGCCAGTAAGGGGACAGGAATAAAAAAATAATAAGGTGTGTTGAGCCATACTTTTAATCGGGATTGGTACAGGGACATAGCCATTGAGAAGTAAGGTGTCCTTTGATTTGTCTTTTGAAGAGAGAGGTGGACTGAAGAGTCGCTATTTCTTGAGGGATTAGATTCCAGTGTTTACCTATGGAATTAGAAAATAGTGCATCACCAGCTTTGTTATGTGATTTAGTAATAGATACTAGAAACTTGTTGGCAGAACGAAGTGTGTTTAGGTTCTTATATGGAGAGATAAGTTTAGCCAGACTTGGAGTATTTTCAGGGAAGTGAAGGGTTTTATGAATTATAAGTAGTTGTTGGTAAAGTAATTGGTTATTTAGTTCTAGCCAATTTAGTTGTTTCAGGTTATAACAGCTATACTGTTATAACATGTGGAGAGTTTATTGATGTTATTTTTAGAGAGTGTGGTATAAATGGTCGAAGCATAAAAAAGAGTGGAGAGCAGGTGGGTCTGTGCAATGGTTTTTCTGGCTGCTGGGGTAAGGAAAGGTTTAATTCTATAGAGTGTCCCAATTTTTTTATTCACAGCTTTAATAGTACTATTTATTTGTTCATCAAAGTTGAGATGGTTATCAATGGTTACCCCTAATAGTCGAGTGGTATTATCAGGGTTAATGCAGGTTGAATTATTTGAGGTGATAGTAAAGAGAGGTGTAGGATATTTATTAGTAGGAGTAAAGAGAAGGAGCTTTGTTTTTTTGGGATTAAGGAGGAGGCAATGCTGCATAAACCACTTTTCAACATTATGAAAGGTTGTCTGGGTGATGGACTGGAGAGAGGGAGTATTTGTGGCAGAGCAGATCAATGTCGAGTCATCTGCATACTGGATGCAGGTAGCTTGAGGTATATTCAAATATAGGTCATTAATAAATACTGAGAAAAGAAGGGGTCCAAGGATAGATCCTTGTGGAACCCCTACATTTACTGGAAGTAAAGATGAGAGGTTATTTTCCCATAGAACTGCTTGTTGTCTATTTTCCAGATAGCTTCTAAACCACTGTAGAGTATGAGAGCTTAAAGAGAGGTTGTTAAGTTTGTCAAGGAGTATATTATGGTTAACCATATCAAAAGCTTCTGATAGATCTATAAATAGAGCAGATGAGAGAAGGTTACTGTTTCGATTTTTATTTATAGAGTCAGTAAAAGACAGAAGGGCAGTGGTAGTACTGTGATGGGGTCTAAAACCATGTTGACAGTCAGCTAGAAGGTTGTTTTGAAGAAGGTAATTCAGAAATTGTTTATGTATACACCTTTCCATTATTTTAGCTAATGGGGACAGTAAGGCAATAGGACGATAGTTGGATAATTCGGAAGAAGGGCCTCCTTTATGAAGGGGAATTATGTGCGATATCTTCCAGACTGAGGGGATTTTCCTTTCAGAGATGGTCCTATTTATTAGAATAGATATTGGGTGATAGATAGCTTTAGCAGCAATTTGTAAGTATTCAGAAGGAGCTGGTCAGCTGATGGGGTGCATGGTTTTAGTTTTGAGAGAAGCTTATATATGATAGAAGAAGACACAGGTTGCATTTGAAAGTGATTAGTAGAGGCTGGAGAGGTATCAGGTGAGGATGGAGTAGGTGTTGGTAGAGAGTTTGCTAGTGTTAGAATGGCTTCAGTAAAGTAGTTATTAAAGGCATTTGGGATCAGAGTAGAGGTATTAGGGTTAAATCCTGAGGGGGTAGGAGTAGTAGAATGTCCTGGTTTAAGAAGGTTATTTATACCTGACCAAAATTTTGAGGGTATTTTGTGTAGTTTGTTGAAGGTGGAGATAAAATTCCTTTTGTCTCTAAGAGTGTCTTTTGGTAGAATTTCTTAACTGTTTATAGAGGAGATGGTCAGATGGGGATTTGGTAGCTTTCCATTTGGACCAGGTTTTATTTCTAAGGATCATTTTTTCTTTAGTTTGCTTAGTAAGCCAAGGGGCAGTTTTGGCTTTTATCCTAATAGAGTGGAATGGAGCATGATAGTCCAGGATTTGCAGAAATTTTGTGTTAAAGAAGGAAACTGCTTCATTGAGTTCGAGGTGTGATAAAGGTGACCAGTCACATGCCTGTAATTCCGTAAGGAAGTTATCAGGGTTGAAAAATTTTTTTGAGCGGCATCTTTTAAGTTTATGCATATTAGGAATATTCAGTTTTTGTCTGATCACATATGTAAGTGTGTGATCACTAATACTGTCAGGAAGTGTACCTGCAGTATAGTAAGTGTGGGCATTATTAATTAGAATCCAGTCCAGAATTGTTTCTTTCTTATTTGGTTTATGTGTTCTAGTTGTAGTTGTTATTAATTGAGAGTAACCATGGAGATTAATATGGTTAGTAGGTTGATGGTCTGCACAGGTTTTCCAATCAATGTTGAAGTCACCAAGTATTATGGTTTCTTGGGGTAGTTGACTGGACAGGGAACTAAGTAGGCTTTCTAGCATTTGGGTATTGTTGCCAGGGGGAAGGTACATACATATTAGATAGATTGCTTTATTATTGTTTATCTGTAGTTTGATTGATAAGATTTCTGATTTAGGGCTTGTTAATGGAACGTCATTAAATTGGGTAACTTGTAGGTTTGATTTATAAATAATGGCTATACCGCCACCTTTCTTCTTTATACGGTCATTTCTAAGTATGTTGTAGCCAGGAGGGGTGATTTCCTGGTCTAGAGTGGAGGGTTTTAGCCATGTTTCTGTTACACATAATATATCAAATGAATGCAAGTGAAGGAGTGCATGTAAATGGTGGATTTTGTTATTCAAACTTCTGATGTTAATATGAGCTATTAGAAGGGAATTTTTAGTTCTAGTACCTGATGCAAGAAGAGGAGAAGAGTTAAAGTTTTGGTTATGATTGTTAATGGTAGAAGGACCAGGATTAGGATGAATGTCACCATGTAAGAGGAGTAGCTGATGGGGAGTTGATAGTACTTTAAGCAGTTTGAGACAAATATTAAGAAATCTTTTGTTAGAGTTGGGGGTAATGTGAGAAACCCTATGATATTTTGGCAGTAAATAGTTGGAAGAACAGGTAATGTTACTATGTTTAAGGGAGCTGAAGGTAGATGAAGGTAAAGTTTGCTTTATGTGAAGGTTTTGTTATATCATTCATACCTATATTTGTCAAAGGAGACCACTGTACAATTTACTTAATCACTTCTTTGAAACCCATCCTGGGCTATAACCAATGCCCTCCCAAGTCTAAAGAGATGAGAGGAATAGAGGGAATGATCAAGGCATGAGAAACCGAGACTTCCATCAATATTGACTCAAACTGATGTGCTCCCAGAAGCTGCTGTGATGGCAATTTAAATCAAACTCACCTGCTGTCATACAGAGATCATAGTGCCCATAAAGTCATTTCCAAGTTTATTGGCACATTATCACTTCAGAGCTGGTGCCCAGGCCTATCTGGTATCCTTTACAACACTACTTATTTTTTAGCAGTAACTCTAGAACTTGAATGGGTATGATGCAGACCTTCCCCATATTATACATTATGGCACACCCTCTCCAATTTCATTGCTTAGCATTGCATCTATTCTGAGTGCACCATAATATAAGAACAAAGTGAAAACTGCAAAAGTGAGACAGCCTGTGGGGCATAGGAATGAAGCCCTTAATGCACCCTAGACAACCTGACCTTGCCAAGTAGCACGATCACTAGAGGGATCAAACACAGGCAATAAATCACTTGTTTTTGTCACTGTGCATGTACCTCCAATATGCAGCAATTGTGAAGCTCACAAGGCTACCACGTGGAGGGAGGGATGGGATTAAGGTAAACTCCCTGGCAGCAATATGATCAGGAGCAGCCTTAGGTCAACTGGTGCCTTAGGTAAAAGGGCTCCAGGGTGCCCCCCACCATATCACCCGGTGCCCCCATCCTGGTCTACCTACACCAAATAAACACTGGAAAAGTGCCCCTGCTAGATGGGCACCCTAGACAGCTGCGTAGTTGGCCTATGCCTAAGGCTGGCTTTGAATATGATGGTGCTCTGGTGCCCTTTTTCTGCTCATTGGCGATGGCTGTGGTTTGGATTGAGTCTTGAGGAGGCTAAGGTTGGTCCAGAAGACCTGTTAAATGAGGTGTGGAGATGGTGGCAGCTGATAGTCAGCAGCAGGAAGGGGGAACTAAAAAACCTGCAAAGGTAACAAACTTATAACAGCACTGGCTTACCTTTTGCAACTCACTGAATGTGAGTAGCAAGGCATCCTTGCCTAATTGCAGCTTTTGTTCTGCTCTACAAGTCTGTGTTCTTTCCCAGTACTTGAGCACCCTGTCTGATGACTGTCCAGTGTTTGATGAACTCAAGGAGTTTCTGTGTCTTGATGGGCAGCCCAAAAATGCTATCTTAGTTCCGATGGTCCAAATGAAGTCACCCTGCTTGCTCCAGTGGATGAAGTACCACAACATTGGATTAAAACCAGACACCTGTTCCTGTATAGCAAGTAAACATAGAAACTGTCCAAACAATCTGCATGCTGAATCACATGCCTTCCCTGTATGGAGGTTCACAATTCTCAAATCAACCAAACTGCATTCCTTTGCCAGTCCTTCACACTTCCTTTGTTATGAGCATGGTATACTTCTATACTCCTGGACCCAGTGCCCAGAAGCTAGGTAGCTAGAATCATGACAAACTATCAGCAACTGCATTAGTCTTATCTGGAGAGTAACAGACTGAAAAAAGGCATGTTAATTTTCAAGCTCAGCATTGCCAATGATCTTAATAAAAGCTGTGCTCAGTCTGAATTAGCCATTCTCTTGCACAGTATAACTACCACAGCCTAGTTAACCAGATAAAATTGTATTATTTTGTTCAGCAAGTTCTCCAGCCCAAACCACTGATGCATTTAGAATTGGAACAAGTGTTGTCTGTAGGAATCTGTCTGCCTCATTCTTTTGTCCATACACTGGCAAACCACTGACCACCTAGGCAAAGGCCCATGATTTATCTGTGTATGGCATCATGTCTGCACTAGTGCCCCACTCCTTCTTCAAAAGTGACACCAAAATAAACTGCTCTAAAAAATGGACCAGCACCACAAGTTCTAGCATGTCCTGCCCAGTCATTGCATCCCACTGATGCTTCTGTCTGGCTCCATGAAACAAAATCATCACCAATCTCATGAAAATGTGACCTGGGTACAACCTCAAAAGCAAATGTTATCAAACCTAACAGAAATATGACATGACCATCCCTGACTAAATCTCTTCTATGTGCCTCTTACACTTTCTCCAAAAGCTTTCACACCTTATCTTCTGGCAGTTTAATAGTTTGCCGGTTGACATCAATATCCAACTCCAGGAATGTAATAGTCTGGTATGGACATCTGTATTGCCCTGTTCAAATTTTGGCAAAAGCCTTTGAAAGGCTACAATCTGAGCCTCTTCCACTTACTTGCTCTTAACTAGCGACAAAAAAGTCATCAAAGAAGTGAGGTAAATGAACAAATCTATACCTATGCTCCTGTCTTTTCCGTATCTGCTGCCGGGCAGTGCTGAACTGTTAAAATATTGCACAAGCCACTAATTCCTGACCAGTTGCATTCCCAGTAAGTACCTATCCTTTTGTCCGAAAGAGTATTTAAAATGTCATTTCAGTATCCAGCTTGCCCATCCAAAGTTCCTGCAAGGATGTGATTATTTTCACCATATTGTCCAGTGACGTGTATTGCTCTCTTGCTTCTGCCCTGTCTAGGTGGTCATTCATCAAGCCTCCTTCTGTGAATGAAATGATAAATGACACTGATCTCCCACATGTTTCTCTTGAAAACTAGCCTCAGACTAGATACTCTATACTCTAACAGTGAGTTGTTGAATAGCACCCCCACCTGCGTTTACCTGCTTGCCAAGTATATGAAGTGTGATGCCCTTGTTATTCCTGCCTGATCTCACTTTCATTTAATGGATCTGCACTCATTTAGTATGGCTGCTAACTCCTACTCTGGATTCTTCTTCAGTATGTATGACCATAAGTCCCATTTAACTGGTGTGTACTCCTCTGAATTGCTGGTCCCATCTTCATCCCCAAATCCCCCCAATCCCTAAACCCATAATCACCAGGTATGCCCTGCATCAGCAGGTCTTGAGGGGAAGCTTACATACCTAGTCCCTCTCCCATTGGAATCAGGCTTCTGGGTGGGATCCCCACACCACTGGGTATGTGCGTGTCAGAAAATGAAAAAAGTATATTCGCACTATCCTGTAATGAAGACCCAACAATGCCTAGCCCTTCCATGTGCTCCTCAGGGTGTTATTCTGGTTTCCACTTATCAAGTCTGATTCCTAGCCAAATGTCAGGGTAGTAGGCATTCCATTTCAGGGAATCATCACTGTCCTGAGCTTATGGAAACATTGATCTTGACTACAATTGTGCCAATCCAAGTGTCAACTTATGTACCACTCTGATGCAGAGAGAAGATGTAAAATATGTAGTGTTTGCTGTTGATATTTTCTGTTAGCACTAAAATCTAGTGTACAAAGCCTGTGAGCCAATTATTCTGGGATATCAGTCAGAACTGGGCTGGCATCTGTTTGCTGAAGGCTGCAAGAAGCATTGTTATGTCCTTGACCCCTGACCTGATAACCTCTACTGTCACTTTACTACTTCAGTATCTGTTAAATAAAACATGTCTGCATGCTTACTCCACCAGATTTTCTCTTTCATGACCTGGAGGATGTGGAATGCATTGCGCTGCCTTGGTGCATTCATGTCTTTCTGATGGCTGCCTCTGGTTTTGCTACTTTTGCTCATTGATAACATGACAAGTAAATATTTTACCTTTGGATCAAGTGGCATTAATCACAGTACCTGGAAATTAGGTATACAGGTATTCTGAAAAGCCCCCCCCCCCTTACAGGAGCTGGCTGGGTTGAAACCCTCTCTGTCCTGCCTATGTTTCAGGTGTAAAACCTCCTGCATCTAATGCATCTAACAATCTGATAATGTACTCATGCATTCCCCAGTCTTCATTTTATAACCATTCAGAGCTACAGTAACAAGATGCTTCATTATCTATTTCTCTTGCAGCTGGGTGATGTTTTTGTACAGATTGGTACCTGCATCTTTCTTATTGGAGCCTTCTGAGATCCCTTTCTTTGCCTTCCTTGAGAGTTCACGCACTGGCATTTCTTCTTTGGCCAACCTCTTTGAGCCAATTCCATTTCCAGTGCTATGCTGGCATTCTGTCATATTTCTTTAAAAAAGTGCTGCTGCCTAACATAATTATTTTCTCCTAGGATTCCTTATAGGTGTTGGCTGCTTTAATCCTGTGACTGCATGGCCTGTGTATGCAGACCAGATGGCAGTTGCAAGGTGTCCCATGTATGCACTTATGCAGGCAACATTTGCCACCAAAAAGCTCAGCAATAGTGTGTGCTACCTGCCCTGCACTCCATGTCCCCATGCAATTGGTGACCATCCTCCATCAAACCATGAAACAAATACCAACTCAACAGTGCTATGGGGACTAGCCATCTATACATAGATCATGCAACAGAAAATCATCTAGTTAATTCTGAGCACTGTTGTCATTTCTAGAACAATCCTGTTTTCATGGTGTTACTGAAGCCCCATATCATTCCCTTATGGTGAGAATGCTCACTACAGAGGCCACGTACATGTAAGATGGTGTGTGGGATGGAAGCACAGATGTAGTCTGTGTGACAGTCTCAGTTATAAGATGGATGACATGCACTGATGCCATGTGTTCAGCCTGTATCTCTACATGCCCACTGTAGTGGTAGATTTATGTGATCCCCACCATAGGTAGTTTTGCAGACAATGTCCTTGTGTCATTGATCTGTGCCACTTTCATGTTTTATCATCATCACCTGTGGTTACCTTGCTGAAATCAGGCCTGTGTTGTCCTGTTGTTTTGGAACCTCCTTCAGTGGAACCTATGAAAACATAAGCACGCATGACTCTGCTGTCAACATGCAAACATGTTACCCAAATGGCAAACATAATGCTACAGATGAAAACCTTGCTATATTATAAGTTGATAGATGCACCTTGCTGTGTATGTTGGTATAACGGGTCGATATTATAAGCACGAAAGACCTTTTCAGTGAATACAAAAACAGCAACACATATTGCGCAAACCGCGAAAACACCAAACGCCATAAACCACGAAATTCAAAATCTCGAATCGTCATAGTTGGCCAACCCCACCACCCGCTACATAGTACCTACCCAAAGAAAATAAATAAACCACATACATACACTAAACAAAACCCTACTTCTAACCCTACACTAAACCTTGCATACATTACTATCTAAGCACTTACCTTAACCCGCACCCTAACCCTAAGGTCCATAACTATCGCACATTTACCTTAAGGAACTATACCGCAGAAAGGCCAACTATGACGATTCAAGATTTCGAATTTCACGGATTAGGGCATTCTGTGTTTTCATGGTTCGCGCAATATGTGTCGCTGTTTTCATATTCGCTGAAAAGGTCTTTCGTGCTTATAATATAGACCTGGTATAACTGCAAACAAGAAGAGCCAAGAAGGACACATATGCTGTTCCAATCATGTGGTGGGTCTGTCTGTCTGTCATAACATCATGTTCTTTGTCCTTTGCACAGAGTATCATATCAGTAATCCTTCACTTTACCTGTTGCAGACACAAATGTCCTCCCACAACATTCACATCCTGCACAAGTCCATGACAAATCTGGACCCAGTAATGCTTGCTTGGTTAGAGCATTTTGACCAAGATGTACATGTCATGTATGTGCAAGTCCTAAAATAGCATTTTACTCATATGGCTGGGGAACTTTTACAGAAGTTGTCTTCTCAGGCTGCCATGCCAGTACCTGTAAATCTCAAGGCAAAACTTCAAAAATGTTTGCCACTATGTATATTTGTTGTGAAATACGCATGAGTATGACCAAAGCCTCCTCTCTTAATGCACCTGATTAACAGCTGCATGTGTCTATCATTTCATATAAAAGGCAAAATATTTAAAACCAGTTTAATAAAATCCCAGCTCGTGTAAACCCACTTCATCTACAAAAGAAAAACTCAAAAAAAAAAAAAAAAAAAAAAAAAAAAAAAAAAAAACAATGTTTTCTGTAGGAGGGCAAACCTACCTGCATCCTAACTTTTATATAAATATATAAACATTTCATGGTCACCCTTGTGGAAGAAAAGGAAAAAAACACTGGAAGTGTACCACCAGATCCAACACATGGTAATAAAACAAACTGCAATGCTACTTATAGATAGTTAATCAAACTCATACCAGTGATAAAAAATCGGACTTTCCTTATTATCAAAGTTGTAACTGGTAAAATATATTGAAATGTAGTGAAGAATTTCATTAGATAAAACATTATTAGATAACTTTTTTCAATGATTTGCACTAGATAAAGTGGTAGTTAGGCAAGCTGCACATCACCCACAGCTACAGTTAGTGCTATGAGCTACCACCTCCCCATTTAAGTACTGTACCCATGCCTCTGCTTATGGCCCTGGAACCTCACAGCACTTGCAGCTTGCATTCCCTATAGTTTCCACTATTCATAGCTGGAACCCCATCTTCAGGCACATGGTGCTGTGCCACGTCAGACCCAGATACATACACACAGCATAGCATCTGTCTCACTCTCCTTGAAATCTACTAAAAGCTATGTAGTTACCACTGAGGTACTTTACCAAGCAGGGTTCCTTCCTTAACTTTTTAACTGCTTTTACTGCAATTTCTTCTATATTGTAACTGTACACCTGTAAACAGTGTTTTACAAAATGTCACTAATGCATTATATTGCTCTAGTAGGCAGCATTTAAAATGGTGGTTATGTTAATGAAACTAGATGGCACCACTGTCTGTAAAATCGCTGCCTGTTCACATTGTACAATTGATACATGTTGGGGAGAGGTTTTCTTATCATTGTGGGCATAAAGCATGTGACCTATATGCTTGTGCAGACACATAATGCCACAGGGAGGGGCTATGTTGTGTGAGATGTGATTCACAAACGTGCATCCATGTAACTGGGTCTTCAATACTGCTCCTTGTGTGGTCCTCCTAAGTGGTCATGGCTACTTCTGTAAGCAGGAATAACATGGCTCCTGCATAATGTGCCAAGGATAGTAGGATTTTCCTGTTCTTCCTGCACAGAGACTTCAAGGAGTACACAATGGCCTCTGGAAAAAGTGGACATTGACTGCAAACTGGACTACATGTTGAGTGATGTGGCTGCCATCATCTGCACTGGGGAACAGTGTCATAATTGTTAAGATGATCTGAAGAGGCACAACCCCAACCTGCTCCAGAAATGAAAAGTAGAGTTTCATAACCATGAACCAAAGACGCACTACAAGCATTTGTCTTTGGGGAACTATACCATTGTTTTATAGTCTGTATAGTGTTGTACAGGTATGTTTAACAGTACATGCTTTGTTTTGCAGCTGAAATTGAACATCAGCTGAACTTGAATGGGTTCCATATAAAGTATGAGTGCTTCTCCTGATAGTGTGGTGTGTGTATAACTTCTTTGCTAGTACACTGAACAAGTGTGATAGTGATTGTAGTATCAGTGTGATAATTACTTCCTAATATTTTATCCTTCTGCAGGTCCAGGTGTGGAAAAGAAGGGGAGCAGCCATGCTCACCTTGGTCTCTGCCATCCACTGATTCTAGTGCAGGGTCATCTGGAGTTGTCAGGTGAGCCTTTTACCAAGGAAGCCATTATTCTGCTGGAGATGAGGTCTCACTGGTACTTTCCTTTTCTGCCATTTATGTGAGGTGGTAAAGGCTGCTCTTCTTGAAAGTGGGCCACAGGAGTTTCCGTTGGTCACCTAAAATCATTTGCAGGGGGGAAGCAGCTGCAGAGGTGCACCAGCCACTATATGCCTATCCTGGTAATATGGAGTGGTTTCTGGTGTAATTGGTGAAGTCTCAAGACTTTTAAGCTCTGTCCACTGGGGCTGCAGGGTGTCAATATGCCCATAACATCAGTCATCCACGTAAGTGATGCCTGAGTTTGTAGCCCTTTGAGCCACCCTGGCATGCAACCATGCCTAGGGACCACCATTTACACTTCCCAATGCATTCCCTTCCTTAAGTGTTACTCCATATTCCTTGTACGTTGTCCAACCCTCCCCACTGCAAGATGTCTGCACTCTGTCTTCCCTAACCCTTGGGCTTATTCCATTTCTGCCTATCTCTGTGTCTTCCATGTTTGCCTGTCTGTCCCCAGTCTTCTCTCAATCTTTACCACAGCCAGTCCTGAGTACCTTCCTAACCTAACCTTCTTTTGTGAACAATACAAAATGGAGCTACCTTAACCCCCACCACTATTTATTCCTTATTGTTATCCTTCTGTGTTCACCTCTGCATTCTGATCTCCACTTTCTTAATTTCCTACCTACCCAATTTCCTAGCCAGTTATATGCTGAACACATTTAACATGTGCCATGCCTACCCATTGTGCTGTTCCGTTTGGGTGGCCTGCTCAGCTGTGTTGCATTTTTAATGCCAGATAGCCACAAGCTGCAGATATATATATATATATATATATATATATATATATATATATATATATATATCATTGCATTACATGTAGAAGAATGCACTGACCCAGCAGAATTAGCCTGCCTTAGCTGTGAGATCTACCATGTTGCCTATGCCAGCTGCTGTAGCAGTGCTCATGCTGTGTGACAGTATAAGGCTCTTCATCCCATTACCACATCACCTTTGTTTTCTTATGTAGTTCTTTATATGCAGGACCTATCACCTGCCTACTGAACCTCTAATTAGCTGTCCGGTGTTCCATGCAACAATTTCCAGAAATATTCTCAGCATGTTGGCATGCAGTGCTTGTCTATGAATCTCAGCCAGTAAGTTTTGCTGATAAATGAATGTTTTTTAGAACATTTTCTAAGAAGAGAATAAATAGGCACAATCCCACAGCCTCATACTAGTTTTCGAGGTGACAGAAACATGTAGTATTTGAAAGAACGTCAACTATTAAAAGACTGCCTCCCCTAGCAGCATGTAGCATTACATATCACTATAGTAACTGATTATCTGAATGCTAGCTCACAATTCTTTTCTTGTATGCACTCTGAATAATGAATACATTAACTGTTCACATTTTCCTGCCTGTATTGTTAGATTTCCATGTGATTTCCTAAGCCATTTTGCTCCAAATTCTATATGCTGTAGGTTACCTTTTATCCAGAGCTATCCTCTGGATTGCTCTATTGATGCTAACTTTATAGAATGCTCTCTTGGCATGCTCCACTTTCTGACAGACTTGTGCTTCAGAGTTTTGCACTACTAAATTTGCATACATATTTTTTGCTCTTGTACATAAATGATACATCCTAGACTGTAATCTATTCTGTATTGCTATGTAAGGTCTTATCAAGTGTGTGCATTTTACCTCAAGTGATGCTGTTTGTAATTCCAATATTATCTGTATGTGTAACTGCCCTTACCCTTGTGGCACAGGTCAGAGTTGAAAAGGGTCCACAGATCAGACAGATGGATAGATAGATAGATGGATAGATAGATACGTAGATAGATAAAGACAGAAGTTCCAGTTAGAAAAATGGGGCATGGGGTGATGTAAAGAACAGAGTTTTTACAGAAAAAGATTTGGGTTTTTAATACAGTTAAGGAATCTATAGGATTTGATTAGTAGGTCCAAGGAACTTACTTTTTTTTTACTTGTATTCAGGAAGAAATGTCATTATGTAGTACACATTACAATGATAAAATTTAAAATGACCCTTCCTGTCATGTAAATTCCTGTGAGATTCCCACAATTTTTGACACTTCACAGTGTACGAGCCATAACTATTTTACTGCATAAATTATAGTACTACTTTACAAACTAGAAGGTTAGTTCACACAGAATTACTGCATATTTTAAAAGATTAAAATTAACACTATAACCTATTTCTTATGAGTCATAACCTGGGTATGATAACAAAGATGACCGTTATTAAGGATGAAGATGGAAGAGATACTGTTTAGGAAAGCACTTTAGCTTATCCTAATAACATAAAAAACAGTACAGGAAGCAAAAAGGTGCAATTAACAGTAGCATAAAGGGAGTTCATCAGTTTACCCTGCTACTACTACTACAACACACAAAAGAAAATTAACTATTATTAAAATTATCCTATTGTGTGTTCTACTAACACCTACTCCAGACGTACCAAAAAATATAAAACTTCAATTAAAGCTAGCATGCTAGTCCTTCATCCATCATTCTCAACCTGGGAGGCAAAAGGTGTCTGGTTAATGAAATAAAACATTAAGGTCTCTCGACTTATATATGAAATTTTTTAAGTAACAGGAGACAAAAATGGTATGTAAAAATGTGTGACCTGATTTCAATATAGGTTGGCTAGGCATGACTTTATGAAAGGCCTAAGTATCTTTATGTATCTACCAGGGTTTAAAGCATAACCATTCCCTTTCAAGCATGATTACATCAGTAAATGAATTGCAAACAGCCATAGATCATTATCAGATCTGGGCACATTCTGTTAAAGTGCTGTTTTTGATTTTTTATATATTACTTATTTAGATATTTGGGTTATCTTGTCTTTAAAAGGCATGTAATGATATAGTACTTGGAAAATCAATGAAGATAATAGTTACAAAAATGCATTATGATGTATACTGGCTGAAATTAGTTATACGCAAAAGTTTATCCGCATAAATTAAGCAGTGATGAAATTTATATGTTAGTACTTGTTTCGTACTGGCAAATTCAAAAGCAGGTAGGTATACATGTGTCAAAAAAGGCTGTTTAATTAAGGCATATAAACAATAAAAGAAAGCTGAAAATATATGAGGCAATGATGCATAGACAGTATTATGTATAAACATATGAAATGACATAGTGTGAAGCTCGTACTATGCCACAATGTTGCATGCCGCATATTGATATGCAAATGTACATCGCTCAGGGGTGCAGAGAGAGAATGAAATAAAATACATAATGTAAATCTGTCATCAAAGGTGGTGCTACACATGGACAACACGGGCCGTGTGCCCCATCCCATGAAAGTGTGTGGCCCTGTGGGTGATACAGTCCCTGGTATACTAGAAATTAAGCAATAAATCTCTCTCTCTTTTTTCAAAATCTGTCCCTGTCTCTATCCTGCTCACCTGCTGAAAGCACATCTTCCCGTTCAGCTGACATTTGCAGTAGCAGAAGCTCAGCTGACTTGAAATGCAAGCATAAATACTTCCTGGGAAAACCAAAGACACCAGTGCAGTAGATATAGCTGTGGAAATTATAGTTTCATTACAGGGAGACACATTCATTACATGGACAAGCAGGGTGACACGGGAGAGAAGTACAAACTTTTTATACTTGGGTAATTGCTTTTAGAAGGGGACATAATCACTTTTAAAAAGAATGTGTGTGTGTGTGTGTGTGTGTGTGTGTGTGTGTGTGTGTGTGTGTGTGTGTGTGTGTGTGTGTGTGTGTGTGTGTGTGTGTGTGTGTTCTCTACTCATAGCCAAAGACACTCAGTTGCAAAGAAGTCCAGAAGAAAATTCAAGTGTCCAAGTTTGGTGCGTTTCAAATGGAGTTTCATTACAACTAGCATCCAGATTTTTTTTTTATCTAAAACAGGCACTGTAATTATCATTCAGAATTTTTTTTTTTTTATTTATTGATTGATTTATTCATTTATTTTGAAGAGCACTGTCTGGTAAGGTGGCTTACTCAGAGTCTCATAGTAAGTAAAACAAATCCTGTGCCCTCAGTAACAGCTTGGAAAATTATTCCTGTACACCAGCTGCCAGCCTTCCAATAATTTCTGTTTTTTTTTTGTTTGTTTGTTTGTTTGTTTAACCACTGAGGATTACAGTCAGTCAATGTCAGTCATTACATTTTCATACTCCTCACTGTTTAGAAAATGCATGTCCAGGCAACATCTGTTGTTAAGTTTTTTAGTGAATTAGACCTGCCTGAAACATAAGGGTCTGATCTTTTAACAAACTGTTTCCTGTTGTCAAAAGTGCAGAGTTTGACTTCTCTAACCTCTTTTGAATACTGTGAGCAAGTCACTCAGACAGTACTGCTAGATCACTGCTAAAAAGGGACACGTCTGTCAGTGGGTTTATCTGGTTAACACATTGATTAAAATATAGTATTTAAAATGTGGATTTCAGTCACTAAATAATGACAGGCGTGTGAGTGTCAGACTCTGTGACTTTTTGGGTCTATGTCTCCAATTCTTGAGCAAAGAGGTTGGAAGGCCATGGGGTATGAAATGGGATGCACTGTATCGTTTTCACATCAATGAGATAAAATGTACTTCTCAGTCATGATTTAGATATTTGTTCATTGATTTTATAATTTCAACATCTGAATCTATGTATTCATACCAGAAGATATAATTGATGGTCACAGCTGTTCGTATATGTATGTTCTACATCCCAGAGTAGTTATGGTGAAAATGAAAGAATTATTTGCAGTAAACAGGAGCTTGATCATATGTTCTTCTGGTAAGATCTTTGGTTTCCATATTTTGTTGAATGTTAACTGTATATGCTGTGAATAAACTGGACAGCATGAAGTCTACATATTTAATAATATTCTAACTATGAATGCATTTTTAATTAAGCTTATTTTTTGCAGGCACGGCCCTGAAGTGCACTGTGTTTGGGCTGCTTCAGTTTGTCTGACACTTACTGCAGATGGGTAAGGGTATAATTTGTAAATGAGCTGCTTTTATTAGTACAAGGTTTGTTTCCTTTAGCTATTGTTTATCTTCGGTGTGACTGATCAAGTCAATACTTCCTGGGCTGCTTCTGAAGTTGGACACTTGTGTCTAGTGGAGACTCTTGGGCTGTTAGTAAATGCACCCCTTACATATCCAAAAATACAAGACTATTGTATTTATTGTTGTTTTATTTTTTTTCAAAGGGAAATATATGAAAATAGTCACTGACACTTTACAATGGATTGAGGGTGAAGTGCTACCACCATACAATCAGGTCTTTTGTTGGGGTGGTCTTCAAATGTCTTACTTGTGCCACACCAACAAGCTTCTATGCCCCTATTTTATTTTACATTTGTTGACTGGTGGACTCCAGCTGGACACAAGGGCCCCTTTTCAGTGGAGTCCTAGTGAGAATGGCTCCAAAATAATGCCCCAGCAAGAAAGGGAACCTGGAGCCACCACTGTCTGTCATATTGCATACAGAATATAACAATGGGAAACAATGTAAAGCCCATTGCAGTGACCAGCAGTGACTATAGCACACTGTGGTCACTTTAAACTCTAGCACAGGGAACATCCCCAGTGGTGTAAAAAGTCATTGGAGACAATAGAAAGCACCGACAGAGATAGAATTATTTATCAGACCTGGCGTTCAATGAAATAGAAATGCAGCAAATATAGTGGCCAACACATAGTAGTGGACACTAAATACAAACATCTTAAAAGCAGTCGTACCTAAGAATCTTGATAAACTGAATATACAGAAAAAAACCTTGAAACTAGAAAGAAAACCACTTTTGAAAAACGGAAGTAATAGAGTATTTCAAATGCACTGTAGTTTTTACCTAACCTTATCCTTCATATCTAAACTGCACATGTACATGCACACGTATGCTGAAGTCATTCACCTGCATAATGGAGAAACTTCCATAGACCCAGGCAATTAAAGACCCATAAGTCTGACCAGCCTCATATGCAAAGCCATGGAAAGACTTATCTTGGAATTAATCAGTCAGGATACAGTGAACCGCTGAACACTGGAAGCATCTCAGTTTGGATTCATCAAAGGCAGGTCATGCTTACTTGACCTGATGGAATGTTTTGAAAACTTCACCAAAACAATGGATGAAGTTGAAATGGTGCACACTACGTACCTTAACTTGGCCAAAGTTTTTGACACAATTCCTCAATAAGGCATAGTAGAAAAGGTAAATAAACTGGGAATAACACCCTCAATCACCCACTGGATTGCCAGCTGTCTTACTGATAGGATGTTGATAATCAAAACGGGAAGTTACTTCCATAAAGACATCAGTCACCAGTGGAGCCCCCATTGTTTCTGTGCTGGGATCTCTCCTGTTGGCATCTACTTTTCTGAAGTAAAGGCCAATATAAAAGGCTTCTAGCTGACTAAATTTGCAGATGACTACAAGCTAGGAACAGTCATTGAATCCCCAAATAACTTGGCCAACCTGCAGGAAGGTTTGGCCAAATAAATAACTGGTGTGAAAACCATAGAATGAAACTGAATGCCAAAAATGCATTATTGTATCCTTTGGGAAGTCATTTACCTCAGGAAACTACAACATTGACAATAATCCACTAAGAGTTGATCCAGTTGTTTGAGATTTGGAAACGTATGTGGACAGTGACCTAACGTTTGACCAACATGTGTCCATTGTTGTAAGAACGTCTTACAGCTTATAAACAAAGGGATTGTGTCTGTAATGTAGAGATGTCATTGCCCTCCTTTATTCAGCCTGTATTAGGCCCATCATTGCCAAATGGCACCAGAAATACCCTATCTAGTGATCTAAACTTCTTCTGTAACATCAGCAGAATGGTGTGAAGGGACATGTATATCTTACAGACCATACTGCTGCTCTGGAACAGTCTCCCCAGCCACATAAAACAAAGTTCATCCCTGTGCATATTGAACCACAACTTAAATATGTGGACGGGAAACAGAAATTTATCCCAGGACTGCCCCCTGTACTAATGGCAGCTTCTAAGTGCTTTATTCCAGTCATGGGTCCCCTCGAATTATCTACGGTATACTCCCAGTTATTCTCATTAAGGGTAATATATAATTATCAACCCTAGGATGAGTAAGGTCAGTCTATACCCAAATGGGATATATTTGTTCAAACACAAAGGAGAAACTGGTTAGACTTAAAATGGCCCATAAAGGCAGCTAGCATAATATTTACCTATGAACCTATGATGAACATGTTAATTTTTTCATTTAATTTTCATCTTTAGACATCTTGTGCATTCAAAAATATTTTCTTTTATTTTGATAACACATTTACCTACATACATGTTGCTTACTTTTTTGTTGAACTGATTGATAGGTAATGACACTCTGCTAAAACGTGCACAGTGTGATACAATGTTGTTGGCATGCTTATGGTTTCTGTCTTTTAGCCTTAATCATACTTCTCAAGATGTTTAGAGAGTGGGAAAGTAACATGGATGCAAAAGAAAGAAATGAAGTGCTTCATACATACCAGCCCGGCCCTAATTTACATCCTGACAACAAGGATATGAAATTTCCTAATGTCTCTGTGGCCAACTTGGTAGATATGGAAATTCTAAGACAATGTAGCAATTGTCTCATGTACTCAGAGAACTATTTAATCCTTAAATTAACTAACACAGTATTTAAGCACTGTACATACATAACTTTACCAAAGGCAAACATCTCACTTACTAACAAGGTTGTCAAGAACACACACTCACACACGCGCACACACACACACACACACACACACACACACACACACACACACACACACACACACACACACACACACCAAACCTCAAAAACCTTCTAAGCTGTCAAACAGCAGCACCTATCCTCAGCTGTCACTAAAGCACACATACCAAAAGCAACTCCAAACACCATTCATAAGCCTACACCCAATGGTTCTCAAGGAACAAAGCCCATAAGGCAGGCAAACATTTAACCTAATACTTCGGCCATAGAGGATTCTATTGTATGACACACAGATGCATCTCATGCCAGGCTGGTCAAAGAGAACAGTATGTTTAATTGCCTATTTGGAGCCCAGATCCTGAATATCATGCACAATCTGAAGTCACTGCACCACAGGTACCAATATGATTCCATAATAGTCCATGTGGGTGTAAATGACCTCAGATGTAGCTCATTGAACTGTATGAAAACAGGCATTATGGATCTCTCTGAATATGCGTCACAGACAGGCATGTTTCTCAACCTGTTAAAGCAAGAAATCTGGATACAGCCATAAATTATAGGGGGACAAAGGCCCAAAATAGGTACATTTTTTAAATATTGCTCTTGCAAACTTAGAAAGTTGATAAAATAATAGGTTTTGCATTAGCATGAATTTTCTGAAGGGTATGAAGTCTGACATTCAAATGAGTGGCATTATTTTCTGACTTCATTCTTCAATGATTTGCCAATAATTTGCCAGAAAACCAAAATTTTATTAGGAGTAAGCTAAAAATATGAGCCAAAATGCTGGACATTCTGTCAAAATCTGGACAGTTGAGAGGTATGCAGACAGGTATGTGCTTTGGCTTGAGCAACATTTTACCTTCACCAAGGATGATACCATAAAGAAATGTCATGTAAATGATTAGGTAAAAACATGCTGGGACTAGTGCAGTTTTGATAGTTAAATCATTTTCAACTAGTCCCATTTGAAAGGATTTTCCAGGCCGGAATTAAAATGTAAGACAAAAATAAGAACTTAATACTAAGGATGTTTTGAATAACAATAAATTCTGAATCAATATTATTTGAATAGGGGCATTTCAGATAAAAAATGAAGGATAAAGATGTTACGAGTTAGCATTCATTGTTAATTATGAAGAATTTTATGCTGAGACATATGATCAAGGAATTTGGTATTGGGCACATGTTAGCTTTTTTGGATCATGCTTTCCTTCAAGGTCCACCTGTGTCCCTCAATGACAGGGGTAACAGGTACTGACTGAGGTTTCTTTTTGGGGATAAACTCTTGGCTAGGCTTGGAAGGGCCCCAGGGCCATTAGCCTAGGAACCTCCTATGATCCTATTCCTATTTATTTATTTATTTTGGTAAACTTAGTCAATAGTCCATGGACTTGTCTAATAAGTGCTCATGCCCTTTTCAAGGATGAAATATTAAGAAGTTTAGACAAAATGTTGATCAGGGTTTTAACTTTATAAAACAAATGAGCTTATAACAGATTCATTACTTTTGTTTTATCATTTATGCATGCATGCATTTAATAGTAGACATGACTGATTGCTTGCCTTCTAAACAATAATAAATATGACACATGACTGATTGTATAGACGCGGTGGTGGTGCTGCGGTAACATTGTCACCTCACAGTAAGACATTGTCCTGTTCGATTCTCAGCTAGAAAGTCTTCTGTGTGGAGACGTGTGAATGGGCGTACCTTCATTGAAGGTTGTGCATCAGGGCTGGCAACTTGGCATGTAAAAATCTACTGCCAATCATTAGCGGACCAGAGTTCCGCTGTGGCGACCCCTAACCGGAAAAAGCCGAAAGACACAACAACAACACATGACTGATTGTATGCTTTCTAAACAATAATAAATATGAAAGTTCAATGTATGGTATTAGCGTCTGACTGCAATTCTTAGTAATTTACCAGAATATCAAACATTTTGTGAAGGAGAAAAAATAGGTGAGGCAGCACAGTGGTGCAGTGGTTATTGTTCTCACCTCATAGTAACAGGTAAGCAATTCTTTGGTTTGAGTCTTGCCTGGGCTGCCTTTTGTGTGGAGTCTACATGCCCTCCCTGCATTCATGTGGATTTCCTCTGAGTGTTCTCGTTTTCTCCCACATTCCAAAAGACAAGCATCTGGAGTATTTCTCCAGGGCCTCTGCTGAAAATGGTCTCTCTCCCAGTCAGACTTTCCTGGTAAATAAATGTTAAATAAATAAATAAAAATCAGGAGCAGTTGAGAGGTATGTAGGAATCACAAACTGCTATAAATCTGTACTATGTAACCTTTTTTTGCTGTTACTGAATTCTATCTGAATTCATTATTTGAATAAACAAGGCTGAGTATTCAAAAACAAGAACATCAAAAAGGTAAAAATATTTGTGTTTGTACTTATATGCATGCCATTTGCCTTAGGACAGAATATTTCACTGGTAAGCTATATTCTATCTGTGGCACTATAATGCCTGTACTACCCTCCCCAACATATCTTTCAACTGTCCAGAATTTTGCAGAATGCCCAGATATTTGCCTCATATCTTTGATCTATTTCTCATAAATTTATGCGGGGGGGTTTATGGCAAATCATTGAGGACTAGAGTCACTGAATAATGAAAGATATTCGAGTTTCAGACTTCATATCCTTCAGAAAAATGCATGCGGCAGAAACATCTCTTTTTCAGCAGCTTTATAAATTTACAAGAGCAATTTTGAAGTCCGTCCCTGTTTTGGAGCCTGTGCCCCTTTCACCATTATTTTTGCTTTTGTTCCTGGTTCTGGTGCTAAGAGATTGAGAAGTAGTCTCCTCAAGAAGTTTCTGCCTGTTTCAGGGGAGGCCTGAGCATTTTGTGTATTTAAAAGTTTGCATTTAGGTACTGTTTCTGTGAGGGGGACTGGCTGAACACACAGCTGTTGAACAGTTGTCATTTATTTAAATCTCCTTACTGCAGTAGCTGATGAAGGAATGCTATATCACATCATAATCATTTTCTTTTTGTGTGTAATGTGGGTTCTGTTTCTGTAAACTCAAAGAATGACAACTATTTTTAAGAAATGTCCTTTCCTCCTGATGTAGTATGCAAAGCATCCTTTATTTGTATGGAGAGACAAATGTGTTTAGTATGGCTTGGCAGAAGCTTATTATGGACATGTTAAAATAAGGCCCGTCCAAATGTAAAATGTGGCTTTATAGGTTAATAACACATGGTAACTTATTCTACCTTTTAACTGTTTGCTCAGTTTTATGGCTAAAAATTCTACACAAGTTCAGAAGGAACATTTTTGGTTCAGCCATGTCACATACTTTAAAGAAAACATAGGTAAGAGGTAGGGGACAAAACTGCAGTGACTACTTGGAGGCAGTGTACCAAGGCTGTAGTTATTTTGTTTGGAAAGCCTCTTGCCAGTTTTTTCCAGTACATTTGAACTGGCTTTGGGTATTTTAAAGAATGTAAACATTTTAAAAATAGCCATTAAAAGTATTAATAGTCCAGTCTAAGGAAGCTGAAGAAGTTTATGATAAGTGCCAAGTATTGATTTGTTTTAATTATTTTATCAGAAGTAAGTCACATTTTTCCCATAGCAGGGCCATTTTTGGGATGGGGTGTATGTCCTGAGCATTGCAGCTAGATCTTATTTTCCACCTTGAAAGTAGAAAAAGCACTTTACTCTACTAGAGAAAGAATAAAACAAAACTATTTAGTTTTTCTCATCCCAAAAGATAGACTGTGGTTGATTAGTACCACCCGTTCTAGTTTTTGCTATCCATTTATTTGCTCTCAGCAGCCCCACTTTGCTTTGAAGTCATTAGGCTCCCTTGAAACTTGCTGTGAAGTGTTAAAAAATCCAAACTATAGCAATTTGCATTCCTGAAACAGAGAAGAACTGAATATAGAAGGAGGCTCACCATTGTGTTCCAGTTTCTCACTGAAAAAAAGAACGATTTGCTGTGATTATGTTTGCTGTTTGACTATATTGTGCAGATGAATGACAACTACAAGAACAGTCTGATGTTGTGTTGGCTTTGTGGTTTTGTAGCTTGTTATAAAAGTAATGTGTCCAGGAAGGAAATGCCAATAAATGGTAGAGGCTTCAGCTTTTCAACTACAGATTGTTAGGCAGCAAATGATGAAATTTGTGTCATTTGCTTGTAGCCTGAAATGAAAATTATCAGAAGTTCTGCAGTCCTGATGCATTGCTCACCCACTAGTGCTACAGTATTAACCCTCAGGGTTTGCTGTAGTTTCTGTCTTTTTTGTTTGCTGTTTTCTGTATTTTCGTCATACATTTACAGCGTTTATAAGGCAGTAGGAAACATTGCATAGATCATAATCACCTCACCAAATACCCACATTCATAGGTTCATAAGTTCATAAGTGTGTACTACGCTAATGTCCCTGGAGCATTTCAAGCCTAGCCAATAGGATTACCCTGACATCGTGACACCTGACCTTAGTTCCCAGTGCCTCTGTCAAAAAGAGCCACTGGAGTGATCCCTGAGGTGAATTTTCTATTTCCCATCCAGTCATCAAGGTTTCTCTTAAAGAGGGCCAGTGAGGTGCTCTGCTTGACATGTATGGGAAGTCTATTCCATAGCAAGGGCAGTCTCTGGGTTATGAACCTGTCCCTCCAGCATGTTTTGTTGATTGTGGTAATGAGGTTGAGGTCACTGGAGAGTGTGATGCGGAGGGATTGGGATTTCTTTAGATGTAGCATTTTTAACAGAGCTAGATCAGACATGACTTTGTATGTCAAACAGAGATCACTTCTAAGTAGGCGATATGAGACAGAGAATAGTCAGAGTTTTTTGAATCTGTCCATATAGGACAAGTGTTTAAGGCCTAGGACCCACTTTGTGAGGTACTTTTGCAGCCTATCCAGTTGTTGCAGGTGTCTAGTGAGGTACATGCCAAATGGGGCATTGTACTCAGTGATTGCCCTAATGAAGGAAGAGTAGAGGGAGTCAATGACCTCTTTCTTCCTGGATGCAAAATCCTTAGTAATGAGATCTGCCACATATAAGGACTTTCTGACCACAGTGGCAATGTGGTGGTCAAAAAAGAGGCTGCTGTCAACCTGTGTTCCCAGATCTCTTATAACACCTTCTGTGTTCATTGGACTACCATCAATGTGGCAATTCGAAATTCCCAAAGGGGACGATGACACAATTTTTGGCATTGAGCTTAAGGCCATGGTTATGACAGCAGTTTTTGGTCTCAGTGAGGCCTTTCTGTAGGATGTCAACATCACTTGGGGAGTTAATAATAGCTCCCAACTTGCAACCATCTGTGAACTTTGTCAGCCAGAGACACTTTGTGTTGGCCTAGACTTTAGAGAAGTAGATACCAAACAGGAGAGGACCCAGGACCGAACCCTGTGGAACTCCACTCATGACTGGTCAGCAGTCTGATTTGGAGTCCCTACTTTCACATTGTGGGTTTTATCTGTGAGCCAGTTTGCAACCCACCTAGTGATATAGGGGTTGATGCCAAGCTTAGTGAGTTTTTCTATGATTCTTGAATGGGGAATGGTACAAATGCCTTGGCCAGATCAAGGTAGGCTGTATGAACCACTTTGCCTTCATCCACAGCTCTGATGACTGACTCAAAAAGTTGACCAAGTTGAGCAGGCATGATCTACCCTTCACAAAACCAAACTGTGTGGGATCCAGAGTTTGGAGATTCCATATATCCTTGTTTATTAGGTCCATGATGATGCATTCAATAGCTTTGCATATCAGACTTGTCAGGCTAATGGGGCAATGGTTTCCAGGGTCTGTAATCACTCCTCCTTTGTGGAGAGGGATGGCTGTAGCAGTGCACCATTTGGTAGGGGCAAAGCCTGAGGAGAGGCTGTGATTGAACAGGGCACACAGGTGAGGTGCCAGTTCACTCTGTAGTTCATGTAGGACACAGCCAGGGATATTGTTAGGTCCCATGGAAGCTGTATACTTGGCCTTGGACAGTGCTGATTTAACCTGTGCAGCAGTAATACTGGGTGCCTGGCAATCTACTGGTATTGTGATTGGTCCTTTGGGGGGGAGGGGTAAAGTTGGCACTGAATCTGTCGGCCAGTATATTGGCAATATCTCTTGGCTCAGCATAGGAGGTACCATTGTGCAGTAGCTCAGAGCAAATCTGGATATTGTCATGGAGATTTTTTACATAACTATAGAAGGACTTGTGGTTGTCTTTACTATCTGCTGCAATTTTGTTTTCATAGCTAGCTTTAGAGAATTTGATGAGGGATTGCAACTTTTTGTTGAGGCTGATAAGGTAGTTTTTCCAGTCTTAGGACTTCACCTTATTCCACATCAGTTTCCTCCTTCTGGGCGTCTCCTGTTTCCAGAAGGAAAAAACAAGTCAGGCCAGTGACAAATGTATAGACATAATTCCAATCATTAAGGTTTGTCTTAAAGAAAATGAGACCATCTTCCCTTCATGTAATGGAAGATTATTTCAGAGGTGCTGGATTGGTAAATAATGGCTAAGGTGCATACCTTGCAGACACAAGGTGCAGGGCTTAAATCTTAGATGGGATAATTAAAATATCCTACAAAGGGCAGTTAGCCTCCTATAAACCTATAGAAGTACTAAGTAACAAAAGTTAACCCACATCTTGATTATTTGATGATGGCAATTTAAATCTTTAGTTTGATTGTGTGTGGAACCATTTGTTTTGTAGAGGTATAGGAGATCAGTGTGAGCTGGGTTCTAAATAGTGCAAAATTATAAAAATAAATCACAATTCAAACATCTGTGAAAATATGGATAGCATGTCAAAGTCAGTTCTGATAGCTTCAGGGGTCTTTATGCCAATGATTTTTTTTTTTAAGCTGGGACTCTGTGGTTATTTCTAGATGTCTGATGTGTTTGGATTGATGCATATTAAAAGAGGGATTATTTTCTGCTCTGCTCATAGTAGAGTCTATAGAGGAATGATACTCCTTTTGACCAAGAGAAGATACTTTTATTTACCATCTGGGCTAAACAGAATAATTTTATGTTACTATTGCTATGTAGTAGTCAAAGGATAGAGACTTGCCTACAAAGGTGCCAAAATCTCTGGCAACCATATAAATCTGGAAAGGGATACTGTTTATACTATATTATAAGCTGCTCTAACAACATGTTTTTTTTTCTTTTCTTTTAACCAAAGGTGGCAATGCTATACTTTTTTTTTGTTATTTTTAAATTAAGACCATTTCTAATACATCATTGATTTGAATGGTTTAGCATGATATTGCATGTTGAGCAGAAGGAGACACCCAGCTTGCAGTCATTAGAAAATGTAGTTAACCATATGTCTGGGTTAGTGGTTTGAAGATCTAATAAGTAGATGCCAAACAGAAGAGGTCCCATTACTGCTCCCCACTGATTGCAAAGACATGTTACTACTCACCTTTTTTGCCTTGTGATACAGAAACCACTTTAAATAGGTGGGTTTTGACTGCCTGTCTGTCAGAGGGTTGCAAACCATCTTATAACATAAGGTTCAAAATTTAAGTTCTTAAAATTATTTACAATTCTGTCAGGGGGAACATTGACAAAGGTCCTAGTACATTTTATGAAATGCATTGCTGCTATCTACAACTTCAGTAAGTTTATCAAAGAAGTTTACTAAATTAAGAAGATATGATATCCCTTTGACAAAACTTTATTGTTGCAGTTATAGAGCATATATCTATCTATCTATCTATCTATCTATCTCAATATTTATATATCTATATATATATGTATTGGTTTACAATCAAAATATAGAATTGCAGTTTGGAGCACATGGGAATGCCAAATGTATGTTGGCTGATTTCTGTATCACCAAACTGCAATTCAATGAGGGCCCCTAAGCGGATGCAACTGTACATTCTCTAATATGAAGTCAATTTTAAGATTAGAGATCACGGTACAGTGCACAATGGGAAATCTACCCTTTTCCTCACTGTAGTGCGATCTCAGAGTTGGAATATATAATTTACATGGGGTGTGGGGGGTGCAGAGGGGCTTGCATCCCCTGCACAAACATTAATTACAGCAGTCTGCAGTACTGAACTGCATACATTTGTACTGCTGGAAAACAGGCAGGTAAGTGGCAGCAGAAAAAAAAATGGAGCGTATCGAAAATGTCAAATTCAGTATAGGCGCTATCTAGCTTCAACCTTAGCAGCTAATTAATATGCTGACTGTTGGCATTTAGCCTCTATATGTTGACCAACTTTTTTCTGATGTTCGAGATTTTGATAGTAAACCATATATATCTTTGTGTGTGTCTGTATGTGTGTGTGTGTGTATGTATGTATGGTTTTGAAATCTAATACATATTCCATTGATTTGCAAATTGCAACTTTTGGGATGATTGGAGTTTGTTGGAATGGTCCGAGAGAAGAGATCCCCCTATTTTTAGAATATATCAACGGCACAACCAGTTTTTTAAAGTTCACACATGAGGTTAACAGTGAACAAATAGCATATCTGGACATCTTACTGAAGAAAGAGCGTCAGTTGAAAGCCTTTACAGCACAAATTCATAGGAAAGCAGTCTATTCAAACAGCTTTCTGCATTTTGCACACCCATTTAAACAAAAAAGAGGGATAGTAAAGGGCCAATTTGTAAGGGCAGCCCGGATGGGTAGTTTGTTTGATAAATTCTTAGATGAGTGTAAATCATCTGAAAGCTATGTTTTGCAAGACGGGTTACTCATTATGGCTCCTTAATGAAGTCACGAATGAGGTGGTCAACAAAAGAGAGAGAGTTTTTTTGAAACCTTTGTTAGGTCACCACGAGGTGATACCTGCCCAGGGCATGCCCCCTATTGATTGCTGTTTGGTTAATGAAGTAGGAACTGACTTGACCCAATCCAATGTTGAACAGAATTCAAATTTTAAATGTGCTTTTATTACTACTTTTCACAGTAACAGTAAAGATGTTTTGGATATTTTATTCAAAAATTTGGCTATATTGCTTAATGATAGGGATTTCAGAGAATGTGTTGGAACTAAAACAAATATTGTTTTTAAGAGAGGGATGAACCTGAAATGCATTTTAGAGTTTAACAGAAACACTGTACATGCAGAGTCTATGAAAAAATGTGGTTCCTGTTCTCGGTGTAGTTTTGTGATGGAAGGCAATGAATTCTTGGTAAATGGTTTTAAAATACAGGTGAATAAGAATGTGTACTATCATACTGAAAGAGTTGTCTATTGTGCAGTGTGTAACTCATGTGAATGTTTCTATGTCGAAAGACCGAGAGGAAATTTAAAAACAGAATTTATGAGCATTTAAGGCATATCAGAATTGGGAAATCCACAAATACCTTGTGTAGACACTGCACAGAAAAATCAGACCACTCTTTGAAATCTTTCATTGTGGACACTGTTGACTTGGATAAAAGAGGTGGCCCATGGGGGCTGCTTTTGGAAAAGAAAGAATTAATTTGGCAGGTCCGCCTAAATGTGAGGCAATAGCCAGGATTAAATGATTCACTCTCCATTGCTTGCCTGTTAAACTAAAAGCAGTGGAAAGGTAAAATATATAAAAAAATATAAAAAATATTTATATACATTTTTTATATATACTTTCATTTTTATATAAACACCATTTTATAGATTTTATACATTATGTGTGCTTTTGTATTTACACTTATTTTCAGCATTTTTGCACTTGTTAATGACATTTAAATGCTGGTTTTAAAGAGTATATTTTTAAGAATACTTTTATGATTGCATTTCATGAATATTTATGAGTTCAGGGAGGTAATTTTTAGTCAGTGTGATGGGATTCGTTTATTACTTAATTAATGCTCTTGCAGAATGTACTTGAGCGTTTTTCTGGATTTGCTCTTATCTGATGAAGTTGAGAAGGTTCTTGACGAAAGCGCTTATCTCTTTTTTAATTTGGTTTAATAAAAAGTGTTTTTACAGCTCCCAATGTGGTTTGCAACCATTTACTACAAGGATTTACTTGTGTTGCTGAAGTGTGTGGTTCCAGGAGTGCTGACATTGTTTTCCTACAGTTTGCGGACTTTTGTGCTTTTTGGTCAACATTATAAATGTTGTTTGATATGGTGAGGAGGAATGCTAAACTACTGAATGGTCATGGGAAGAAAGTGCAAAAGGAAAAAGTGGTTGGTTAGGTGTTTAATTATGTGTAAGACAGTGATTGGCTACTGGGAGATGTGGTGTTTTGAGGGTATGTTTAAGGAAGTACACAGTTATTAATATGGGATGGATGGGAAAAGGTATAGATTGAGGACCAAAGCAAACCCATGTGTCCTGTGGCTGATTGCAGCAAGGTTACACCTTCCTTGAATTTTTGAAAAAGTCACAACGTGGAAAAAAAGGACTTTCCAGCCACTAGATCATTAAGTTTAATAAACAAGAATACACAGTGCTGCTTGGTTTGATAAAGAACTGAACAAGTGATAGACAGATTGGGAATGCTATACACAAAATAGTATCAGATCAGGAAAGACAGGGCTGAAAGGAGAAAGCTAGCTGTTAAGACATAGGTAAAGATATTGTGTTGTGTTGATGTATAGGAAGATAGTAGTAGAACAGAAGTAGGCAGCTACAGAGAATGAGGTAAGGTATCCAAATAGGGAAACAGTAATAAAGGAAAATTAGAAAGGTACAGAAGACAAATACAGTTCTCAAACAGTGAAATCCCCACACAGAATAACTAAAAAAGAGTTAAGTAAAGGTAGAGTTCATGATGTAGGCAGATAGCATATTTAGTTATATTCCGAGTCTAAGTTAAAAGAGCAAGTACTCAAATACTTAGAGTAGCAATGGGTCATCTCTCTCACTTACTTAAAACACCAAAGTCTCAAAAAATGGTTATTCTTGGCAGTAGTTTGGCTGTAAAGTGGAGACACAGCTGAGTTTCTTTGAAGGGCATTGCTGTGAGAAAATGGAGCTTGGGACCTTAGGACTTCAAGAAACATGGGAACTCATTTGCACTACCTGTTAAATACATTGGTATTTAGTATTAGAATTTCACATTTTAATAAAGGCTTATAACCAAATGAAAGTTTAGGAGTGCTCTCCTAATGCAATCTTAAATGTTCATACACAATTGTGATAGAAATAAGGACACTTCTTTTCTTAAACAACATATTAACACAGAATAAATTAACTTAATATCTCAAACAGTTGGCAGCAACTATTGGTTCAGCATGAATGTGAATCTGTCTTAAATCATCAGGTATCTTAAATAAGGATAAAAAAGAGATGGTACTACAGTGGGAAACCAAGTAGGAAAAGGGTTGGCATAACAATAGCTAGTTTATATTTGATTATGATTTGCTAACACTGCAGTAATTGCACTGAGATGCATGAGGTTAGAGTTGAGATAAAAGTAAAATATTTAGTGAAGCTAATCATTATGAGGTATAGTTAGTTGTTGTTAACCTCATAACAATGCATAAAGCACATGCAACCAAATACATTTCTTTTCACAAAAATGTTAGCAAAATATTAGCAAAATTATGTTACCAGCAACCAAAAATGCAGATGCTGAATTTTGAATTAAATAAAAATTATGCATTTAAACTCTCAAAAATGGTGCCAAAAGCATTTAGCAAGATGGCATTATTGACATTCAGGTGCTGAGTCTCTAACAAATCCATTTTATGAATTATAATGACTGAAGAAAAGATTTTAAATGCATTAAAACTAGTCAAGGAATCAAGGTAAATCTAGAGATTGTTACATAAGCGTTAGAAATACTTTAAAACAAACCTGCTGAATCTGCATAGAGTATTCTGTTTCCTCACTGCTCATAGTGCAGTAAGGTCAAATCTGGTTAGAAATGTCCAGTAGGAAGGAAATGCAGCACAGAGCAGCACATCTAGATAAATCAACAGGCCATGCTATGCAGAATAATTTAAAAGCTATACTTAGAAGGTATAGCCAATCAAAAGATAAAAATAAATTAGGCCTGAAGCAAGCAGAATGCCCAAATTACAAACCATTTCCTACTCTAACTATATCAAAAGAAGTGTCCCAAATGAACAAAACACTAGCACAATAAACAAAATCAACAGATTAGCAGTAAATGCACTTTACAAACACGCAGATGGAATTAGATTAAATAAAGAAACATTTCTCTTTTTGACTGATAGCAAGATCAAATCTGGTTATAACTTGTCTGTAAAGTAGCACTGTGTAGCCAGAGGCTTGTAATTTTCTTAAGTGCTACAGAGGTGTTTCATGTCTTGCCAAGTACATGTTCTGTCATGATTATTTGAACCATAGCTAGGGAATGCATGTTTACTTTTGAGAGATAATTATAAAAATACAACAGGCATCATCTGTTTTGAATTAGAGTGGCCATAATTAAAGAAAGAACATTATGAGCTTCTTTAAACCACCAAATTAAAGTTTAATGTATTACTAATGAAGTAAATAACTACAGCAACTTCAACATTAGCATATTTATTTTAACAACACAATGCGCACTTCCATATGATGGCCACTGCTTAGGAGAAAGCAGACATGAGACTCCAGGCCAATTTAGCACTAATCGGATTTGCTTTTGTGGAAACATTTTGTGTAAAATTTCCCCATAATTTTGAGCCTTTCACACTTTCCTCTGGGCTGTTTTCAAACACATTTTTAGGGCCATGCATACATGTATGCATTCTTTGATTCACCTTCCTGATTGTATTAAATTATATTCCTTGCATAATACAGCACCAGTTGTTAGGATGTGTTTTAAATTTCTAGTTTTGAACACTCTTCTAGTAAGCAATGAAACAAAATGAATAATGACAAAACTACCCATTTCAGAAAATTTCACCCATAAAAGGCCACTTAAACTTCTGTCATTACACTCCACCAATATCAGTAAATATGCAAAATTTCTGCAGAAGTAAGTCATCTAAATAATTCCACATTAAAGGGATTTGTAACTAATGAAGAGGTTGCTGCTAGGAAACAACATTATATTTCATTGCTTCATCTACAAATAAAGTGGCTGCTGCCCTTGAAGAATAATTTGCCTAGGTTACATTAAAAAATGATAAGCTAGTAAAATTGCAATATGGAATGGATGGCAAACTGAAAACAAGTTCATAGTTACTAGGCAATTCCTCCAAATGAGGACATTCATAGGACTGCAGCATCCACTCCCTTTAAAGTACAACACAGTACAGTATCAGTGATCCATCTGCATAATGTGGGAGTAGAACTCACAGCCTTTTGCCTCAAAAGTAAGGCTACTACTTGTGCTATTAACAATGCAAACAGATGTAGTATAAGCAGCACTAAACTTCTCTTCCCCTGAAGCTCTCGGCTCCTTGTAAATGTTTTTATTTATTTAACAGGAAAGTCCAACTTGGAGCAAAGCCAATTTTCAGCAGAAACCCAGGGAAAAATGCTCCACATACACACATCTTAGTATCATTGGAGAAAACTGGAGCACACAGAGGAAACCTACACAAACACAGGGAGGACATACAGACTCCACACAGAAGGCACCCCAGCCAAGAATCAAACTAAATAACATTTTGTTGTGAAGCAATAAAACTATCACTGCACCATCCAGTTGACACAACTAAATCTCTCAATTTCAACGCAGAAGAAATCTGGAAAAAGCCAAAATTTATTTGGGGGGGGGGGCAAAGGCCCAAAACCAGGGAGACATTTTAAATATTGCTTGTATAACCTTCAAAAGTTGCTAAAATAATGTTTTGTGTTACCATGTGTTTTCAAAAAAGATAGGAAGACTGAAACTTAAAGGGCTATCATTATTTAGTGAATTACATTCTCGCTGGTTTGCCAGAAAACCACACATTT
Organism: Protopterus annectens; assembly: GCF_019279795.1. Taxonomy (NCBI): domain Eukaryota; kingdom Metazoa; phylum Chordata; order Ceratodontiformes; family Protopteridae; genus Protopterus; species Protopterus annectens. The sequence goes on along the minus strand of NC_056728.1, from coordinate 1,043,031,956 downwards.
TAAGAGGAACAGGCCAAAAATATGAGCAAAATAGTTTGTGAAAATCTAGAAGTTGTGACCTATGGACTAAACTCTCTAAATCGCAAGTGGTGGTGTGGGTAGAGAATGCAGGCTCCTGTACCTAAGGCACAGAGTTTGAGCCTCAGAAATTCTAACCAGCAGTTAAATGTAACTGGAGCATTTCACACACACACATGATGTACTTCTGATCAATAACATTGCTATTATTCTCTGTGCTGAGTCTACTGGTTTAAAATTTACTACAGAAAAGTGTTTGGTAATATACTTTGATAAGCCTCAGTTTAACCACACCATGTATCTCTCCTCATCTATTTTGAATGTTGTCGACAGCTATAAAGACTTGGGAATTCTGATCACTAATAATTTTTCCTTTGGCTAACGTGTTGGTATAATCGAATGTAGAGCTATGTGACAACTCAGAGAAAAGTTAAAAAATTAAACACTAGGGGCAGTAATTGCCTGTGATTTGTGGTGCACACATGCATCCAGTTTAAGAATATAACAGCAGCTTTTGCATTTACAATAAAAGCTTTCACTTCTGGTCTTCTGGGTATGTAAATGCGGAATATAGATTTAAGGGTAGGGCAGGCTGCAGGTTTATGGATTATGTTGTGGGCAGTAATAAGCAGAAAGTAGCTGAAGTGATGAGGGAATTCAAGCCATTTAAGCTAGTTCAAAGTTGTACAATTATGTATGTATTGAGCCAGTTTCAAATTTAGCAATTTTATTGTAGCATGACTGTAGCTTAGTTTGTAGGGTGATATGTATGATGCTAAGTATAAGGGCACCAAACAAAAGTGAGGATAACAGGGTTTTGGCAGGAGTTATTTTTGTGGATGTATTTAAAAAGTGTTTGCACCTATAACTATAAATCATTTCTAGTTTCTGGTGTTTTTTTTTTAGTATTGTTTTAGACATGAAGATCAAATGACAGTTTTCATCTATTGTTACACCGAATAGTTTACTGTGTGGAACTACTTTGATTTCTATATTATTTTGGGAGAGAACCTTTTGCTTGGTGTTATCTGGTGGAAGTCATTTTGGGAGAAAAGGAGGAGTTTATTTTTTTTTTGGAAGGGTTAAGTAGCAGTTATGCATTACTGATCCTGGTCTTGATGGACATGATGGCTTCCTGTGTCATTTATTTAAGGTGTGGTATACTGTTTGAGGAGGAGACAATAGCCGAGTTGTCTGCACATTGAATTAAGGTGCTTTGACAGGAACAGGTATGAAGGTTGTTTATGGAGACATTAAAAGGAAGGAAACCAAGGATGAAGCCTTGAGAACCCCCTGTCTTGTTAGCTAAGTATGAGGAGAGGGAGCCTTGCCATTTTACAAAATGCTGACCATTGGATAGGTAGCCAGTAAACCACTGTAGGCAGACTATTGAATGACCAAGGATAGAGAGCAGTTGTAAGAGTCTGGGGTGGGTCACAATGTAAAAAGCCTTGGAGAGATTGAGAAATAGTGCTGAGACAAGCTTGCCAGAGTCTCTTGCTTTATTAACAGTATCCATAAAGGATATTAATGGTGTTGTTGTGCTGTCAGATGGTCATGTTGATTGGAGGTTAGTAGCTGATTGTAGAGAAGATGATTAAGGAATTGTTTATGTATACATTCATCTAAAAGTTTAGAGAGTAGGGTCAAAACAGTAATCAGAGTAGATTGATATTCAGTAAATTTGCCACCTTGAAGAGAAATTATGAGTGACTTTTCCATAAGGAGGGGATGTAAGATTCAGTGATGGGTCTATTGACAAGAATGCTAATAGGATAGGCAATGGCATTTGCAGCTATTTTTAGATATACAGTTGGTAGTTTGTCTGCAGTGGCAGTGCAAGGTTTGAGCTTCAGTAGAACTTTTCTTTTGAGGTCAGTGGGAACAAGTTGTAGGTGAAAGTGGAAGGAAGTGTAGATGAAGCCTGTGTGGATTCAGATGAGTGAGATATAAGTGGATAGTTATTCATAGTGCTCTGTGAAGGGGGTGGATTGGGAATCGGGTTAAGAGACTGAAGTGCAAAAGGGGTTGTGTGGTTGGCAGGGTTAGAGGCAAGGTTTGATATGTTTTCAGTAAAATAAGTATTAAATATTTCTGCAATCTTTTAGGAGGGGATTTATCAAGAGATGGACTGGGATCATATTTGGATCCAGGATTATGTAATGAAGAAATGGAAGACACAAATTTTAGGGGATTGTGTTTGTAGTTGGTTTGTAGTTGAATATAAAAGTTGTTTTGTCCTTAATTACTTAATTTTAACCTGATTACGCAGTTGTCTGAAGTTTTGCAAATATGCATCATTTTTTTTTTCTTTTGCCACTCCCTTCATGCTTTGTCCCTATTTATCATTAGATGCCTTGATAGATTTGATAGCACAGGAGCATAATTGTCTCTTTCTCTTTTTTGTTCAGAGGGGAGCTATGCTATTCAGGGTACATAGAAATGTTGTATTAAAGTGGTGTGCTGTTTCATCTCGGTGTATAGTTTTTAACATGGACCAGTTTAGGGATTTTAGTAAGTTAATGAATATCTGAGGGTTAAAGTTTGATAGGTTATGGGACTTTTTTTATTGATGCTCTTTATCCAGATGGGATATAGTCCTATAGGTGTAAGTTGCTAATTTAGAGTGTCAGGGAGAGTACCCCCTTTAGTCTACTTATTTGGGTCTGTGACCAAAATCCAATCCCGGATCGATCCTTGATTATCATTTTTATGATATCTAGTTGGTGTCCTGATGAGTTGTGTGAATCCAAACAGATTCATACTGGAAGATGAGAAATCAGATTTTAACTTTTCCTATTGCTATTAACGTTGCCTAAGATGATAGTATCATTGGTGGTAGTATTAGATATCCAGGCTAGGATATCTTCAAGGATTGGAATATTATGACGGGGGAATGTATAGAACTTTGATGCATACATTTTTAGTATTATTTAAGTTAAGATGACCACAAGAATCTCTGCATTTCTAAATTTTGGAATGGGGTTAGAGTATGGTATTAGTCTGTTGGAGATGGGGTACGTTAATGCTATTCCACCATTTTTTATGTGCTCTGTCTGCTTGTTATTATGTTATAGCCAAGGGAAGTAGTTCAGAATCATGTATATTTGGTTTATGCCAGGTTTCTGTGATTGCTAAGACATCTGAGGTGTAGTGTGTTATCCAAGCATGAAGGTATGTTATTTTATTACAGATATTACAAAGATTTAATGTAACTAGAGTTGGTGTCTTAGAGAGAGGTGAGGGGTTTGAAGGAAGGGTTGGGCCTGGGTTTGGGAGGATATAGCCACACTGGGATATAAATGAGAAATGGGAGATACTTCAGTGAAAGCATTTTTTTTATTTTTATAGATCAAAGATAAATTGGATTGGATTTATTAAGAGTGTAAAATTTTCAGTTTTAAGTAGTGTGAGAGGCCTACATTAAATAAGCTGGGAATATTTATTTATTTATTTGCATTTGTTTACATGGATTGTACCTCTTTGCTAGTTCCAAGTTGGTTGTAGAATTTGTGTTGTGTTGTTTTTAAATTCATTTCCATTGCAGGTGAGTATAGTGTATGTTTAAGGAGAATCAGTGATAGAGTGAGGCAGGAAGAAGCAACATAACAGGTTTAGAAGATCGCATTATAGTGTGGGTTCCACCTTGAATGCAGAAACCAAGAAGTAAAAAGTAACCAGCACGATGGCAAAATCTCTGCAGTAAAACAATTTATTTGTAGTTGTTAGTGTGGGCTACTTGAGGAGAGACTAGAAGGGGGGTTAAAGATAGGGATGAGGAGGAGGTGGAGAGAAAGAAATGAAAGTAAGCTATGTTTGTGTATTTGGTTAATACGGCTTGTGAGTGTACAGGAGGGAGTGTAAAAATGGGTGGGGTTAAGGGAAGTGTAAATGTTGATGTAGTGGGGTGGGTGGTAATTGAGGGTAGAGAACTGGAATGAGCCCAAGCAGAGCTAGGGAGAATGGAGCAGGATGCACCAGGCCAAAATGTAATAGTATGAAATAAAAACAAGCAACAAGCTACTATATTTGTATTGTATGTCTTCTCTTACACTGCTACATTATTTATAAGAATAACTTGTATCTAATAGGTCTTGCCCAGAAGGCTATACACTAAGTGAGATAAAAGAAACTGTGTAGTATATTTGCTCAAGGTGTTATCTTAGCTATATGGACTTTTATAGAGCACCATAGGCTAAATGTTGCTCAAATTAAAATTCTCTCTCAGGCATCAATAAAAGGAAAACAGTTTCTTCTCCTTTCCTACTATAACATTGAAAGTTAATGTCTGATTAATGTATTATATGCATTCATATTGATGGAAGGGGTCGATGCAATTAATTCAAGCTTCCTGAGATTGGGTAGAAATTGTGGCTACTTATTTAAAAATGCTTTTTAAGTAAGATAGATTTTGCTAGCCAAGTCCCATTAATGATGTCAAACCAGTTAAAAAGTACATGTAGGATAAACCATGTATTACTGCCAAAATGTTTGTTTAGCATTAAACATCTCTATTATTTGTAAATCATTTAGGAGAAAAATACATATCAATCTGACTGCACTGTCTTGATTAACCTTTACTGAAGGAGCCATGTGGTTATGAATCTTTCAACTCTCTGCTTGTTTTTGTTTGAATCAATGTGCTCATTTTGGATGGACTAGAGAATGGCAGATGGTCAAGAAGGACGGTTATTAGTACCTAAGTGTATAACAATAGAAGAATTAGGCAGAATATCTCAGTGCTAGGAAAGACTATCGGTAGGAACAGAGATGAAATAGAAGAAATTAGAAGAGGAAAAAAAGAAAGCTAGTAACTATTTCCTCCCTAACCCAATTAACAGTGAAGCAGCTACAGCTCAAGATAAACTCCAGTAGCTAAAGGCCTCAGGGAGACATAGGGAGGAAGGTTGGAGTACAGCTGATTTTTGAGGTCTGTACAGATGTTTCACTCGATGTAAATCTAATTCAGCATAAGGTTCTGTATATGTGCATGTGTGTGCGTGTGTGTGTGTGTGTGTGTGTGTGTGTGTGTGTGTGTGTGTGTGTGTGTGTGTGTGTGTGTATGTATGTATATATATATATATATATATATATATACACACACACACACACACACACACACACACACACACACACACAAGGCTTAATTAACTGCCTTTTCTCCAACTCTGTAGGCAAAATATGGAATAACCTCCCCTCACACATTACTGCTCTTGGCTCCTTACATCTTTTTAAAAAACAACTTTATTTACATCTGACCAACTTCTGGCTTTGCTCTTGTACCAACCCTGACTAATCTATTTTATACTTTTTACTATCAGAATTTCTTATCTCAAAACTATCTTTCTCTGTCAACACAAATGACATTACAACTGTATGACTGTACTATTTCTATTGCTCTCAAAAAAAAAAAAAAAAAAAATTTTTTTGTCTGTTAGACATTTTAAAATGAGTAATTACACTATTCTCACACAATAGTATGTAGACAGTAAATTATGTTTTGTATTACTTTATCTAAACTAATATGTATTCATTGTTACCCATTGTTTCAGTTTCTCACATTTATTGTATTTGTATTTGTTTAATCTCTATAACCTTATTTTAATCGATGGAGCTTTTCTCCCCGGGCCTCCACTGAAAATGGAAATTATCCAGCTGGACTAGCCCGGTCAACAAATGTAAAATAAATAAATAAATAAATTAATTAATTAATTAATCACATGGTCATTAAATTTTTTGTCCTGGAACGAGTCATCCAGGACCCTAGAGGTGGTGACTGGGAGACTCGCCTTGCGAACAGGGAACTGATATGGCAACTTAAACTGGATGCCACCAAATTTCCGGGCATGAACGACAGTGTCAGTCTTGCTAGTGTGCTTAAGGCAAATAGGGATAAGCTATGACTGTTTTCATTTTACAATATGTCAAAGTTTGTTGGATAAGGAACTTTGTTAGTGGTTTTTACTTTATTATTTATTTGTATACTTTTTTTGAATCACTGTATGAATTTTTACATGTTTTTAACAGTCATCGAATTGTGCTTAATATTTCGAATTCACACAGTTGTTTATCATACATGTTCCACATGTATATTTTAAGTGGTTGTGGAGATCACTTTTCAGAGTTTTTAAAATGTTTACTTTACAAGTTGTTTTATCTTACTACTTTAATATTAACGTAACGCTGATTGCATTCCCCTTCTTAATTTTGTTATGCTTTTACTTCATTTGTGTCTTATGGTTTCTGTAATCTCTCTGTAGCTTGACAGTAGAGTTACACGACACTATTACTGGTTATTTCAGGAGCTTTGTTTTCAACTAAACCACAGTCAGCTAAAAGCTTCGACATTTTAAAATGTCTAATTAGCTTTTATATGCACTTGATTTCATCTTTTAGTGCATATACCTATTTTTAAACCAGATTTGTGGTTTTAAGGAGACACAGAAAGCACTGAAGCACTTTAAGTATGGCTCTTTTGGACAATTCTAAGGTGTTTTTTAACTCAATGAACTTTTAATTCTTAATTTCTTAATGTTTCATTTATTCAATTTACGTGATGTTTAATTCAATAATTGGCTTAGCAGTCAGAATATATATATATACTGCATTGCCACACTTGCATTGTATCTTGAAAAAGCCTGGGATTGCCAGGCGAAAGCGTTAGTTTTTATTCATTCCGTACCACATTAAAGAAGATTTTATTTGACTCCAGTACTGTTCCTGGTCGTAGTTAATTTCCTGGACCAACTGTGCAAAGAGACTTCTCAACAGAACTCTGGTTTCGTGGATGTATTTTATTTTTCAACTGTTGGTTGTCTAGAGGGCTCTCATACGCCGAACTTCTGCTAACGTCTGGTTCTTAATTAATTTGTCTCAGACATGTAGATTGTCAAAATCTATGTTGTAGATTGTATTGTGCAGTTTTTTTGTAGAACATTAGTGTGACATGGACTATAAAGTCATCTCTGCTTTGGATAAGGATGTGTTTCCATCCTACATCTTGTTTGTGTAAAGGGAAAAATAACAATGGCTCCAGAATACATTAGTAAGGACTAATATGTCCTAAAAGTGATTATGATGGCCTATGCTGTTTGGCAGCGCAATACCTCTGTTCTCTTACGTAGATAATATTCAGATCAAATAGAATGTGTTTCTGCATGTGTGTGCATGTGTGTGTGGTTATGTCTGTGTGTCTTGCATCTGTCTATAAGGCAAGACAGAATCATAGGAAATTTAACTATAATAAGTGTTCAGCAGATTTCAGAAGCTAGCATAATAGTAGTAAAGCAATAACCCACAGCTGGGTGTGGATAATGCTAGATTTATCCACAGCTGACATGGTTTGGTTACTTAGTATCACTTTAATATATATAGCTGTCTTTCATGTATAAAGAGATCAAGTGCAGATAGAAATGAATGGATTATTTACGTGAGTAAATGCCTCAAGTATATTCTAACTAACTGTCAGAACAAGTTGGAAACAATTTATTTTCTATATATTGCTTAAAAATGTAATGTTCTGCATTACCTGCTTTATGATTGAGAAGAGAGGAAGTGCAACTACACATCTGTATTGCTTTATTTACATCTTTATTTTTACCGAGTAAGTGGGCTATGACCCATTACTGTTTTCACCTATGATCAAGGCTAACTATTGAGCACATACGTTATTAAATTTAGGAACATGCACTTCCATCTAGCAGAATACAGAGATGATCAGACAAAGCAGAAAGTATGAAGCAGGACTAAAAAAATGATGTATCAATTAGAAGTTTTGGAAGCACAGGCTTTGGCCAATGTCTGGAATTGCAGCACTAAAGAAGTATTGGTTTCAAGTAAGATTTAAACCCATATCACCTTTTTTGTCTACTCTACCAGTAAGCTTTAGAGTCAGCTGAGAACTGGCAAAAAAAGGCTTTGAAACTTCATCTCTCTTTCATGCATATGTAATTTGCACATACCGCCATGTAAAGTCATGCACACACACACACACACACACACACACACACACACACACACACACACACACACACACACACACACACACACACACACACCCAAATGAGGCAATGAGAAAACAAGAAGGGCATCCACATAGTATTTATTTATTTTACCTAATAAGTGGCCTGGACCCTGACCCTTGTTTATCTATAACCAAGGCTCACTGCAAAGCAATAAATTTGTAAATGTATTTAGTTGTCATTGTTCTGTTTGTGAAGGAGTCACATATGGATAAGAGGGACATAAAGCTTCAGAATGTCAGTCAGTTCTCAGCTGCCGCAGTAGCTTAATGGTAGAGTGTCCAGAATGGTGAATCAGAGGGTTTGGATATTAGCCTTATTGAACATTGTACTTCATTAGCTCTTAGCTCTTAGATTTTGACCAGGGTCACTCTTCCAAAACTGTGCAATTGATAACGGAATACATCCGAGTTCTGTTTCAGGGATTTTATCGATGCACTCTCTCCTTTCCCCTTCTTTGCCTGATTGTATGTGCTTTATAAATTAAGTTACATAATTACTAGCACCTACTGTACCGGCAAAAATAAGTTCTGTGACTGCTCATTACCCCCTTAATTTTTAAGTTTCAGCTGGCTAGTTCTTCAGTTAAAGGTACATACACATACTTTTGCTTGTTATCAACATTAGAAAAACTCTGATTCATAAACCAGTGAATCTTAGGTTATCTGCATTTTTCTAACTTTCACTTCTGTCTCAGCAGGTATCCATGTCTGTCTTCTCTGCTTTTTCCAGTGCTGACAGATTCTCTTTAACAATTAAAATTTAAAGTCAGAGCAACTTACATTTAGTGCATTATTTGGATGTTAGGAGCTTATGTGGTTTCCCCGTATCATCCTGTTACTTCTTACCAACATCCTGCCCTTGCTCTGTCATGTAGATGTGTGGCCTTTAATATGATTGTTGACTGAAGCAAACATGAAAGCTGCTGTAACAGAAGAAATGCATCTATTGGTGGTTATTACCATATGAATACATGCTTTGCTGATTAAACAGATGGGCTTTCATATCTGCCTTGACAGAACCCTGTGGAAAAGCACCATGCTGTTCCTTCAAGAATTTGTTTCCTTGAAGTCTGATGGCATATTTCTTTTTCTTTTTTGTAATATATTGTTAGTGAGAAATGCAACATAAAGGAACTTCAATAAAAAAAGTCACACACATTGCCTTTACTCCAAACTAATCATCCTGTTTCACTTCAAGAGGAAAAACAAGTTATTCATATTATTAGAATTATAGTCTATGATAATGAAGAAAAAGCCAAAATAATGTAATACATCATCCAAGGGAATAGACAATACATTGCCAGTCATCTCTGCATGTTCCTCTTCAGAGTACATCATACTGCATATGATTATGAATGAAAATTTTGCAATATCATCGTGAATACTCCAAGGCACAAACATTTTTATGATGCCTTACAGAAAAAGCTGCTAGATGTCATTCAACAGAAGTCTAAAATAATGACTTTATCTGTGAACACCTCAGTCGCCCTACTAGACAGGGGTATAGGGAAGTAAGCAGTGTGGGAAAAAATAGCCAGGGAATTGTTATGGCTAGGCTTGTATAGGCCCTAGGGCTGATAGCCTAGTACCAACCTATGAACCTATGAACCTATACATAAGATGCTAAATATGAGACAGTATACCATGTCTAACTACTTTTTAAAGCCATACTCACGTTTGTGTATGTTTTCCTCTAAGCCCTCACACTGGTTTAAGCACCCTACTCAGCAGAATGTTTTACTCAGGCCTTCCCTGATTGTGCTCACAAAATGAACACTATACTACAAGTCACACTTAGAAGTATGACTACATACAGACAGATCAGAGCTTGGCTTACAGCTCACTGCTTTAGAGGAGCTGCCTTCATCTGCTTTATAATGCCTTTCCCACTGCAAACTGATGTTTCAGTACAGCATCATTACTGTATTGGCCATTAAATGGTTAACCCTCTAGAATCTAGTAGGTAGTACTTTGACAATGAGCTTTCCTGTCTGAAGTATAATAGCCATATGAGCTATCCCAAAACATGGTTTAGCTTAGCTTCTCTGCAAGGTTGCATCTGAAAAGACATTTTACAGCTACTGAGACAAGAATTTTATTATTGCAGCCGTTTCTATTGAATTTTGGAATTGCTAAATCATTTTAATTTTCTTGGACTTGTTCGTGCTACCCTGAGCTGTTTAAAATGTGATACCTCTTCTGTGCTGTGGCAGGTTATCTTCTAGTGTTTCGATTAAACAGAGTCATATCAAGTTGGCTCCCTGCTAATTAGAGAATTATTTCTGACTGCCTCTCATAAATACTATCGCAAATGACCCAGACCTCCTGAATATGAATAACGTTTGGGAGTTAAAAAAGAAAAAAAAAATCCATTAATTCTGTATACTGTTTTTGACAGCATGCCATTGCAAGAAAAAGGGAAATCCTTGGTATACTGACATTTCATCATTACAGCGAAAAACTGTCCAGTTGCATATTGTTAATGTAACAGATGAATGTCTGTTGCTAGTTTTTTGCCAGCCAGCCTGGCTCCCTAACAGATGACTTGCTGTTATCTTTCCTGTACTGCTCTGTTGTTAACCTGTGATGTGTTAACCTGTGATGTGTTATTGTTTTAAATATGGTATTGGTTAATTGCTAAAAATTGATTTTGGTATCCAGACTTCATAAAACAAATGCAAATAAAAAGATGTGGATAAGTAAGACTTTGAAAATGAAACTATTTCCCCAGGTGAGCCACAGAAATGCCTTTGTATCTGGCTTGACCACAGTTTTTTTCCATTAGAACTCTTACTTAAATAATAGCTGGCAAAGTATAGACTTACATGATATTCGCTGACAAAGTATCTCACCTGGTAATCCTGAGGCAAGTAGAAAATCCATTTGGCATCAATGTGCTCAGTGCAAAATCGTTAACAAATCTAATGGCATGAACAAAACAAGTGATTCTCTCTCTCTGTGTCTCTCTTTCTCTGTGACACAAAGGAACACCGCTGTCTCACTTTTCCAAAATGAAACTTTCTTTTTAGCCAGATCTACCCTTTTGGTTTCCAATTTAACCTGCAAACTACTGTATCTGATTCATAGCACTTCAAATATGTCTTTTGAAGTCTTAACTTGATAAGGTCTCAACTCACTGAGTTCAAATCATTAGGACTTCAGCCTGATGATAAAACTAAAATTAATCATTTTTATATCAGAGGAGACTTCCCTGTTCCTCCTATGTGGAGGGTAAGGATCAGTGACCCCCCCCCCAAATTTATATGAACACACTCCACAAAGAGAAGGTTGTAGGTCAAAGGAGCTCACTGCCAATGGTCATTTTGTGATTGGGCCTCACTGCCAATGGTCATTTTGTGATTGGGCCTCACTGCCGATGGTCATTTTGTGATTGGGCAGTTTAGCATCAGGGAGTTGAAGGGACCCAGATGCTAGCAATCTAACTATAAAAAGCAACCTTGGAGCCCAAGCAAGATGGTTCTTAGGCTCAGAGCTCTGGACAGAGGGTCATTAACCAGTTCCAGGTGGGAAAAAACAGGAAAAAACAATAGTATGGAAGACAAAGAGAAAAAAGATGGCAGAGATTAATTAAAATCTGTAAGAAAAAACAGCTTGTAAATTGTTCCAGAAGTTGATAGCAGTCACTGATGATGTAGGCCTAATGAGAGAAATAATAGACAATCAACAAAGAGAAGTTAATAAGATGAAAGAAGTAATTCATAATTTGGAAAAAGATAGAGCGGCACTGAAAACAGAGGTGCAGAGACACAAAGGAACACAGTTAAAGGCTGGAGGAAATAGAAAAAAAACGAATGCACTAGACCAGCTCATCTCATCCCTCACAAGGGGAGATAACATTCTGAACTTGGTTTTCACCAACATAGGCGAATGCTGCACCAATCCCATGGTATGTCCTTTCCTGGTGAGATTAGATGATCGGTCTGCCTTATTCAAAGTCTCTATCTCACCCAACCACACCCCCCAGCCATAACCAGGTAAAAAACTTCTCAAAAGCTGACTACAATCTCCTAAGGAAGGGCATTAGTAGCTTCACACCACCACTCCCCTCAGAGGATGATGACAAATGTGCTGAACAGTATGCCAATGCAGTATACCAGCTCCTGTACAACTACATGGACTCAACCATACCCAACAGAACTAAATCCTGCTCCTCAAGGGAATATAAACCTATTTGGTGGACATCCTGTATCAACAGGCTTTATAACAAAAAGAAGAAACTGTTGTCCAAGGGTAAAAAGAAGCAAATTCCAATTTGGAAAAACTCCCTCCTCAGCCTCAACAAGCAAATTAGGTCACTAATGAAAATCTCCAAAACTAATTATGAATTGAAACTAGCCTCCAAAACAAAGAGAAACCCCAAGTCCCTCTTCAGTTACATCAGTAACCTCCATGGCAAAGCACAGGTTTGTTCTAAATTAGCACTTAACTGTACTATTTACACTGATCCTGTTGATTTAGTCAGATAGGTTCAGTGCAAACTTCACCCCCCTAACCCCCCAAAGGCCCATTTGACATCCCCAATAAAGTCCCACACCTCACATCTCCATAGATGAAGTGTTAAAGGCCCTATCCAAGGCAAAGAACATAGCTTCCATGGGACCTGATAATATCCCAGGGTGTATTCTGCACCATCTCCAGCAAGAACTAGCTTCACCATTAAGCACCCTATTCAAGCACAGCCTAAGTACAGCCTTCATTCCAGCAGAGTGGATAACTGCCATTGTCACCCCCTTGCACAAAGGTGGTGCCATTACTGACCCTGGAAAATAACAATCCATTAGCTTGACAAGTCTGATCTGTAAAGCCATGGAGATTGCTATTATGGATCTCAAAAACAAGGACATAGGCAATCTCCAAGCACTCGACTCCATTCAGTTTGGATTTGTCAAGGGCAGATCTTGCCTGTCGAAGATGGTTGATGTCTTTGAGACTGTCACCAAGGCCCTGGATGAGGGAAAGCCAGTACATACAGCTTACCTTGATTTGGCTAAGGCCTTTCACAAAATCCCCCACTCAGGCATCATCGAAAAGCTAATACAACTTGGCATAAATCCTTATCTCATCAGGTGGGTGGCCAACAGGCTCACCAATAGGACACACAAAGTCAAAATAGGTGCCTCCACCTTCGACAGCAGACTTATCACTAGTGGTGTTCCCCAGGGTTGTGTCCTTGGACCCCTACTGTTTGGCATCTACTTCTCAGAGGTCCAGGCAAAGACAAAAGGCCTGTGGCTGACCAAGTTTGTGGATGACTGTAAGTTGGGTGCTGTCATTGACTCTCCAAATGATGTTATCATACTGCAAGAGGGTCTCACAGCAACAAATGACTGGTACCAAAGTCATGGCCTTAAGTTAAATGCAAAAAAATGTATTATCATACTATTCACCAAGCACACCACCCCTATTGATTACCCTTCAACGGCAACCCCCTAAGCACACAATCTGTGGTCAGAGACCTGAGTACTCAGGTTGACAACAATCTCACATTCGACCATCATGTAGCAGTAGTGGTCAGAAAAGCCTTTTACTTGGTTCATTTCATAAGTAAAGAGATTGCATCCAGAAAGAAGGAGGTTATTGCCTCTCTGTACACCTTCCTCATTAGGCCAATAATTGAGTATAAACCCCCCCCCCATTTGGTATGTACCTCTCCAAACACCTGCACCAACTGGAAAGGCCACAGAAATACCTCACAAAGAGAATCCATGGCCTCCAACACCTGTCCTATGCAGACAGTCTCAAATCACTATCACTTTACTCAGTACAGATTGCTCAGAGGTGATCTGTGTCTCACCTACAAGGCAATATTAGACCCTGCCCTACTAGAGATGCTCCATATCTGTAAGTCTAACTCCTCTCACATTACCTGCTCAAAAGGCCTAAATCTAATATGTAGCATCAACAAAACCTGCTGGAGAAATAAGTTTGTCTCACAGAGGCTGCCCCATCTCTGGAATAGACTTCCCATACATGTCAAATAGAGTACCTCACTGACCCTCTTCAAGCTCAACCTTGATGAGTGGATGGGAAACCACATATTTGTCCCAGGTGTTCCACCTGTATCCCTCACTGACAAGGGTGACAGGTGCTAACTGAGGTTTCCTTTTTGGGGATATACTCTTGGCTAGGCTTGTAAGGGCCTAGTAACCTCCCATGATCCTATGATCCTAAGCTAAAATAGCAAGAAGGAAAACTGGATGACCTAGAAAATAGATTCAGAAGAAACAACATAAAGATAATAGTGTCATAGCATGTCCTGGATAAAGAACTGGAAGTAATGTTACCAGAAAAAAAATACTATAACCAATAACAAGAAGTTTCCACAGAGTTGATAGAATAACAGGTCTAAGATGAGGAAAATCAAGACACATGCTGGTATGCTTGCACAGCTATAAACTTAATTACGAGAACTGTTAAACCGATGCCCTTTGATGGTATATTCATAACTCTGGTTAAGGATTATTGTGATTCACTGCATAAACTAAGAAATGGAGTAACTGACTTTTTTGGTCCACTGAAAGCCTAGAGGATTCCTCTATGGATTAACTACCCTGCCATTTTAACTGTAATATGGAAGGGAAACAAGTACATACTCCACAAAGATGGAGAAACACAAACTTTTATTACAGAGATTCAGCACAATGGAACATGGACCGACAGATACAAAGAAATTAATTCAAATAACCCACGAGAATACACTAGCAGATAAACTTGTGAAGAGACAGAGAGGAGGTAGAATTACAAGCATCATGAAGAACATGTGACAAAGATGCATTTGTGCAAGACAGGCAGTACACAAAGGCACACAGAGTGATGTTGGCAAGATAAGTGCTGGTAAACAAGAACCTGGGCATTGCAGATAACAAAAATGTATGTATTTATTTATTTATTTTATGTTGTTTGGTTACCTTGATGGTCCAACTGGACCATGCAAGACCCATTTTTAGTGGAGATCCTGGGAGAAAAGCTCCAAAATGCAATAGAAATTTAAATTGAATATTTCAAACTACAATTAATATATGAAAAGAAGAAAAGTAAAATACATATGAAATACATCAATGCACACATGGAAAAGTGGGTTACAGTAAGCAAATGCATTACTTTGTGAGTTGGTGTATTAAATTAAAATGCAGTTAGATAGGAAATTGAGTACAGAGAGTAGAAAGCAGAGGAATGAAGAGAGAGGAGAGAAACAAAATGTGAGAGGGGCTAATTCGATTAAGGTGTTTACCTCACAGATACAAGGTAGAGAGTTTATTTTTGCCTTTCAAAGAGAAACTGGATCGGCTAAAATGGCACATAAGGGCAGCTAGCCTAGTACATTCCTATGAAACTATCTTCTGAATAAAGCTTTAGAAATTATGAGGTATATATTATAGATCAAAAAGCAATATGACAAAGTCTATAATTACTTGGTAAAGTTGTTCTGAGTAATTTTAGGGGAATAAAAAAGTTAATTTGGGATAGTGGAAACAAGTAAATTATATGAGGAAATAGATATTCCAAAAAATCATAGAGAAATAAGATACTCATTAAAGAATGGTGAAACAGAGAACATGATAGAATACTAACCTTAACCTGATATAGTGGCATAGGTTTAGCTCCAGGAGTAATACAGAAAGTATTTTCGATTATCTTTGAAACAATTGTTGGATGGCATTAGTCTAACTGTAGTGAGTATGGAATTCCACATATTTTAAAATTAAGTGGAATATTGAGAGTCTCCAAAGGACATATATGCTTTTTTGAACTACTAGTAAGTTAGAAAACTACTACCAAATCCATCTCTAGAATGTAGAGGGTGTGGAGGAGAGCACAGTTGTAGGAGAGAATTTAGGGAAGGACATTCATCAGGAAAGAAGGTAATGTGATGTGTATTGTTTTAACCATGGAAAACTTAATTTGAAAATTCAATGTAATTTTGATGGTTATGTACTGATGTGCTTAATTTGGCTTTTTAAAGCAAATTTTGCAGTTTTGCTGCAGCATTGTGCTAATTTTGGAATTAATGTTGAGTTAAAGTTTGCTAGAATGGGAGAGGAATAAAGTAGGCTTGAAAGGAGAATGAAGCTGTTGTTTTACAAGATAGTGAACTGACTTTTTCAGGCTGAATGTTGTGAAAGAAGGAGATTATGATCACATGGGACTTGAAGCGCATTAGTTTAGTTTTAGTAGCATTTAGGAGCAATTATGATTGTGTAAACCAGGCCTCAATTAAGGTGAAAGATTCCTGAGTAAAAGTTTAAAGTGCAGATAGGGAGGAATTAGTACAAATAAGAGTAGAATCATTCACATATTGAATGAGAAACACATCATTAGGCTACCCTATCTTCTATGACATAAAACTTTTGGTGGAGGAAGGAACATGGAAAATAGAGGAAATATGAGAGGAATCTACAAAAAGATACAATAAAAAGAACAAGAAGCTGGTTGAAACAGAAATCCAGCAGAAGAGAGTCCAACAGCAATCACAGCAGAAGCAGAACTACAAGATGCAGATGAAGAAGATACTGTCAAACAAAAGACATTGCAACTAAATCTTCAGATGATTCCGACTCCCAGTGCTTGACCCCTGGAGGGCGTGACCAGGCTGGCCAGAAAAAAGGAGTGAAGAAAAGCAAAATGGAACAGTGGCAGGAAAATAAAAAGAGAGGAGGAGATCAAAAGGAGGGAAGCAACCAATAACTGGACAGCCTAGTCTTACAGAGAGAGCTGAGAGGAAAAATGAGAAGTGCTGCAAGAGAAAAAAAATTTTGTGAATGTACTCAGTAAACGCCATCATATTCAGACATTAGTCATGACTGCATGTCAAAAGAACTTCTACATTAAAGTCACAGAAGTGACAGGAAAAAGAGGGGTAAATGAGACTGAAAAGGACTAATGGGGATCTGTGAAACTGGGGAACTATTCAAAGGTACGGATTTTTTCAATGCACTGTGCTCCAGAAGTAATAGAAATGTACTTTGCAGAGGAAGGGGGAACAAATGGATAGATTGTGGTTACTTGCTTTTTCTTATGATACATCGTAATTTGCAGTGCTTGTATAAAATCAAGCTTTCTCACTGAAGCAGAGGGAAAAAGTGTTGTGGTATATATGAATGAACAATGGGGGAAGTGGAGAAAGAAATAATTATGGAAATAGTCTTAGGCTCAATGCAATGTGTTAGAGCAAAATAAAATGGAATGCATTTAACTGTCACAAAAGTAGAATCAAAGAAACAAGTAGCTACTATAAGAAAATGAAGGAACAAACAACAGATAGGAAGCAATTACAGAGATGCAAAAGCAAGAAATATAAGGTCAAAACAGAACTGGACAAAAAGGACACGTTGAGTGATTCAAGTCCAGAGGTTCTTAAATCACATGCAGGAGGGCAACAAATCCAACTCTATAGAAGGGGAGAGGAGGCCAAGCCTAAGTAAAGGCCAAAGAACAGAAGGTCCAGCTCAGCAGGAAACCCAGGAGAGCAGAGCTATTCAAAGGCAGAGATGGAGGTGGAAGAGAGGGGTTCAATACCCAAGGGAACATAAAGGAATGAGCATGGGCTGTCAAAGGGAACCTGGAAAATAGAAAAGGCTCCTCACATGATCAAAAGGAAAAAGAAAAAATAAACAGAATGAATAGGATACAAGAGGATGTGGTACAGCAGCAGAAAACTAAACTTAAAAGAGGGAGGGAGGATCCTGAACCAACAGTACTCAATAGCAGAATGGCCACCATTTTCAAAAATGGCTTGCATGTAGAGGCAGAAAGCATGCAGAAAAATGGAGAGGGGAGATGGTTCATTTGACAAGGAAGAATAATTTGGAAGAAGATAGACAACAGTGAACCTATATGCCCCAAACTAGGATACAAGGAACGTTTACAGTAGTTCTTTGAAAAATGGACTCAAATAAAAAGGGATGGAGTGGAAATCACTGGAAGGGATTTCAATGTCACAAAAGATCCCAAGAAAGAAAGGTTGTTGGGTAAAAGACAGTACAGTGTAATGATGAAAGGTATCAGAAAGAAGCATGAAACAAGAAGTGTATAAGGGCATATTAAAGGAAAGACACCATGAAAAAAGCAAGTACATATTTACCAGAAACTGTCTGAGTAAAGCCAATAGACTGGACAGAATACTAAGGAAACTGGAGACTCTAAACTAGTGGAGGAACTAGAAATCTAGGAGAGATACAAACTAGACCATGCAGCAGTAGCAATGACAATAAGAAAGAGGAAAAAATGAGAGGGGTTAGGATGGAGATGGGCAAGCAAAACATGAAAATATCAGAAAAGGAAGCAACAATTACAACTGATAAAGCAGTCGTTGGAAGAAAACACTATAGAAAAAAACAAGATGGGGAAAATACTAGTCAAATTGAATCAAAGCAACAAACGGAGGAACATCATAAGATAGGACTGGTAGAAAAGAAGGCAAGATGAGGAGGTGATAAATCTAGAAAGAGAACCAATCTAGATATAAAGGCAAGTGTGGAAATACGGCATAAGCAGAGAAGCACCAAGGACAGAGGAAGCAGCAATAAAACCTGAACAAGAAGGAAAGGTAACAACTGCAATAAAAGTAGACCAATGATAATAGAAAGATGACTGAAGGATAACCTGTGAGAAATAGAAGATACAACTAGCCAGGTGGTATTAAAAAAGAAAAGGTGAAAAAGGTACCAAGCATTAGAGGAAAAGAGGGAGAGACTAGAGATGAGGACAGTAGGGTTAAAGCAGCCTGCAGGGAATACTACCAACAGATATAATAGGAACAGGAGAAGGGAAAAACACACTGGGTGGTCACAGACAGAAGGGAGCGGTACCAAGTAGAAGGAATATAGAGAGAGAAACTGAATTCAAAAATCATAAATGAGGAGACAAAAGAGTCAGCCCCAGACTGATAGCTGGTACACTTCTACTACTGGGTTGGAGAGGCAGCATAGATAATTATGAAGGAGGGCTATGAAAGAATAGCTGAAGCAGACACAATAATAGACACCATGAAAAGAGCCAATTGGTGACTCCATAATAGGAGGGAAGGCAAGATGGAAATACGCGATTATTGATCAAGCTCCTTAATAGAAATGGACATCAGGTTGATGACAAAAGTGTTAGCAAGGAGACTGGATAAGATTTTGCCAAGAATAATGTATGAAAAGTGGAATGGTTTTAGGAAAGGAAGAAAGATAGAAATGAATTGGTGGACACTAACTGAGTTTATGAACAGAGAACAGCAAAATGGGAGAAAACAGGCAATGTCTGGCTCTTTAGACCTGCAAAAGGCCTTTGACACAGTTAGATGGGAATTCTTCTGGAAGATTTTAGAAGAAAGTCAAATGTGGAAATTTTATAGGAATGACAAATGCAATTTATGTGAGCCAGAAATAGAAGTAATGGTAAATGGAGGAGTTCCACGGCATTGAAAGTAGGGAAGGGGACTTGATGAGGTGCTCTCTCTCAACATGGCTGTTCACACTAATTATAGAAGAGCTGGCAAATAAAGTGAGGAAAAAGCACAACTGGAGAGAAGAACAGGAGTACAGCCAGGATTCGTAATGTACCCATGGTTATGTTGGAGAATGTTGAGATAGCCATAGACAACATAATGCCAGTTTTGTGAGGTCTCAAGGGTGTCAGGACTTAGATGCACCCAAAAAAAAGACAGTGTTGGCTGGGTTAAGAGAAGGAAAAGGAAAGAGAGGAGCGTTGTACATTTAGGAATAAAAACAAATGTCTGAGGCTATATGTAAGAAGTGCTAAGATACAAATTAATTTGGAGACAGGAAAAGAGAAAATTCAGGGGATACTCTAGATGGCAGTTTATGAAACATGCAGACAATTATGCATAATAAATGTTTATAGAATGATGATTTTCCTATTTGTAGCACATGTTCTAAGAAACTTGCAAGTGGACCCTTTAGACACCAAACTAATAGAATTACAGAAGGACTTAGAAGGGTAGATTGAGAAAGGGAAAAGGAGAATGGTCTCAAAAACAAGCTAAAAATTAGTAGGAAAAAGGGGGGCTGAGGACCCCCACACATAGAGATACAGGCTTTAGCATATAACCTATTTATGTGGATATAGGGGAAGAAGGAGACCAAATACAAGAGGGGAGAAGGCAAATAGGATGGTGGAAAAATATACAAGAATGAATGAGGAGGCAATAAATAGATGGGGCAACATGACATGAAGACAATGGAATGGAAGTGACATATGGGATGAAGAAGGATGGAGTACTTTCATGGGAAGGAACAAGTAGAAAAATGGAAAGAAAAGGGATGAGGAGAGTGGACAATTATAAAAATAAGAGAAAGGAGGAGCTACAGTATTCAGTACTCTGCAGGAATTAACATGGGGTTTGACTTAATACAAAATGAATGGTGGTCGTATACCAGTCTGAGAGAAAATGGCTGCAAATGACGGAGAAACAGAAACCAAGGAAAAGAAAAGAATAGAAAGGAGAGAAAGGAAAGGAATGCAGCATGGAGAAATGGAGAAAAGAGGAATGTGAAAAACAAGAATGACTTATGAAGACCTGGGGGAGTGGAGGAAGTCACAAAGAATTAGATAGTGTAAGGTTGGGAGAAGGAAGAAGGGTAGCAGGCCTGTTAAGCTGAATAGCAGAAAAGCCTCAAAATATAGGTGTAGAAAATGCATGGGGTAAGAGAGATCAGATATTACGAGTCTTGCACAGAGGGTTATATAAGGATGGATGGAAGGAAAATGGATTTGAGATGTTGGAGATACATGATGGAAAATGCAGGCATGAAACATTCTTAGATTAGTACTAGGTTAACTGCTGTTATGGAACATTTTGTAAGCCTAGCCAATTACCTCATGTAAGAGTCAAACCCTGTACCTTGTGTCTGTAAGGCAAACACCTTAACCATTATACCAACCTCTCACCCTAATGTCTAGACAGATGGTCTGGAAATCTGGAAGTGGAGATATGGAAAAAAAGGGCAAAACTCCTGAGAATTTTCCAAGTGCGGTATAATTAATGAAGAGGGGAGGTTGACAGGAAAATGAAACACAGGTAATAAGACTAACGGCAAAAGAGGTGAGAAGTAGCCCAAAAATGGAAAACAAGGAGCAAGTGAGAGAAAAAAGAGCTGGAGTGGATATTTCTACAAATTATAACAAGAAGTATAAATGAGAAGAAAATGAGAAGACTGGGAGAAAACGAAAGTTAAAAATGGAAGTTGGCGATCAGTTACTACTAGTCAAAAGGTGGGATGGGGGGGGGTTGAAAGAAACATAAATAGTAATGAGAAGCAGGGAACCACTGCTATAAAATAAATAAGTGCACCATGCTTGAGAATTTCACAGTACATAATTACAAATAGATCTAAAAAATAAAGTAAAAAAGTATCCTTGTATACCCTACATTTGCTTGTCCAAGGTGCATCCTCTCCAATACAAACAGAAATATTTTCTTTTTTTTTAGCCAACTAAAATATATTCCTAGGTTCCTTGAAATGAGTATATCAACCTGTCCCAAAGAAAGGCTTAAAGAGGAGCATAATAATTGCAAAAGTTATCTAGAATTGACAAATAATAAAACTCTCCTTTACTTTTATATATTCACTAGTATATAAAGAAAATGTCTGGGATTATAGCTGTTTTCTAAGTATGCATGCTCTATTATGCAAACTTTTTTATATTTTTCTGTCATATATATTATTGAGAAATGAATAACTAGAACATTTTTTCACATTGTTTTATTGTCTAAATATACTAAATATATCTAAAAGTATATTACAATTTTATGTATATTCCAAGTAATGTGTTTACTATGATTTCTAGTTCTGTGCCATTTTGTGAACATGTGACTAATTTAAACTAAGACATCTAAGGCCCCTGAATGTCAAAGTCTCAAAAGACCAAAATGTCCAAAATCAAATTTTTTTTGTATGCAATTCACATGTACCACCTATCTTTTAATATGCCTACCAGTCCAAGGTTACAAAATTTCATAGAAGAGGAAGAAGGTAAAAAATAGAAGTAAACCTCACCTTCTTCCTGTTCTTCAACTCCAAAATTCAGTCAGTATACAGCCTAGGCAGAATCAATATAAATAAACATCAACTACATGATGCTTACAACTTATTTTGATGTTCTGAGATCTACTGTACAACAATTTCCCTGTTGTCTTCATTGCCTGATAAGCTTTATGTTTATTTATACTGCTATGTCTGTTCTTTTAGTATCTTTTTTCATATCCATAATGCTTTCTTTCTAATTTTGCTGTGTGTCTTCACAATGTTATACATTCTGTGAAGTTAGATTACTGTATCATTTTTTGTTTGTTTCTAATTTCATTGGCCCAGTCATGGATGAAAAGTCTCCCTAGAATAGCTTAACTGTCTAACAAATCAATATATAAAAATATTTAACAAAATGCATACATAATCAAGAAAATAATGTTTTCTGTTACACAGTTCATAGCTTTTATGTTGTGGCCTCTAGTCAGAGATGCATGCTAGTATTTAATGCATTCATCTCCAGTTTATGTCATTTTCTCTGCTTTATTCTTAGCATGAAACAGATATAGGTGCATAATTTCCATCCAAACTAAATTTTACATGCTGAGCTGTGGCAGATTCAATGAAAACACAGAAAAAGCACCCAGGTGTTTTGATTGATATCATGTAAGAAGAGCTTACTATCTCTTCAGTGGGGCCAACAAGGCTATTATTCATTACAGAATCAGCAAACAGAAAGACAAACATGTTTTATAATTACATTTAATCATGGATCTGAAGGACACTTGGACCTTTTTGTATAGCAGAGTGGGTTTAATTCTTCCTTTGTGTTTTATTTCTGTGAATCCAGCTGCATATCTACATCCCATTTGTGGCAATTAGTTGAGATAATTTCATAATTACATCCTCTCTACAGTCTTCATCATGCAAATGGAAATGATTCTTACATATTCCCTGGCAATACAATATATCTGCTGGACCGAGTTTTACAAGTGTTTCTGAGACCTTTCTGGCTGGATCTTCTCCTGCGTGTGGATTGTAGTTCTGCAGTTTTCCATGTTATTGTATGATTTTCTCTGCAATGCTCTTTCTATATACATATGTGTTCTTCTTGTCTTTTGCCATATGTGAGAAATTACTGAACGTAGTGAGAGTAAGATGTTACTTGAGGGTCAAGCTTTGGCTAGGTGGGGTTATAAACACTGGCATTTTCAGCAAGACATGCTGGAGTAGCCATGGGGGGGAAATGTTGCAACTCAGATGAATTAACAAGTATTTCATTTTTTGCCTAAAAATGTTTAAATAACAACTACAGAAGTCCTTACAGCTCTGAACAATTGTAAAGCACAGAAAAAAACTCTACAGCAAAAAAATCAGAAAAAAAAAACACAGAGTAACGGACACTGGCCTTATTCCTCCTCAGAATGTGTACATTAGCCTTGAGACCCATTCAGCCCTGCATAGCTAATGATGCATGACAGAATGGGAATGGCTGACTAATACTAGTAGTTTCCATGGTATACGTTACAGTATATAAAAGTGCCTGATTTTTTGCCATTTTCTAGAAGTTACTCTGTGGCACATTGTGAACTCCAACTATAGCATATATCAAGGGTATGTAAATAGTATTTGTGGAGTTAAGAACATAAATAAAAAGCAATAATAATGAATATGCTTTGTTAAAGTATTTAATCCTAATGAAAGCTTCATACGGAATTTCTTCAAAACATACATTCCAATTTATATAGTTATTATAGAGAGCTAAATCCTAAAAGAAGCTCTCATCTCTATGCTGCAAAGGGATAAAGCCCTGAATGCGCACAAGCTGGCCACTTTGGTTAGCAAAAATCAAAACAAAGCCACTGATACTAACGTAGGACAGTTTAAAACAATTTAATAACAATCCAGGAAAATCCACAAAATAATGTACAGAGCTTTCAGGTATCAAATAGCCTTCCTCGGTGCTAATAACATCAACCCAGTAAGCATTTCTTTTAAATTGTGAGAATTAATTACAAAGACCAATAAAAACAGAGCAGCAAACATTCAATGCCTAACAGCTTAAAGCCACAGCAAAATAAAATACAAAAATTGAAGCATAAAAATTCAAACATAAAAAAATTGTACTTAATAGTAAAGACACTGTAGAGTTATTAAATTAAATTAGTTTATATAATTACTTGTCTAGCTTTAAGTACATATTTAATAGAGACAGTTTGATTTATGCCATGGGAGTAATCTGCCCCCAAATGTAAGATCCAGTTATACTCCTTGTTCTCTAGTTTAGTATTGTTTAGTATTCATATCACCCCTTCTCACAGATTTTATCAAAAAATCAATGATTCTAAAGCTAAAGTTATGCGTAGTGTTCTCAGATATATGTTTAGCAAGTGAACTGCTTATAACCCCCCACCTGATATCTGAGTTATGTTCAATAATCCTATCTTTTAGACATCGGGCTGATTTACCTACATAAAAACCTTTGCACTTTGTGCATGTAGCTAGGTATATTATATTGTTACTATTACATGTAGCATAACAACTGAAGGGAAAGGCAGCACCAGTCACAAGATGTATAAAGACATCATTCTTCTCAATATATGTGCAACAACAATTGAAACATGCAAATGTACCTTGCTTTATATTCTTTCTCTTAGCCGTGTTATCCTACATATCTTTATAACATAACCTATTTTTCAAATTAGAACAATTTTGATATGCAAATGTTGGAGTTTCATTGATAACTCTATATAACTCGGGTAAAGTTCTAAGTATTTCCCAGTTATCAGATATAACCTTTCTAATCCCATATCTGCATCTATTATATGTAGTTATGTATCGAACACTACTTTGTTGGTCTGTAATCACAGTTCTAACAGGTTCACTAAGTGCATCATTAAAGTACTGTCTAGTTAATAAATGCCTTGTCTCCAATACGTTATTTTTAACAGTAACAAACATATCTTTTTCATTCTTTTTCATGACCCCTTTTAGTGAATGCTTGTACAGTTTCATCAATCTGCTTTACATATTCTAAATCATTAGTGTTGAGCCTACTCATGCATGTTACCTGTGCCTTGACAATCCCTTTAAAGATGTGCGGGGGATGCATACTTTTTCTATGCAGATATTTATTTCTCTGTGCATCTTTTTTAAAAACAGATGCTTGTAACTCAGATCCTTCATATTTGATGTTAACATCCAAAAATTCTATTTTATTGGAGGAATAACACATTCATTCTCACACTTTAAAAGAAACCCATACTGGGTTGATGTTATTAGCACCGAGGAAGGGTATTTGATACCTGAAAGCTCTGTACATTATTTTGTGGATTTTCCTGGATTGTTTTTAAATTGTTTTTAACTGTCCTGTGTTAGTGTCAGTGGCTTTGTTCTGATTTTCATACATTTTTTGACACTGCACTTTTACTCTGGATACTGTTTTGGTTGTTGGACAGAACACTTTGGTTATCAAGCCAGTGTGCTGAAGGACCTGCATAAGTATAAATGGAAGTGCATGGACGATGGATCATTCATAGCAGGTGGCTGTTTGTGCTAGGCCTCACTGCACGATTGCCTCTTATTGAAGAACAGTTACAGGAGCAGCAGTTTACTAAAGGGACAGCTGTACAGACTATCAAGCAGTGGGCAAGCACTGCATCTGGGCCAGGAAAGTGGATGCAGGTACACACTATAGGCCTTCCTTCAGCATTATGCCATCCAGCAGTTGGAAGGCTGAGAGTTAGGCTTGCTGATAAAACTTAGCTGGCCACAGAAGATGGTCCACACCTTCTGACTTTTCTTCATTTTTCGGGTTAATTAAGTCATGCAGGAAGAGGAACACAATGGTCATAAAGAAGGAATAAGTAGCTGAGACTGGGAAGGGCAAAGGTAAATATACAAAAAAAATCACTTAAAATATTTCTGTAGCTAAAATGATTGTTTAAGTCCTGTGAAACACAAATATTACCTTGGAATATACAGTTAGTTTGAATACCTAAGACTGACTCAGTAGAATGTGTTTTACATTTAAATCAGTTGTATGCTTAAAACCATAGGTAATATAACCAGGGACACACCACAAGTGACAAGCTCAGAGTAGTAAAACTTGTATGTTCTGAGTCCATTAATAGTATTAAGGCTGATTGTTGATATATCAGTTTGTCATGTTTGACTGAAGCTGTTGTTTATGCATTGATATGGCCCTGTGGCCTCACTTATATCAATGACACACATAAATAGTTTAAGTCTAGAGTGCAGATACACATTTATAAATATTTTGAACAACAGGGAAACTAGTTATGTGGTGCTGCATTCTTTTAATGTACATACCTCCAACACTGCTGGTACCACTGTGTCTATGGCAGAGCATTGTCAAATAAATGCTAGCAGTGGTGATAGTATAAAGAAGCTAACTTTATAATTATTTTATTTTATTTATTTAACATTTGCTAACTGGGAAAGTCTGACTTGGAAAAAAACTATTTTCAGCAGAGGCCCTGGGAGAAATGCTCCAGATGCATGTCTTTATAACATGGGAGGAAACCCACATGAATGCAGGGAGGACATGCAGATTCTGCACAGAAGACACACCAGATGAGAATCAAACCAGAGAACCTTTTGCAGTGAGGTAACAATACTACCACTGCACCACTGCACTGTGCATTGTTAATTAGTCCATAATTAAGTTTAAAACACTGGTACCAAATAGGTTAAATGTTGATATTTATCAGAAATCCTTGCTAAATGGATTAACTAATTGTCTTAATTTATTAGTTGTGTTTTTAATTGTTCTTTTTATTTACATTTTTTTCATGTTTGCATTTTATTCCCATTGAGGCCTTTTGAGTGAAGCACTAAAACGTTATGATTTAATAAAAGTATTTTCTTACAGTTGTCATTGTTATATATTATTTTTCTTTGTTGTCATGGCCTTTGGTATTTTGGGTACCTTTAATTCTATGGACTTACTGATAGTTTTAAGGAACAACTCTATTCAGAAAAGAATGGATGAAATTTTATAACCAGGTACCTCTAGTACAAATGTTGATGGCTTATCTGATTGTTAATTTTCTGCTCCTTTTCATGGATTTAATAGAATGTTGGATCTCTTTGCTTCTTTGTGACCATTACATATAGAGGATTTACCAGAGGAATTCTTGGTTTCTTTCTATAAACTCGAGAGATTGTTTTTGTAAGAGGATAAGGTATTATATACTGTCCTTGAAAAAGTATGTTGAATTGAATATCACTCCATGTGGTTTACGTATTTGTAAGTTACCCACTTGTCCTTTTCAAGATAATAATGAACAGGAAAATTGTCTTTTTTGTTTTTTTTTTTATTTATTTGTTTTTAATATTCAAATTTTACTTCAATTGAAGGTCTTTTGACTGAGGCAGTAGGATGTTACATTTTAATAAACGTTTTCCCTTCCAGTTGTCATTGTAAAATTTGTTATTATAAAACTGGCATTTAATATACAGAAGAGAAAGCAAAGACCCATATAATAGGCAAGAATTACAAAGAACAACAGCTGCAGACCAAAAGTACAAATTTATTTCACTCTTCAGAGTGAAATAAATTTGTACTTTTGATCTGCAGCTGTTGTTTTTATCTGTTTTTTTTTTTGTTTGTTTGTTTTGGTGGTTTCTGAAGAATTGCAAAGAACACCTTGAGTTGTGATATTGAAGAGGTCATAAAAGAAAACCTGATGGACATGAGCCATGGAAGACATAACTAAATGTACACCATATCAAATTTAGACACAGGGGTACAAATAAGATCCAGATGTTGCGATACAGTGTTAAGTTAAATTATAAGTAAGAACAGGAGATGTAGGAAATGTTTTCTCTAGATATTGCTATTTAAAGGCTCAGTAAGACAAACAAAGAGCAGGCTAAGTAGATCCCACTGCACTAACACCTGGGTACTAACTGAAGAAGCTACAATGATATCATAAGAAATATAGATGCTGGTCCCGGATTACTATTCAGTTTTCAGTGTTCCTTATTTCCAGTGGGAGACTGTCTGGAGTGGAGGGTTTTGGAGAGAAAATGGCCCTGCTTCCCAGTCTGAAGTTGTTCTTGGGCAGTAGGTTTATAGGTTCATATGAGGTTACTAGGCTAGTGGACCTAGAGCCTTTACAAGCCTAGCCATGTTAATCCCAAGTTGCCTCAATTGTTCTTGGTTAGATGGACATAATTTACAGATCGAGTCTATGATAAACACCAACTAACCCTGTCCATGAGGGACATTGGTGCCATCCCTGGGATGAATTTGAAGTCTCCCATCCATTTGTCCAGGTTGTGCTGGAATAGGTTCAGTGAGTAGCTCTGCTTCACGTGAATTGGAAGTTTATTCCAGAGTAGTGGCAATCTCTGGGAGATATAGCTGTCTCCCTAGCATGTCCTGTTAATGTCACAGGCTAGGTTAAGATCATTAGACTGAGTGGCTCTTGTGGCATTTGACTGGCGGATGTGCAGCATATCCTTCAGGGCAAGTTCAGAGACTGCCCTGTAGGCCATGCACAATTCGCCTCTCAGTAGTCTGTACGACACAGAGTACAGTGGCAAGGCTTTCAGTCTGTCCATGTAAGTCATGGTTTGGAGATCTTGTATTTTCTTGGTGAGAAACCTCTGAGGGCTCTCTAGCTGTTGCAGGTGACTGGGAAGGTACATGCCGAGGGGAGTATTGTACTCTATTAATGATCTGATGAGAGTCGAGTATAGTGGAGTTATAACATCCTTAGACCTGGATGCATTGCCCTTACTTATGAGGTGCACAATGTAGAAGGCTTTCCTTACAACTGTGGAAACTTTGTAGTTGAAGTTCAGATTGCTATCTATCTGTGTTCCCAGATTTCACACCACTGAGCTTGAACTTAGGGTGGATGCTGTCAGTGTTGTAATTAGCAGGGAATTCTGCTTTGCCAAAGGGGATAATAATGCACTTTTCTGTGTTTAGTTTTAGGCTGTGGCTTTGGCAACAGTTATTTGTCTGTATTAGCCTCTCCTGTAATATTAACATCATTGGGGAACTCAGTGATTGCACCCAGTTTGCAATCAGCGTACTTGTTAAGCCAAAGCCAGGCTACTTTAGACTTGGCTTTCAAGAAATAAATTCCAAACAATAAAGGGCCCAGAACAGATTTTTGTTGTATGCCACTGGTGATAGGTCTAGTGGTAGAGGTAGAATCACCAACTTTGACAGTATGTGTTCTGTTGGAGTGACAAATGGCTGCCCATCTAGTGATGTAAGGGTTAATCCCCAGCTGGGAGAGTTTCTCAATGGCACTTGAGTGAGGGATTGTGTCAAAAGCCTTGGCTAGGTCAAGATAGGCAGTATGCATTGTCATACCTTCATCAAGGGCTTTGGTGACTTTCTCAAAGAACTCTACTAGGCTTAATAAGCATGATCTATGCTTAACAAAGCCAAACTGGGATGGGTCTAGAGTTTGAATGTTGCCTATGTCCTTGTTGATAAAGTCCATGATGATTGTTTCCATGGTCTTGCAGATGAGGCTGGTTAGACCTATGGGTTTATAGTTTCCAGGGTCAGTTGACTGCCCCCCTTTGTGCAAGGGGTTTTCATGACACTACACACAGTCACATTATTCAGCCAAGGTTGGATATGAACCAGCTACCTGTTTTATTAAACCATCCATAGAACACCGAATTAGTTGCAAGTGCTTTTAAAAAAACATTTAGAAGCCTCTTTAGGTTATAATCTTTGATTTGTTTTTTGTGATCTGTTAAACTGCTAGTGGTGAACACTTCTAATGCAGCAGTCTAGCAAGTAAACTATTGTAAGATTTGAACTTTATCTCACATCTTCTGATTAGAAAATTAGTTGTTACACTTTGTTTACTAATAAACCATTTTGTTATATTATATAAAGCTCTGGCAAGAAGATATCTTCCAGATTGCTATCCTTGCTTCAGAAGTGTGAAGATATTTTTCTGATGAAGTTATGCTGACCAGTTCACTCTTGAATAACATGATGCAGTGCAGAAATGATTCACGGATTCCTGGCAGATACCCATATATCTGCAGTGAGGGATAGTTTGCTGGTGGTACTATATGTGCTCAAGATACACCAAGTTTCTGTTGCATTATAATGGTTGCAGGGTAAGCAAAGCAACGTGAATTTCAGTTTTGAAATTTTAATTATCAGCTGTTTAAAACAGGTGTTGCTCTTCTAATTTAGCTATGTGATGCTGCAGAATTGTTTGACTTGTAAAGTAGTTTTTTTGTGTTTATGACCGTGTTTATATCTATCTATCTGTATATATATATATATATATATATATATATATATATATTTATATATATAGGTTCATAGGTTCATAGGTTAGTACTAAGCTAACTGCCCTTGCGAGCCATTTTAAGCCTAGCCAATTATTCCTTGTGAGACTCAAACCCTGCACCTTGTGTTTGTAAGGCAAACACCTTAACCATTAGGCCACCCTCCCAATATATATACATACATACACACACACACACACACACACACACACACGTGCGCGCGCACACACACACACACACACACACACACACACACACACATATACATAGATAGATATCAAGTGTTCTGCTGAGTGCTGTATACACTGGAAATGTGAGCTGTCAGTCATCCAACCCCTTTAGTATTTAATCATCTAGAAGGCAAATGGTAGTCACGGTAATGTGATCATTTCAGAAGCTATGTTGTTTCCAGTTAGATACCATGTTTACCAAGGAACTGTATAAGTTGTAACCAATTTTTTATCAGGTTTTAGGCTAAGATCAAAAGCAAGAACATGGATCTGTATTGTAGGTCCTAAGCTACATTACCTGTTTCAGAAAGAGGGATCAGAGTTGCCTCTTTCTAGTGAGTAGAAGTGGTATCAGTATGAGTTAAGGACTTTACTGTGCATTTATAGTGTATATTATCATATGACATAGCAGCAAACATACTGTACACATAAAATGGTAGGAGGCATAATATACATATGAAATGATACAAGGGCTACTATACACATGACATCTTAGAAAGGGTATTGTACACATGAAATGATAGCAGAGACAGTATAAATGAGAAATGGTAGCAGGGAATGTGCACCTGACATGGTAGCAGAGCAGGTAAACAGGAAAGAATGACAAAGATAAGAAAACAAACTGATCTGCAGATAGGAAAAGTCAGAAAGAGTAACATATTATCGTTTGTATGTCAGAAACACAGCATCTGACTATACTCTGAGGAACCTTAATTAACAAACTGTTTGCTGCAAACACTAAAGACTAAAGAGAAGGCACACTATAAACTGATAAAACTAGATTATTTTTACTTGTATCTACTGACTCAGTTCAAAACAATAACTAAATAATAAATAAATAATACAAAAAGAATAACTATGTAAATAAACTAGTAAAAAAAAGGCTGTGATGAAACATACAGTGCCCTGAAATGTAAGTACCTCGAATACTGAAAAATGTTTAAAAAGCCTTCAAAAAAGACTGTTTATAGAGAATATGCCTGCATTAGGTAGTAATGAGTAGTGAAAATGAAACTTAAATTCAGGAAAGACATAAAAATTAGTTGTAAGCATTCAGCTCTTCCAAAATGTAGCCAGAATTTTAATAAATCTGGCCCAGGATTAAATGTTCCTCATGTCAGACTGTGACAGTCTGGGGAGAACACAAATTTCAATGTTAGGACTTCTGCTAAATATAACACAGTTTACAGAATTAATCCCTGTTGGTTAATGATGAGTTATGGGACCTTATAAAGCTTGCATATGACACTGGTTGCATTATGTGTATTACTTTTAGTACTGCATGGACTTCTTGTTCTGGCAAATAATGTTAATTGGCTAGAAATAAATTTGCTGAACTACTATAAACTCCACGCATCAGCCTGAGCTCACTGCTGCAAATCAAAATTAGAGTCTTCCTAATTAATATGTCATAAATGAATAGATACCTGCTGTCTATATGTAAAAGAGACTCAGAGCAAGCAGCTCAGAAAAAAAAGGTGCTACTGTCTTTAATTCCTGTGTCATCTGCTAGGACTAGTGCCACCCCAGTACACAATGGCTTTAGTGGGAAGAAGATGATCAAAGTGCCTGTTTGTATAGAGAAACATTGGTTACAGCACCTCAAAAGGAAAAACAACTTCAACAATTTAAGGATGAAACTTACTGATAGCATTTTAGGTAGTTAGACAAGTGTCTGGTTATAAAATAAATCTCATATTTTAAGGTATTAGGACTACATGTTGGCATACTGATTGTCTTATTTCTTTGAAGCATGACATTCACCTAGCGCTCCAAAAGAAGTGTTACTCAAGGCTGTATCACCAGTGGTTAATATATGGCTGATACAGGGTTTTACCCATTATAATATAGACTCATTTAAGACACAACAGTATAACAGAGCAATTCCAATGAAGTATCCATCTTGATTTTGGTATCTGTTCATAGTTCTCTGAATGCACAGTCTTACTAACTGATCTAGCTGATGCAAAGTAAGACAAGGCCATGTCTCCTACACAAGATGCTAGCCAGAGTTCATTGATGGAAGGATACAGATGCCCACCTACACTGCTACTGTCTCACCCCTGGTGTTTATTACAAGAGAGCTAGTATTTATGTGGTCAAGGGGAAAAGGAGTTACAATATGCTCATATATCCATTTTTTTGATGCAATCAGTAAGGCATCCTTTCATATAGTAAATGTGCCTCAGTTATGCAGTTTAACAGGCAGGTTATAAACTGATGAGGTATCTCTGTCACTAGACAAAGGTTGATGATTTTCATAAAATTAGCAATGCATAAGCCTTTCATTGTCAGATAAGTACAAAATCTAAATATGAAGAAGAGTGTTAGCCAGTCTAGGAGACAGAAGGGGGAAATATGTCTGACATCTGCTAGTTATAAAGCAAAACAAGTTCTAGAAAGAAAAGTCAAGGGATTAAAGTAAGACAAAGAGAAGAGTCCTGACAGCAGATCTCGTGAGATCTCCTAGCATGTGCAGTTACAGACAGCTGGGCAGAACTCTTTCATTACTTTGGAAATAAGTCATGTTTATCCCTACCTTGAAGAAACCAGCACTAAACTCTGATGTACTTGGTAATTTTTTGCCCATTCTCTAACCTTTCATTTCTAAGAGAGGTCATTCAAAACGTTGTTTTAAGCAGTTTCAGTCTCATCCTATAGATACTGGACTCCTGGACCAATTTCAGTATGGAGTTCTCACTTACCTCAGTAAAGAAACAGCCCTTATCCAAATATTAAATTATTTCCTGAAGGCTAGAGACCAGCATATCCATCCATACTAGTCCTGCTGCATCTCTCGCAGCATTTGCTGACTATGGCCTATTGATTTATTCTTTAAAGTCTTACTGTGATCTCTCATTCATCGGTTTAGATTGGTTCACATCATATTTATCAATATAAGCTATTTCTAAAGGGTTTTCAGTCTAGAACATTTCTTCCACATTCCTATTAGATTGTGAAGTTCCACAAAGTCCAAGTGCAGGTCATTTATTGTTCATAGTTTATATGCTTCTATTGGAAGGCCTTATTGAAATGTGGGAGTAGCATACATATCTCTCTACCTTGAAGCATTAAAAAGCATAGCACTGGATTTTGAAAATCATAGCACAGGGACAGAATCTTCTTCAAGGTAGGGATAAACATGACTTATTTCAAAAGTAATGAAAGAGTTCTGCCCAGGTGTCTGTAACTGCACATGCTAGGAGACATAATTCAATTTAGAATAGCCATGGAGAGGATCATCATGGAACTCATAAACAAAGACATTGGGGACCTACAGACACTAGATCCTACCCAATTCGGCTTTGTCAAGGGCAGATCCTGCCTCTTGAACATGGTTGACTTTTTTGAAACAGTCACCAAGGCCATAGATGAAGGGAAGGTAGTCCACACAGCCTATCTGTACCTCGCAAAGGCATTTGACACAATACCCCACTCGGGCATCATAGATAAGCTATCCAGCTTAAATATAAACCCCTATGTCACAAGATGGGTTGCTAACTGGCTCAAAGACAGAACCTACAGAGTCAGAATTGCCAGGGCTATGTCAGACTCGAAACCGGTTACAAGTGGTGTCCCACAAGGCTCTGTTCTGGGACCTCTCTTGTTTGGCATATACTTTTCCGAGGTACAGGCCAAAACGGGAGGACTATGGCTGACCAAGTTCGCAGATGACTGCAAACTTGGCGCCATAATTGACTCTCCAGCTGACACGAACATCCTCCAAAAAGATCTCACAGAGATGGATAACTGGTGCCAGAGCCATGGCCTAAAGCTAAATGCCAAAAAGTGTATAGTCATACCCTTTGGCAAAAACAAAGTGCCCACAAATTACCACATAGGTGGTAACCCATTAAGTACAGAAGAAGTAATTAGGGACCTGGGGACCCAAGTTGATAGCAATCTCTCCTTCGACAACCACATTGCCAAAGTGGTTAGAAAGACCTTCTACATAGCCCACCTTATCATGAAAGGATTCACATCTAGATCAAGTGAGGTAATAGTGCCCCTTTATTCATCCCTCATCAGGCCCATCATAGAATACAATGGCCCTTTTGGGATGTACCTTATCCGACACCTGCAGCAACTAGAAAGAACCCAAAAGTACCTCACAAAGAGGATTAAGGGACTCCAACAGATCCCATATGCTGCCTGGTTAAAAAAACTCCAGCTCTACTCAGTTGCATACCGCCTACTTCGTGGCGATCTATGCCTGACATACAAAGCTATGTCCAACCCAGAATTAATGGACATGCTCCACCTCAGAAAATCTAAATCCCTCAAAACCACGCACTCGAGGAACTTGAACCTCAGCACAGAAATAAATAAAACATGCTGGAGGGACAGATTCATAACCCAGAGGCTCCCTTCGCTCTGGAATAGAATCCCAGTCCATGTTAGGCAGAGCACCTCACTGACTCTCTTCAAGAGGAATCTTGATGAGTGGATGGGAGATGGTAGGTTTTCCCCGGGGATTACTTCTGTGTCACTACTAGACAGAGGCACAGTAAACTAACCTTAAAAAGGGCACAGCAAACTCAAATCAAAGGGTGGCGAAAGCCAAACACACTCGGCTAAGGCTTATAAATGCCCCAGGGCAGATAGCCTAGTATGAACCTATGAACCTATGAACCTATGAAAGATGAGCACTTTCTTATTTTTCACAATAGAAGGTATTTACATATTAGACCCTAAATATTTAGTGGTAGTGAATCTTTTATTTTGCTTATATTATTTATTTAGTAATGCATGCAATTATAACCAGGTTTGACTTTATGATGAACATCTGAAATCTAGAAGGCACACAGCTAAATTTGAGGGACAAAATCATAGCATTCTAAATAAACTGTAGCAGTTAAGATATATGATAGCATTGTATAGTGCTGCAGATTATTGATTTACCTGTCCTTTCCTCAGGTGGAAACTGCATGCTTCAGTGTATTCCAAAGATGACCATCTTGAAGACATGCATTCAAGACTGTTTTGTAATAGACTGAAATTGAATGCCTCCCAAAGAGATATGATTATAGTGCATGCTACTCTGAGGGATTTATGTTCCCCTTCACTTCCTATTATACTTTCTATGAAATGAACAAGCGTGTCTCTGTTTGGTAAACTGCATAATTAGGCATTATCCTAGACCACAAGTTGGCACTACAGCCTCAATTGTTAGCTGCTGTAAAGTCTTGATGTTTCCATTTAAGAAACATATCTGGGATGAACCACTTTCTATTTCAAGCTGACTCACTACTACTGCATGTCTTAGTTTCAACACAGCAGGCTTACTGCAATTCCCTTTGCCTGGTACTGCCCAACAATGAACTGGGCCACCTGCAGTTAGTACTTACTGGTCCTAGTCATTAGCAGTGTACTACTCCTGTTCTACAAGGTCTGCACTGGCTGCTAGTTCAATTTAGAATAGTCTTTAATGTTCTGGTGTTGATGTATTTATCTATGCATGACTTAGATTCCCATAGCCTGACTAAGGTCTTATACTCAACCATTTAGGATCTGTGAGTGGTTCTACAGGTGTGTCATGAAAACTCCGGTGTTCATTCTATTGCATAACAAGCAGCACATCTATGGATTTTATTACCTCACTAACTAGGGGAATGCCCATCACTGTCTGGCTTCTGCAAATCTCTATAAATGAGTATTTTTGACATCGCATATGAAGGGGTATGATAACATATTATAGTTGAATTTAGTTTTGTATTAAGCATTTGATTGTTTTATATTTTCTATTACCTGATAATCTGTGTTTACTTCTTCTTTGCACATGGTATTTTTTTTGGAAACACACCTAAATAAAATTGGAACTGAAGTTGGTCAGTCGAGTCCTCGGCAGTGTGCTTCAGGAGGACTAGAAGGAGTGTATGACAATGCCACTCCATAAAGGAGTTCTACAACCATACAGGCCTGTAGCCTGAATTCACCAGCACAGACAGTTATGAAAACAATACTGAGCAGACACACTAGCTGGTTTTCTATACAGCAACAAAATTCAGAATAACTAAAAACATGCATTCTGGAGAATAGGCCATTTCAGTCCATAATAATTAACTTATATGGCTGAATTATCCAGAACATGACAAAGCAACTACACTCAGTACTGCATACTTCACCTCAGTAAATACTTTAATTCAGTCCCTTACAGGAGGCTGATATGCAAACTGAAGGGACTTGGAGTAGGAAGTAAGCTAACTAAAGTATATACACATGTATAGGAAGCAGGGAGAAAAAGCAGTCAATAGGGAAAGTTAGGGAAGTTATTCCAAGGAACAGAAGTAGTCAGAGGGATTTTTCAAATTTACTCCTAGAGTCATAGTGATCTTTGTCATATTTGAATTAGATATTTTGAGAGGTTATTGAAAAATAAATCAAAACATTTAGGATAAAATCAAGGCAAAGCAGACAGTGGTGAATGGAGAGCAGGCCTTCAAAAGGATATGAAGAGGCTGGCAGAAGGATTTAGAAAATAGTATCTAAAGTTTAATGCAAGGAAGTACCTGGACTCTAATAATCTGAGTATCAGGAGTGATCTGAAAAGATTACAGCAGAAAAAAAATAATTTGATTGCTTACTCAAGTAAACAAAATAAATAATCACAATTAAATTACTTAATAAACTTACTTTATGGTAGAATGTGTAATAAGAAACAGCAAGGTTTAGACTAAATAAGCTATATCCAATGATAATGAGATGTTGGGTGTTGTTCTTAGATGAAAAGACACCAGGAATACAGAAATTACATCACCTCTCTCTCTCTCTATATATATATATATATATTTATATATATATATATATATATATATATATATATATATATATATATCTATATATATATATAGGTTCATAGGTTCATAGGTTCATACTAGGCTATCTGCCCTAGGGCATTTATAAGCCTAGCCAGAATGTGTTTGGCTTTCGCCACCCATTTTAAATTTATTTTGTTATGCCCTTTTTCGAGGTTAGTATACTGTGCCTCTGTCTAACAGTGACACAGAAGTGATACCCGGGGTAAACCTACGATCTCCCATACACTCATCAAAATTCCTCTTGAAGAGAGTCAATGAGGGACTCTGCCTAACCTGGACTGGGATTTTATTCCAGAGTGAAGGGAGCCTCTGGGTTATGAATCTGTCCCTCCAGCATGTCCTATTTATTTCAGTGCTGAGGTTCAAGTCTCTTGAGCGCGTAGCTCGATGGGATTTGGATTTTCTGAGGTGCAGCATGCCCATTAATTCTGGGTTGGACATGGCTTTATACGTCAGGCACAGATCGCCTCTGAACAGGCGGTATGCCACTGAGTAGAGCTGGAGTTTCTTTAACCAGGCAGCATATGGCATCTGTTTGAGCCCTTTGATCCTCTTGGTGAGGTACTTTTGGGGTCTTTCCAGTTGCTGCAGGTGTCTGGTAAGGTACATCCAAAAAGGGGCATTGTACTCAATTATGGGCCTGATGAAGGATGAGAAAAGAGGCACGATGACCTCCCCTGATCTAGATGTGAATCCCTTCATGATTAGGTGTGCTATATAAAATGTTTTTCTAACCACTTTGGCCACGTGGTTGTCAAATGAGAGATTGCTATCAACTTGGGTCCCCAGGTCCCTAATTACTTCTTCTGTACGTAATGGATTACCACCTATGTGGTAATTTGTGGGCACTTTGTTTTTGCCAAAGGAGATGACTATACACTTTTTGGCATTTAGCTTGAGGCCATGGATCTGGCACCAGTTGTCTGTTTCTATGACGCCCTTTTGGAGGATGCTTGTGTCGGCTGGAGAGTCAATTATGGCACCCAGTTTGCAGTCATCTGCGAACTTGGTCAGCCACAGTCCTTCCATGTTGGCCTGTACCTCCGAGAAATATATACCGAACAAGAGAGGTCCCAGGACTGAGCCTTGTGGGACACCACTTGTAACTGGTTTGGAGTCTGACATGGCTCCAGCAATTCTAACCATGTGGGTTCTGTCCTTGAGCCAGTTTGCAATCCATCTAGTGACATAGGGGTTTATATTTAAGCTGGTGAGCTTATCTATAATGCCCGAGTGGGGTATTGTATCGAAGACTTTTGCGAGGTCCAGGTAGGCTGTGTGGACCACCTTCCCCTCGTCAATGGCCTTGGTGACTGTTTCAAAGAAATCAACCAGGTTTAAGAGGCAGGCTCTGCCCTTAACAAAGCCGAACTGGGTAGGATCCAGTGTCTGTAGGTCCCCAATATCTTTATTTATGAGGTCCATGATGATCCTTTCCATAGCTTTGCAGACCAAGCTAGTCAGGCTTATGGGGCGATAGTTTCCAGGATCTGTTGAGGCACCAGCTTTATGGGGAGGGACCGCTGTTGCTGTGCGCCACTCTTTGGGCACTTATCCTGTAATATGGCTGAGATTGAACAGTAGTTTTATGTTTGGGTTTAGCTCTTCTTGGAGTTCATGTAGGACGCAGCCCGGGACACCGTCTGGTCCCATTGATGCTGTGTTTTTTGCTTTGGAGAGGGCGGCTCTTACCTGAGCATCTGAGATGTCAGGGGGGCAGCACTCTGCTGGGATAGATATTTGCCCTTTTGGTGGGGAGGGGGGGAGTTTGCGCTGAACCTGTCAGCTAGGATGTTGGCAATGTCTGTGGGTTCGGTGTATTTTTTGTCATTTTGGACTAATTCTGAGCATATCTGGGAATTACCACCCAGGTTCCTAACATAACTAAAGAAAGCTTTGTGATTATCCTTAGTGTCCTGTGCAATTTTTCTCTCGAAGCTGGTCATAGACAATTTTATGAGTGCCCGTAGTTTTTTGCTAATACTGATCAGTGATGCCTTCCCTTTTTGGGATTTTGCTCTATCATTTAGTAGCTTCCTCCTTCTATTGTATAGTTTGTTTATGGCTGGGGTCCACCAGACAGGACGTCTGCCTTTGGAGGATTGGGTCTTGGTTTTATTTGGGATCGCATGATCTATGCATTCCTGAAGGTGTTCATAGAATGCGTTTATAAAGGATTTTGCGATCTGGGCTGTATTTCCCACAGGCCCGGGGGCTTTGAAGGATTCCACCTCGGTTTTGAGGAGTGTGAAATTTGCTTTAGAGAAGTTTTTCACTGTGATTTTCTAGGCAGGGGGTGGGGTCGGGATGTGAATATCCAGTGAGATTAGTTTATGGTCTCATCTTACCAGTGAGGCATACACTTCTGGTCTGGAGCATAGAGTCCCCATGTTAGTGATGATCAGGTCCAGTATGTTTTTCCCTCTT
This sequence comes from Protopterus annectens, assembly GCF_019279795.1. Classification (NCBI taxonomy): domain Eukaryota; kingdom Metazoa; phylum Chordata; order Ceratodontiformes; family Protopteridae; genus Protopterus; species Protopterus annectens. The sequence continues at coordinate 1,042,992,142 of NC_056728.1, read as the reverse complement.
GTGGGAGTGGTAACAAGTTGTTCCATAGCATTTGAGTTTATAAATTCTAGGAACCTTTGGGCTAGGGTGTTGGAGCTAGAGTAATGCTCCCAGTCTATGTTTGGGTAGTTGAAGTCGCCCAATATAATGGTGTTTGGAGAGATCTTCATATTTTCCAGTGTTCTCAAGAAGGCAGAGTGGGGTTCCTGGGTTTGGGAGGGTGGTCTGTAGCAGGCTATAAACTGGAAGGCAGTTTTACCCACTGTTAGTTGCACATGGATAGTCTCTAATGCTTCGTGCTTTGCCACCAACCTGGAGGTGTGGGTATCTTTGATGAATATCGATACTCCCCCTCCTTTTGTGGTTTGGTCCAAGTTTTGGGGCCAAAAAGCATGGTATGAGGTATAACCTGGGTAGTGTTGGGGTGCTCTCGGGAGCCCTGAACCAGGTTTCTGTTACTGCACAGATGTTGATGTTCTCCATGCTAAGGAGAGTTTCGAGTGCATGCATCTTGAGGTTTAGACTTCTGGCATTGAGTAGCATTACTCTTAGTTTCTTATCCCTTGTGATACCTATGGAGGTGGGTTTGCCTTTTGAGCCTTGCCTAAAAAAGGCACTATGGGGGTAGCAAGAACCTTTGCCAATATCCGAAAGCCCAGGGGTGACAGGTGCAAGCTGTCCCTAGCGAAGCATCGTGGCTTGTCGAGCATATCATCCCAAGCTGACAGGCATTGGATCCCCTTTGAATGACACCAGTACTTAAGCCAATTGTTGAAATTAATCATCTTGTCTTCATATTGTGGCATTATTCTTGGTGAGGGTAAGATGCTACTCAAGGTCAGGGTCATACCGGCCTTGGCTACATGCTCAGAGAGCTCCTCTATGTCTCTTTTCATGTAGTCCAGGGAGGTACATCTCAGGTCATTCACACCAGCATGGACAATGACTGAGTCATATTTGTACTTGCCTTGGAGTGACCTGAGTGCTTGTGTTATGTGGCGGATCCTAGCGCCCGACAGGCTGCTCACTGTGACCCTCTCCTTGTTCAGCCTGGTGAGCGGGACATCAGTGTGCCTGACGACAGAGTCACCTATTACAAGTGTATCAGGTGTGTTGTTTAGTCTTAAGGGCTGTGACTGTTCGGCACACTGGCTTTGTGAGAAATGTGTTGCCCGTGTTTTGTTTTGGGGTAGCGGTTGCTTGGGTGTCTGCTTTGGAGGTCTCTGCTGCTTAGGTAGATCTTTATTTAGAGCCTCCGAGTATGTTTTTGTGTGATTATGTGTTTGGTTTGCTGTCGTGGTAGGTCTATGTGAGACTGGAATTGTAGTGAGTGTGGTTTCCTTCTCCTCCTGACTGGTTATGCCAGTACTGAGTTGAGAGACCTTAGCCTCCAATTTGGCTATATGGTTGCATCTCTCACATGTGTTGGAATTTGTTGGGAGGAGGAGAGGGTTGTCTGTGTACATGAGGCAGTTGTAACATTGCCTCAAGATTCCCAGATTCACCAGCTGGACCGGAGAGGAGATTGACAACTGACCTTTGGACATGCTATAATAATATTGGGAATTCCTTTATAATTGAAAACAAGGGCCAGTGGGGAGTGAGGGTGTAGTGCTTTTAATTTTTAGTGCTGACTTATATAATTGCTTTGGTGAGCAAGTGCCAGGTAACTTAAGTGCAATGTGTTACAGGCAACTTAAATGCAAAATCGACAAACAGTAACTTTCTTTCAAGTGAAACAAAGAAATAAGTACAGTAAGCAATGCAGATATCACTAGTGATCCACAGAAGCGCTGAGAAGCCATGTATTAGCTGGAATTAGCGTTCCAGGGAAATAACAAGCAAAAAAAACAACAAGCATATAAACAAAGCTAGATTCAGCAGGCCTGGATCTAGTCTATGCTACAGCAAACAAGGTGTACCAATTTCAGTAAGATACAGTTCAAATATTCAGGCACTATAAACCTTTAACAAGAAATTCCCAGCTCAGAAGGGCAGAGTCCAGCCTCTTCTCCCACAAGAGTGCAGACCACGAACCTTCTTAGTGTAAAATAACTGGCCTGAAGCCCAAGTGCTTAAACCAGAACTAATACACTTTAAGAATAACAGACACGGGGCTCTCAATCAGCAGTTCCCAACTTAGAAGGATGAAAGCTACCTGTCCTGCCACCACAGTGCATGCCACAAACTTTCCTAATGTAAAACAACTAGTCTGAAGCCCAAGTGCTTAATCTAAAAGACTTAGAACGATAGCTACACTTTAATCAAGTTACTACCAAGCAGTAATAAATACAATTGAATACTTTAGAGAATGCCTGGATTAGTGCTCAAGTTACACAAACAAAGCTAGATCCAGCAGGCCCGAATACAGTCTATGCCACAGCAAACAAGGTGCACCAACTTCAGTAAGAAGCAGTTCAGATATGCATGCACGATAAGCCTTTAACCAGAAATTCCCAGCTCAGAAAGGCAGAGTCCAGCCTCTCCTCCCACAAGAGTGCAGACCACGAACCCTCAATGTAAAATAACTGGCCTGAAAGCCCAAGTGCTTAAACCAGAATTAATACACTTTTAGAATAACAGACACTGAGCCCTCAATCAGCAGTTCCCAACCTAGAAGGATGTAAGCTACCTGTTCTGCCACTACAGTGCAGACCACAAACCCTCTCAGTGCAAAACAACTGGTCCGAAGCCCAAGTGTTTAAACCAAAAGGCTTAGAATGAGTTACACCAAGCAGTAATAAATACAACTGAGTACTTTTAAGATGATGCAAATGTAAAATAAAGTAGGTAGAAACACAAGTACAGTAAAAGCAGGGGAATTTTTTTTTTCTGAACAAGTGCTGAGATCAAAGAAACAGATTTGAGTGCTGAAACTAGAAAACTGGCTAGTTATAAGAAAAAAAAAACTAAGCTAGAAGGCTTCCCTCCAACACAGAAGGGCTTGAGGGCTCAGAAGCCTACAAATAGTCTATACCACTTAACAGGAAAGGCAGGAAACAAGCTTAATTTTTTTTTCTGTTTCCCAGATGCTCTCTTTGTACACAGCAGGAGTGCCTGAAATCAGAATATGATCTCACTGCACTCAGTTGAGTGAGCAAATGAGATGGGCCCAGAAGGAGTATCCAAACACAAATTTACAAGAGGGGCGGGCAGTTTCAAGGCCACAAAGATTAACACCAAAACAAAAACAGGGAGGGTGGGTGGGACTAACTGAAACTGAAGAGCAGAGTCAAAACTTCCAGTTCAGTTAATATTCCTGCAACACAGTTACAATCAATTTAAATACTGTATTTTTTGAAAGAAAAAGTGCAGATAAAGGTATTTAAATTATCTTATACGTCCAGTTGAATACAGTTAGTTCTTAGCCAGCCAAAGCTGAGGTTTTTAAGCAGAAAATATTTCACACTGTACCACTTAAATAGGCAAGGACAGGAAATCAAAGAATGTGGCTACCCCCACACCTGTAATTACTAGCAAATAACAAAATTCAGCAAACACTTTCTAACTTCCAGTTCAGTTAATATTCCTGCAACACAGTTAAAATCAATTTAAATACTGTATTTTTTGGAAAACAAAAAATGCAGATAAAGGTACTTAAATTCTCTTATACGTCCAGTTGAATACAGTTAGTTCTTAGCCAGCCAAAGCTGAGGATTTTAAGCAGAAAATATTTCACACTGTACCACTTAAATAGGCAAGGACAGGAAATCAAAGAATGTGGCTACCCCACACCTGTAATTACTAGCAAATAACAAAATTCAGCAAACACTGACTAACTTCCAGTTCAGTTAATATTCCTGCAACACAGTTAAAATCAATTTAAATACTGTATTTTTGGAAAACAAAAGTGCAGATAAAGGTACTTAAATTCTCTTATACGTTCAGTTGAATACAGTTAGTTCTTAGCCAGCCAAAGCTGATGTTTTTAAGCAGAAAATATTTCACACTGTACCACTTAAATAGGCAAGGACAGGAAATCAAAGAATGTGGCTACCCCACACCTGTAATTACTAGCAAATAACAAAATTCAGCAAACACTGACTAACTTCCAGTTCAGTTAATATTCCTGCAACACAGTTAAAATCAGTTTAAATACTGTATTTTTGGAAAAAAAGTGCAGATAAAGGTACTTAAATTCTCTTATACGTCCAGTTGAATACAGTTCCGGCCAAAGCTGAGGTTTTTAAGCAGAAAATATTTCACACTGTACCACTTAAATAGTCAAGGACAGGAAATCAAAGAATGTGGCTACCCCCACACCTGTAATTACTAGCAAATAACAAAATTCAGCAAATACTGACTAACTTCCAGTTCAGTTAATTTTCCTGCAACACAGTTAAAATCAATTTAAATACTGTATTTTTTGAAAAAAAAAGTGCAGATAAAGGTATTTAAATTATCTTATACGTCCAGTTGAATACAGTTAGTTCTTAGCCAGCCAAAGCTGAGGTTTTTAAGCAGAAAATATTTCACACTGTACCACTTAAATAGGCAAGGACAGGAAATCAAAGAATGTGGCTACCCCACACCTGTAATTACTAGCAAATAACAAAATTCAGCAAACACTTTCTAACTTCCAGTTCAGTTAATATTCCTGCAACACAGTTAAAATCAATTTAAATACTGTATTTTTTGGAAAACAAAAAATGCAGATAAAGGTACTTAAATTCTCTTATACGTCCAGTTGAATACAGTTAGTTCTTAGCCAGCCAAAGCTGAGGATTTTAAGAAGAAAATATTTCACACTGTACCACTTAAATAGGCAAGGACAGGAAATCAAAGAATGTGGCTACCCCCACACCTGTAATTACTAGCAAATAACAAAATTCAGCAAACACTGACTAACTTCCAGTTCAATTACTATTCCTGCAACACAGTTAAAATCAATTTAAATACTGTATTTTTTGGAAAACAAAAAGTGCAGATAAAGGTACTTAAATTCTCTTATACGTTCAGTTGAATACAGTTAGTTCTTAGCCAGCCAAAGCTGAGGTTTTTAAGCAGAAAATATTTCACACTGTACCACTTAAATAGGCAAGGACAGGAAATCAAAGAATGTGGCTACCCCCACACCTGTAATTACTAGCAAATAACAAAATTCAGCAAACACTGACTAACTTCCAGTTCAGTTAATATTCCTGCAACACAGTTAAAATCAATTTAAATACTGTATTTTTTGAAAAAAAAAGTGCAGATAAAGGTATTTAAATTATCTTATACGTCCAGTTGAATACAGTTAGTTCTTAGCCAGCCAAAGCTGAGGTTTTTAAGCAGAAAATATTTCACACTGTACCACTTAAATAGGCAAGGACAGGAAATCAAAAATGTGGCTACCCCCACACCTGTAATTACTAGCAAATAACAAAATTCAGCAAACACTGACTAACTTCCAATTCAGTTAATATTCCTGCAACACAGTTAAAATCAATTTAAATACTTTTTTTTTTGGAAAACAAAAAGTGCAGATAAAGGTACTTAAATTCTCTTATACGTCCAGTTGAATACAGTTAGTTCTTAGCCGGCCAAAGCTGAGGTTTTTAAGCAGAAAATATTTCACACTGTACCACTTAAATAGGCAAGGACAGGAAATCAAAAAATGTGGCTACCCCCACACCTGTAATTACTAGCAAATAACAAAATTCAGCAAACACTGACTAACTTCAAATTCAGTTAATATTCCTGCAACACAGTTAAAATCAATTTAAATACTGTATTTTTGGAAAAAAAGTGCAGATAAAGGTACTTAAATTCTCTTATACGTCCAGTTGAATACAGTTCTGGCCAAAGCTGAGGTTTTTAAGCAGAAAATATTTCACACTGTACCACTTAAAAAGGCAAGGACAGGAAATCAAAAAATGTGGCTACCCCCACACCTGTAATTACTAGCAAATAACAAAATTCAGCAAACACTGACTAACTTCCAGTTCAGTTAATATTCCTACAACACAGTTAAAATCAATTTAAATACTGTATTTTTGAAAAAAAAGTGCAGATAAAGGTACTTAAATTCTCTTATACGTCCAGTTGAATACAGTTAGTTCTTAGCCGGCCAAAGCTGAGGTTTTTAAGCAGAAAATATTTCACACTGTACCAATTAAATAGGCAAGGACAGGAAATCAAAGAATGTGGCTACCCCACACCTGTAATTACTAGCAAATAACAAAATTCAGCAAACACTGACTAACTTCCAGTTCAGTTAATATTCCTGCAACACAGTTAAAATCAATTTAAATACTGTATTTTTGGAAAAAAAGTGCAGATAAAGGTACTTAAATTCTCTTATACATCCAGTTGAATACAGTTAGTTCTTAGCCGGCCAAAGCTGAGGTTTTTAAGCAGAAAATATTTCACACTGTACCACTTAAATAGGCAAGGACAGGAAATCAAAGAATGTGGCTACCCCCACACCTGTAATTACTAGGAAATAACAACATTCAGCAAACACTGACTAACTTCCAGTTCAGTTAATATTTCTGCAACACAGTTAAAATCAATTTAAATACTGTATTTTTTGAAAAAAAAAGGTGCAGATAAAGGTATTTAAATTATCTTATACATCCAGTTGAATACAGTTAGTTCTTAGCCAGCCAAAGCTGAGGTTTTTAAGCAGAAAATATTTCACACTGTACCACTTAAATAGGCAAGGACAGGAAATCAAAAAATGTGGCTACCCCCACACCTGTAATTACTAGCAAATAACAAAATTCAGCAAACACTGACTAACTTCCAGTTCAGTTAATATTCCTGCAACACAGTTAAAATCAATTTAAATACTTTTTTTTTGGAAAACAAAAAGTGCAGATAAAGGTACTTAAATTCTCTTATACGTCCAGTTGAATACAGTTAGTTCTTAGCCGGCCAAAGTTGAGGTTTTTAAGCAGAAAATATTTCACACTGTACCACTTAAATAGGCAAGGACAGGAAATCAAAAAATGTGGCTACCCCCACACCTGTAATTACTAGCAAATAACAAAATTCAGCAAACACTGACTAACTTCCAATTCAGTTAATATTCCTGCAACACAGTTAAAATCAATTTAAATACTGTATTTTTGGAAAAAAAAAGTGCAGATAAAGGTACTTAAATTCTCTTATACGTCCAGTTGAATACAGTTCCGGCCAAAGCTGAGGTTTTTAAGCAGAAAATATTTCACACTGTACCACTTAAATAGGCAAGGACAGGAAATCAAAGAATGTGGCTACCCCACACCTGTAATTACTAGCAAATAACAAAATTCAGCAAACACTGACTAACTTCCAGTTCAGTTAATATTCCTGCAACACAGTTAAAATCAATTTAAATACTGTATTTTTTGAATGAAAAAGTGCAGATAAAGGTACTTAAATTCTCTTATACGTCCAGTTGAATACAGTTAGTTCTTAGCCGGCCAAAGCTGAGGTTTTTAAGCAGAAAATATTTCACACTGTACCACTTAAATAGGCAAGGACAGGAAATCAAAGAATGTGGCTACCCCCCCACCTGTAATTACTAGCAAATAACAAAATTCAGCAAACACTGACTAACTTCCAATTCAGTTAATATTCCTGCAACACAGTTAAAATCAATTTAAATACTGTATTTTTTGAAAAAAAAGTGCAGATAAAGGTACTTAAATTCTCTTATACGTCCACTTGAATACAGTTAGTTCTTAGCCGGCCAAAGCTGAGGTTTTTAAGCAGAAAATATTTCACACTGTACCAATTAAATAGGCAAGGACAGGAAATCAAAGAATGTGGCTACCCCCACACCTGTAATTAATAGCAAATAACAAAATTCAGCAAACACTGACTAACTTCCAGTTCAGTTAATATTCCTGCAACACAGTTAAAATCAATTTAAATACTGTATTTTTGGAAAAAAAAGTGCAGATAAAGGTACTTAAATTCTCTTATACGTCCAGTTGAATACACTAACTTCTTAGCCGGCCAAAGCTGAGGTTTATAAGCATGTGTGTGTGTGCGTGTGTGTGTGTGTGTGTGTGTGTGTGTGTGTGTGTGTGTGTGTGTGTGTGTGTGTGTGTGTGTGTATCTATCTCTATCTCTCTCTCTGTATATATATATATATATATATATATATTTATGTGTGTGTGTGTGTGTGTGTGTGTGTGTGTGTGTGCACTGGGACCAGAGCTGGAATACTGTTTTCACTCCTGGATCCTAAATGTGATACGGATAGCAAGCCAGTTGAGAAGCTGCAAGGAACAGTTACAGTTACAGGAATAATAAAGGGAAAAGTGCACAAGGAGGGATTAAGGGAGCTGAATGTATTTACACTTGAAAGTCATCAAAAAAGAAAGATATTTGATGTTCAAATCACTAAAGGGATGCTTTGCTGGTAGAGATCAAGAAGAAAATCAGAAAAGGGAGGAGGAGGCATGCCTACTAGAAAAAGTGTTCAATTTAGATATTAGAAAGCACTTTTTAATCAAAACACTAACAGATAAATGGAGCGATGTTACGTGGTTGGGTAGTGGAGAGCAAGACCAAACAAAAATCTTTCAAGAAGCCAATGGTAGACAGTGGACTAAGATAGGAGGCACAGGAAGGCCAACTGAAAGACAGCAAGATAAAATAGGGTAGTTTGGATAGACAATGTATCATTCTTCTGTATACATTACTGTGTAAAATAATGTAACATTGTGTATATATAATAAACATCTGGAAACACAATAATAATTTGGTGCAAAACTGGATAATATGACAATGTCCAAATCCTTCTTACTTAATCTATTTTGATGAAGGAAAATGCCTTACATAAAGTATACCCTGTTACAAGTAGCCAAAGTGTAAGAGATGTTTATATTTAGCAATGGGATTTGACACCCCACTCTCATTTAGGAACCTTTTGATAAACAAAATATTTGTTGAGAAGGATTTATCTTTTTCACTGCTACTAATTTCAGTCAGCTGTAGTGAAGCTGTACACTTTGCATATACTTCAGCAAAGTTGGTATCCTAATGAAGACCCCTACAGGTTGTATTGTGCACCAGAAGGGGTTGTATAATGGTGGTGTCTGTGTGCATACAAGATCCAACATTATGCAAATTACTTCAGAACTTATGAAAGGAACATAGTAAGCTCAACAAATACTACAATCCTGCATAAAAACATATTGGGAACATTGGGAAAAAACTTTCACCAAGGTCAGTGATTGTAAGATTTTCCTCAAGTCAAGATAAGGATTTAGTCTTAAAAGCTGCATGGACTGATTATCCAGTTAAAATTAAAGAAAATACTATAAAATCTGACAATAGCCGACAGACAACAACAACTCTAAAATCTGACAATTCCTGTTCAACATTAGTGATGTCAAAGAGAAAAGCATATGTGCTACTTATTAAAAATTTAAAGAAAGGCAATACTGAAACATAAATCTTGTTTAAAGCAAAAATAAGGATTCACCTTCCAGAAGGAAAGAAGATTTTTTAACACCTTAGAAGATGCAATGGACTATTATAAAGAAAATAAATTCCTATAAAAAACTGAAGAATGGATTGGACTCTATCAATTTCTTTGAAGAGAAATACAACAAGAGATGTTGGTTAATAAAAGACAAATACAGTAAAAACTGAAGGACAAATGAAAATCAGTGTATTTCACAGTTATGAATTCTTATTAATTTAAAGAAGTGCTTGAATATTTATGAACAGGTGCTGAATATTAATTTTTGCAAGGTAAAATATTTATTTATTTATTTATTTTCCTATTTCAAATGGTTACTAATTCATTTTTAAATGTTAGAGTTTGAATCTTTTAGCTATGTATGGAATTAAAACACTTTTCATTTAAAGTTTAAAAGGTTAAACTATTCATTTTATTAAAAGTTAATCATTATTATGGTGATAATTATGTTAGGTGGCACACTTTGATATCTTGGCATAGATGAGTAATGTACTATAAAATATAATGCAACAAATGACACTAAAAAGGTATGTTAAGTTACATTCTGTGTTCTTAAAATGGTCCAGTAGTGTGCTACTGATAGTCAGGAGGTCGCGGTGGTGCAGCAGTAAGCATTGCCACCTCACAGCAAGAGGTTCTCCAGTTCGAACCTTGGCTGGGTTGCCTTCTGTGCGGAGTCTGCATATCCTCCCTGTGGTCCCGTGGGTTTCCTCCGGGTGCTCTGGCTTCCTTCCACATCACAAAGACATGCTGTAGGTGGATTGCATACTCTAAATTGGCCCTAGGTGTGAGTGCATGCATGTGTGTGCCTTCTGTGGAAGGTTGGGCACTGGGATGACAACTCGACACTATAAAACTCCACTGCCAATCATGAGCAGGCAGGTGATCCGCTGTGGCAACCCCCTAACTGGGACAAGCCAAAAGAAGAAGAAATGTGCTACTGATAGCATATTTGACATGTATCACATCCAGACATGCTATGTTATAATGAAAGTATACAAATATAGCTTTTTACATATTTTTACATATATAAAAGTTATTACTATTGGAGTGATATTAAATAATTAAAGTAACATTCACACTTTTACAAGTTAAACCCGGATCACACATAACTGTCATTTTTTTAATGTAAGTTTATATGCTATGTCTCCTTCAAAAATGACTATCTGCTTTTCATTAAACATCTTATACAAATAGTGCTTATTGAATCATTAAATGCTATTTCTTTAAATATAATAACTTTTAGTGGTTAAAATACTTTGAAACAGTTTTTTGTTGTTTTTTGGTGATTTGGAGGGGTTTGAGGGATTGATGTGTTGTGTGGAATGCCTTGGATTCACTTGTGAGTGTTTTTATGTTAGTTGTAACTGATGGACTGTTCATTTTCAAGCCCTTATCATGAAAACGAGCTTGAAACAATTTTGAATGATGAGCACTTCTGTGATGCTGCGGGAGATCTGAAAATTCTACAAACTGTTCAGTTTACTTCTTCCTGTCTAAAAGTAAGTAATCGTAATATTTTGAATCATATGCTAAGATGTCTAAGAATACAAGTTAGATAATAAGAAAAAGATGAACTGCATCATAAGCCACTGTCAGTTATTACATAGTTCTGAATGCTTGCTACTGATAGTATACCTGACATGCAATAGCACCCAGTAAAGTTATGCCTGGTTATAAACAAAGTATAAAAAATATAGTTTCTTACATATATAAAAGTTATTATTAGATTGCTATCAAATATTAGAGCAACATTAACACTTTTACAAGTTAAACCTAGATCACAAATAACTGTCATTCTTTTAAAGCAAGTTTATATGCTATGTCACCATTAAAAATGGCTGTCTACTTTATGTTAAATATCTCATATAAGTAGCATTTACTGAACCATTAAATGTTATTACTTTAAATACAATAGCTTTTTAGTTGTTCACATATTTTGAAAGGTTTTTGTTCTTTTTGTTGGTGGTTTGGTGGGGTTTGAAGGATTGATGTGTGGTCTAGAGGTGGCTTGGATTCACTTCAGAGCATTTTTCTGTGAATTGTAGCTGATAAACTGTTCATTTGCAAGACCTGGACATGATGACCAGCTTGAAGAAGCTTAATTAGAGTCATGTGCACTTTTGTGATGCTGCAGGAGTTCTGAAAATTCAACAAACTATCCAGGTTACTTCTTCTTGTCTAAAAGTAAACAACCACAATATTTTAAATCATATGCTAAGATGTTACTGAATACAAGTTACATAATAAGCAAAAGACAGTGAATTGCATTCTAAACCACTGTCAGTTATTAAATAGTTCTGAATGCTTGCAGTATATCAAAAGGATAGTTTATATACTAGACTAAATAAAGACACTTTTGATAAAAAAAAAAATTAGGATTGTATTTCTCTAGTATTGTCTCTTTTTACTGATATCAAAATTTAATATCTCAGAACAATTTATCGTGGAAAGTTTGAATTTTAAAAGGGAAGATTTTCCAAATGTTTGTTCACATACTATTATACATAACATTTAAGGAAAAAAATAGGGCTGATTCTAACAGTAGTACTTGATTAAAAAGTATCACATATATCAGGGTAAATATAAATGTTCTATTATATGATATTCTATACTAGGATTATAGTTAAAATATAAAACCTAGGACTATAATAATAGTACAAGGCATAGTACACTAACAGAAATAAAAAAGAGATCAGAATAAGTACATATGTAAATAGTTAAAGAATATAAATATGGCTACATGAGTCAGTGGTTAGCATAATGGTTAAGGTGTTCACCTTATAGACATAAGGTGAAGGGTTCCATTCCCAGATGGGGTAATTGGCTGGGCTTGGAATGGCCTTCAAGGGCAGTTAGCCTGGTACTAATTTATGATCCTATGAACAGCTTTACGCATAGTAAATAAACAGGAAAAATATTAAATAATCTGACCTATAGATTAATAAATATGAAAATAACAACTGACTTCCTCCCTATAGTAGACCAGGGAGATAATGTGAGGTACAGGGAGAGATGATTGTAGAAATACTCAGTTTAGTCAACTTATAAAGTTTCTGAACACATTTTTAACTTTTCTTATTCATAATAACTCACTGATGAGCTTTCTTAAGCTTATGCATCCTAAAAATATGAGACACATTAATATGAATCAATATCATGAGCTGAGTGTTGTTAGTCTAATTGGGAGTTTAAGAGGTATTTTGTTTGTCTCTTTCTACACGCTAAGACTACATTATTCCATGGTAGAATGTTTTAGGGTTATATCATTGGGTATTTTTTTGTTTTAAAAATGGTGTCCATACTGAACATTTCATATTGTTCTATATAAATTATATAATAAGTTCTGTACATACATGTGATTTCATTATACCCTACTTTTTTCTCTCTTATAAAAATGTCTGATTTTAAATGCATGTATATTAATATTTATGGATTGAATAATCCGGTAAAGAGAGGGACTCTGTTCAAATACTTGCTATTACATGAAGCTCAAATAGTATTTCTACAGGAAACACGTTTACTTAATAAAGGTGTAAATAAACATTCATCAAAAAATTATTTGGTTTTAGCAGGTTCTGGCTTTCAAGCTAAAGGAAAAGGCACCCTCATTTTATGGAAGACCTCACCAGTAATGCCTAAAGTAAAAAATACATATGTTGATAAAAATGGTACATTAAGTATTGTTAGAACTGAGTGGGACAGAAAACTATATATATTGGTGAGCTCTTATTGGATTCCATGGGGTGGAGCTAAAGATGCAAAAAATTACTTGGACACTATAGCATATTACATGAAAGGTAAAGTCATAATGGCTGGTAATTTTAATTGTATTTTATTAGGCAAAGATTCTACTGCAGATATTTAGCCAAACACTTAAACTTTGTAAATCTAATGAATTTAAAGAATATATATGAACTAAGGGAAACAAGCTGACTTAAATTTATCCATTATTCATATAGATATGGAACAGAAACAAATATTGATAAAATGTTTGTCTCAAACAATCTGTTATCACATATCAGAGATAGTTTCATGTCCATTATCAGACCAAAATGCTATAATCTTTAATATTATTTTAAAAACTGACAGTTTAATACATCACAGGAGATTACCAACATACATTATTAAAATAAAAGTATTCAAGGGCTGGTATGTTAAAGACATAAAACATTTCCTAGAAATAAATGTGAATGGTGAAGTATCTGGCATTGTCCTGCGGGATTCAGTAAAGGCTTATTGAAATGGAAACATTACAAGTTGGTATGTTAGTAAAACAAGAGAATGGTAGAAAGAATTGAATGTACTACAGGCCAAAATAGACACACTAAATTTAAATCTAAAACCAAATGACATCAGTCAGTCTGAATTTAACAAAAAATAAATGCAAAAAAATTCTAAATCATAAAGTTTCAATAAACCGGGTAAACTTAAGCTTTAGGCATATTCAGTAAATCTTGCAAGCTTGCATAAACTTGCTTTTAGATCAGAGAGAATGAATAAACTAAATCATATCAAAGACATTATAACACATACAATAAAAGAAAGAAGAACAGATATTAAAGGTATTCTTGAGGGCTTTAAATATTTTATGAAAATATAAATACAAATACAAATAACCTAGATAATAATGATATAGTTGAAACTTTTCTAAGGGAAAATATAAAAAAATAAAAAAACAAGAAGTGAACAAATAAAAAAATTGATAGACCATTCACTTTAACAGAAATAAAAGATCAAATAAAAAAGTTAAACAATAATAAGGAGCAGGGCTTAGATGGCCTTATATCAGAACCATATAAAATGCTGCTGGATGATGCAGTTACAATATTAGATAAGGTCTATAGAGAAGTAAAAACACCTTCTGAATCCTCCATCATAGAAATATTCCCTTGTATCATATTTTAAAACAAGATAAGGATCCTACAAAGTGTTCATCATGCAGACCAATTTCACTTTTAAAAGGGACTATAAGATGCCCAGTTTAGCTAACAGAATTGATCTATTTATACTTAAACTAATTAACAATGATCAAACTGGGTTTATTTTAAATAAGCATGTTCAAGATAATATAAGAATGCATACATTAATAGACATTGCAAATAAAAATAAAAGATAACTTTCTATCATTAGTCTTGATTTAGATAATGCTTTTGGCTCAGTTAATTGGTCGTACCTGTTTAAAGCACTTAAAGTGTATAATTTCCCATGTGAGCTAAACGCATTAATTTCTGTGTTAACACAATAACTCTTGTGGTTATGTTAAAATAGGTTATTTTGTTTCTAATTCCTTTACATTACAAAAAGGCACAAAACAGGGCTGTCCATTATCACCTTTACTTTTTATTAGCTATGTAACCTTTTGCTAATAGTATTAGATTCAATAAGAACATTAATGGTATCAAAATAAAATAAGATTTCAAACTAAACATTCAAACCTTTGCTGATGCTATTTTACTAACAAGAGGAAATATAGAGAATTCATTAGAATATATAATTAGATATATCGGTCAGTTTAAAGAACTCTCAAACTTAAGATTTAATCAAAATAAAAAAGTGCATTATTAATTAATACAAATGTAAAAAATCATAGAAAAATATTCTAATTTCAACTAGAATAGCAATCAAATGAAATGGTTTGGTATAACCAGTATCTAATAATAAAGAAATGATATAAACAAACTTTCAAAAGATTGTTGATAACATTTTAAACTGTGAGGTAGAAACTTCCAAAAGTGAGCTAATACAACTCAAAAGCGGGTAAAATAGCAGTCATAAAAATAATAAAAGTAGCACCAGAAACAAGGCGTTAGCAGTATTGATTGCACATTTGTTAGTATTTAAATGTGATTTTAGAAATTAATGGATGTCTGATGAAGTACTCTGTGTGAAAGCACTTATTTTTTTATTATTTTATTTCATTAAACATGTCTTCAATACAGCTTGTTTCTAGTTCTACTTTTATTATTCTTATGACTGATAAAATTTTAAGCTTAGTCACAAATTGGAACAAATTCTTCCTTACTGTGGAAGAACGATTAATACTTATTAAGGTGGTAAATATCCCTAAAATATTATTTGTCTTACAATCTTTAGTACTATCTCTACTTAAAAAAATGATGAAGAAGATAAATAGTATTCTACTTAATTCTTTTGGCAATAAACCAAGAGTTTCCCTTGATTGGAACAGAAAAGGTTGGGATAATGGTGGAATAGGATTCCCTGATATTCAATTATATGCTACTTCAACAATTTTAAAAGTTATAGCATTATGAAAAAAATCATTGTATGATCTAAAATGGAAACAAATGCATCAAGAAATATTATTAGTAAATAATAAATATAGCACAACCACTTATAAACAAATAATCCCTAGTAGTTTTATTTGGTTATTAAAATATACTCAAAAAACCTGCTAGGCATAGCAAACCTGGAACCACAAAACTCAAAAAACTGAGACTGAACTTTTAGTGCTTTTGTTCCTTATTTAATTAATATGGAACTTCTTCAGAAATGACAAAATTTCAACATACAAACTTTAAATAATGTTTGACACCTATTTCATTGCATTACCTTTGGTTCATTGGTAGATTTGTTCTTTGGTTGTTAAAAGAATATTTGCATAAATGGAATTACATCTTCTCAAATTCCCTATTTAAAAAGTATAATTTCCTCTTTCCAAAAATTGACATATTATAACCATTGTATTAAAGACTTAATATTATCTATGTTTCCAGATGCATATACAAATGACTGCTTAGAAACTTATAACTTCAACAAAATGCTAGAATTAAAACAACAAATTAACTTAACATATTGGCATCAATTCTTAAATGGTACTGATATATTTACTATTGAAAATGTAATGTCCAAATACAATCAAGATTCTGAGAACTGTTAATTTTACAAATATTTAGAGACTTTGTGAACACAGACATTAATAAGATATTTAACCTAGATAAGAAAAATTTCCCCAAATTATTGGAATTCTTATTAAATATCAATAATAATGCAATGAAAAATAAATCATATTTGTCACAAATTTATAAAATTATTAAGTTAGATTTTCATAGTTATACAACTAGGTATACAATCCCTATTGGAACTACAACTCCTAAATTAATAATGAAGACTTTTCTGAAGAATACAAGAAAATAATATTAAAATCTACAGATATAACCATAGCTTCATTATACTGGAAAGTTTTCACTGGCAATTTTTTACACATAGCTGCTGTCACTCCTTCCAAAATCATAATTATGTATAAAACAAATAGAATTAAATACTGGAGATGTGATTCTGAAATAATGGCTAAATGGATGCATATAGTATATGAATGTGAAGTCAACTCTCCTTTTTGAAAATAAATTAATAACTTCATTCAAGCTCTATGGTCAGATAGATGTAATATTTCTAAATCTTTAGTTTTATATAATGCTCTGATTCCTGAGATAATTCCAAAAACCCAAGTGCCTCTTATTTGGTCTTTTCTTGCTATAGCCAGAAAAGTAATTACTAAAAATTGGAAAAGTAAAGTTACCCCCCCCCCCACCATGCTGAATTTATTAGTATGGCAAAAAATGTTTGCAGTAGTGAATTGCATACTATAAGGATTATAACTTCTAATATTGCACATTCATATAAGTCTTGGCTTAAACTTTAATACTTGCTTGAAAAATATTAATTGTTGTTAATATGTGCAGCTCTTATGTATTGATCAGTTTTGGACCTATGTAAATAGCTATTTGTTTTATAACTGATTTGTTTATTTATTGTTTTAAAACAAAGTTAAAAAAAGATTAAAAAACAAAGAGAATTCTGAACTCTCTGTTAAACCCTTTATGTGAGGCTCCACTCCTCTGCAGCTCCTGACAAAGGGAGACTGGGTCACCAATCTCATGTTCATTTATATACCATCACACTCACTTACACAAGGCTATATTCTGCACAGGGCTATATTCTGAGTGATAATCCCTTTTCCTAACTTACATAAAAAATCTGTAACATCTGGGACTAGACTACCAATCAGTGGAGAGTTTGTGAACTGCCTCTTAGGAAACAGCTTGAGATTTCTGCTTCTGTCTTGCTCCTCATGATAGAAGGAGCAGAGGAACATTATTTACTGACATTCCTAGTCATTATGAATCACTTGAAAGGCTGAAAATTGCTTCTCAGAATCCAGCTTGGGATTAGTGCTTCTGCTTTGCTCCCGATGAAAGAAAGAGTAAAGGGTCACTGATTTGTTGCTCTTCTGTGAATGAACAGTGTTTATGGGACTGTGCCAAGTGGTCTGGTTGCAGTTTTGGTGTGAACGTCTTCAGGGCCTTTGTGCAACTTGGGTTTCTGTCATGTGCAACTTGGGTTTCTGTTATGTCCAGGTTGCATTCATGGTCTCTAGCAAGAGAAGATTATATCAAGTGTACTTAAGTCATCAACAACTGGGTTAATACTACTTCTCAGGAAGCAGGTTCGTGTTAGTGTTACACTTTGTTTCTGGTGAGAGAAGGAGCAAAGGATCAACATTTTAAAGACTAAAGAAGTAGAATAGTTTCCTGCCTATTAGTTAAGCTGCAGGTTCAATTACACCATCAGCATATTGCCTTGCAGTTCCTCCCCTTATGATAACTGCATTATGTCAGCTTGCTTCACTGTTTTTGCCCCTACTACCTCTTATAGAAGGGAGTGTCAACCATCTGCTACCATTTTGTGAAACAGTAATTATTTATATCATCTTTAAGTCATTCCTTTTATAACATCAAATTGTCTTTGTTTTCTTGTGCCCCTTGCTTGTAGCATGTTACATGCCTGTCCTTATTTAATTTTGTGAAGCTTTTCCAGTGCACTGACATTTTATATACTGCATTTTGAAACAGAGACTCAGTGAATCTCAGAGCTCCTCAAGTAATTAATACAAAACATATTGCATTACAGACTCCCTGTAGAATGACTTGTTATCTTGCCCTGGCAACAAACAATTCTGGATACGATCAGTTTGCAAGCAATATAAGAAGCTAAGAAACAGGTAGAATCTTTGGAGAAAGCATTATAGTTTAACTATAATTTATATTACCATTAGACATTAAAACAAGTTATAAAAATAGGGAATGCAGCTATTATTAGAAAAAGGTATGTAACAGCCCCAAGTGCTTTTATTGCAGACTGCCTCCCAGCTAAGCCACATAACCACCTTAATATGAATCAGAGGACACCAGAACTACTGTAACCATCAAGACCCAAAGCACACATGCCAACCATGACCACTTTATAATTCAGAGAATTAACAGCTCAGCTAGAGGCATCCCATGACATAATTTGAGGATATCAGATATTGTTATCTGTAATATCATGTCTGGCTGTGGTTTTGCAAATATTAGTAAATAATGGTAAATTACCCTATGTTATATACTGCGAGCATGACTAGCTATAATTTTGTAAATAAGTTTATGTGTTTTGATTATTACTTCGGTTTATGTAAAATGTTAGAATCGAACAGTGTCTTCCAGCTGACCAAATGTACATCTCGCTTAAAAAGAATTCTGAATGGAGGTTGTGCCAGTCAGCTGACCTAGAGTAATGTCATCATGTGCCTGAGCTGAAATGAATGGAATCTCCACAGCAGCTGTTTTTTTTCACTTTTCAAAAGTCTAAAATGAGAGAATATAATTCTCATAATAGCTTTCTGTGACTTTTAAAAGATTTTACTATAAAAAGCAGCTTCTGGGTCATTAGTGTAGTGCAGTTGCAGCTGTTCACATTGCAATAGTTATTGTAGTAGTCATTGTTTTTTTTCCAGATCAGTATTTATCACTCACCCCGGGATTCATGAAGCTCGGCGCAAGGCCGGTGTTGGGCTTGCGCCGACTGTGCGTCATGCAGATGGCGCAGTAGCACCATATGCATATTAATGAAGGTGCGCTGCTGCCACATCCACGTGCATAGGAAATGAGCGCGAGTGCATGGGGCATATCGTAGCGCCGCACAGAGGCATGGAAATGTCGACTGTTTACGTGCAACCTAAAATGCTGAATATTACAGTCTGCCTGCAATAGTAATCACACCTGTCAGTGTCCATGGATACTGACATGTATGCAAAGCATGCAAGACAGTTCTTGCGAACACAAAATTAAGAAGCAAACACAAATGCACGTAGCCAAATATTGAGTCCCCATCCCTCGAACAAATGACATTTAAAACCGTGTGCCCGTATTTTAATGCAGTGTTGATAGTTATACCAAGTGGAAGCGAAACGCATCGTGTTAGCATGCCGCCAATAACTAAGTCTAGCCCAATGGTCAGGGTTGCCACCTGTCCCACATTGTGAGGGACAGTACCCATCTGGGCAGTTGTGTCCATACCAAAGCCATTATAAATGTAAAATATCCTGTGACCGTATGACATAATTATGTCCCACATCTCATGTAATAATCACATACAATAGTTATTTCTGTATGTAACATACCTACATGTTACAGGAAATAGAATAAGCAAGTAAATGAAACAGAAGAGGCATCTAAACTGCTACAACAATAAGTTTACATGTAGGCATAAAACAAAAGTACTATCCGTTGTACTGACCGTGGGTATGTGTTGTCCTGTAAAATCTGATGTGTGTCCTGAATATATCCCATCCTGACCATATGAAAAGGTGGCAACCCTACCAATGGTCAGAGCATTCGGCCAAAATCCGCCCATATGCGGTCCAAGCCGTTCTTGTCAGGATGTGTCAAAGTTGAACGGGTATTACCCGTGTGTACCTACCATGTCATGAAAGATAAGTATTTGCGTGTACCTATGTGCATGATGTACAGCATATGGAAGGTGAAAAATGCCAGGGTAGTCCTCACAACCATACAGGTACCTGACACATGTAGTGTATGCAATGTGTTCCCTTGACCGTGCCATGGGCCATCAACCAGAGAAGGGATGGATGGAGTGTGTGGAATATGGGTGTGGGGGGGATGGGTAATGTAATAATCCGCAAAGGGGAGACTGTGTTGGATGCACAATAGGTGAAATGGAGGTGTATGAGGGAGCAGCGGGTGAATCAGAAAGAAACACAAAGAACAAGTATACACATCTGCAATACAACCTGACAGGCCATACTGTAGAACACAATCACACAAACATATGAATATTAAAATGTGCGATACACATGTACAGAAACATCACCGGCACATACCCACAGAATGGTCTGGATGGAACTGAGCCATCCAACTACAACACACCTGGATGCATAATTGAATACCCATCATCACCTCTACGGCACACAACCCCCTCCCCCCACTCCTGAACATCCACCAAATCCAGCCATACTCGAGCTGC